>NC_091006.1:10178787-10481818 GCF_041146395.1 Eulemur rufifrons | reverse complement strand
GGAGGGAAAAGGGAGTGAAGAGAGCATCAATTATGTAGATGTCCCTGGGTAGGTGGAAGGATGTCTGATTGTGTCTTGTCAGTTCTGTTACTTGTAAAGATAAACTTGTGATTCATCCTTAGTGTGGAATCATTTAGGCTTGATTTTAGGTGCCAGACACAGGTACAATTTGCATGTTCTTGCTTATGGGAGATTAGCAAGGAATTTCCTTAATGAATGATCTGTGGGGCCAGTTCTTCACTGGTGCCTGAAGCTTTTACCTTCTCTTTTGCATAAGGACTTGAGGGGGCGGCCCTGAGACTTTGATTTTCTTTTTATAGGGGTGTCACCCAGACTGAAAGTGGCTGTCAGGTAGTTGGTGCCAAGTGGGGTTGAATTGAGGAAACTTTAACAGAAAAGTTTCAACCTTCTTGGCCTGTGGTGGGAGTAGGCTCTAGGCTCATAGATCTCTCCCTTCTCTCGCTGGGCCCAGCAGATGCCCCATTTCTGAGAAGTGCTCTGCACCCAGGCACCCACTTTGAGCATGTGGGATCCTCGCAGAGACCACTCCGGAACCACAGGCTGACATATCAACTGAGCAGGCGCCTAGAGGTGGTGGTTCTGCCCCTTCCCCACCCCCGCTGGTCCATGGCCCCTCACTCTTCCCCCAACATCCCCCCAGGCTCCACTTAAAACCCCCCAGCACCAGCTGCCCTCACTGTACAGACTCCAGGCTCCCCTGGGTTGAGGGGTGGCACCCCCAAGGCAGCAGCTCTGTCCTAGGGACTCTCTTTCCTTTATTGTTTCAGTTTGAGGTTTGCATAATCCCAGTTTGCAAAATCCCCAAGGGATGGACCCTGTCTGTTACCGAAAGTTCAGCACCTGTCCCTGAGGCCACATCAGAAGAATGGGGACAAGTGGTTTGAGGAGAAGGAAAGGGAGGTTTATGAATTTTCTAGCAAATGAGGAAAAAGGCAGACTGAAGTCTTAAAGCACCAATTTCCCATCGATAAGCAGAAATACAGAGCTTTTAAAGGGAGGGTTTTCAGCTTCAGGGTATTGTTGTTTAGCTACAGTTGATGGTTCTGATCAATCCCATCCCCGGGAAAGACAATCTCGTGACTTCTGTCCAGACAGTTCCTTTGAGCCATCTTGTGTTGTACAAAGAACAAAGGACATTCCCCTGCTCCTCCTGGCCACTGGCCTAGGGTAGGGCTGCAGGTTTAATTCCCAAAAAGAGTGGGGGAGGTTTTAGAGACAGCTCATAATACATTTTGTCCCTTTTCAGGCAGGTCCCTCTGTTACATATTTACTTCTGTTTCATGGTGTTCACTGCCCGAGCACGTGTGAACTTTGATCACTCTGATTTTTACACCCTTCCCCTCAGGGATAGCAGCCTGTGCTTCTGAGGGAGCTGGAGCCCCCCGGACTCTGCCCAGGCTCTCAGCACCTCCAGAAGTGGAGCCTCAGCTCGCTGCTCAGTGTCCCGGTTTCACTGGCTGATCTTTGACATTTGCCTCTCAGACATCCCCAGGAAGCCCTGTCTATCCTCTGCCCCTCTCCACTTCCCAGCCTCCCTGGGGTCAGACACCCCGCCCCCAAGCCCCATGCTCACCTTTGGAGGGATGTCAGGGCCATCCCTGCACAAGTGGGGCAGCAGGAGGAATAGAGCAGGGAAAGAGAGGTATGGGGAGGGGGAAGCGTGGCTTGGAAGGGCAGGTGCGGGAGGCCATACCTGAGCTGGTGCCAGCTGACACTGGCCCTGGGCCCTGGTCTGCCTCAGCTGCCCTGTGGGCACCCATCCCCCACGGAGCTCTGTGGCTGGTTGGTGCCTGTTCCAGAGACCACAGCCCCTGGGGAAGACAGTTTACAGGCTTCTGCATGCTAATCACTGCCAGTCACCTGATGCCACCTATGCATTAAATACCTCCCTAAGGAGCACCTTAGGAGGTGCTTTATTTTATTTTTATTTTATTTATTTATTTTTGAGACACAGTCTCACTCTGTTACCTGGGCTAGAGTGCTGTGGGCGTCAGCCTAGCTCACAGCAACCTCAAACTCCTGGGCTCAAGCAATCCTCCTGCCTCAGCCTCCCGAGTAGCTGGGACTACAGGCATGCGCCACCATGCCCGGCTAATTTTTCTATTAGTAGAAACAGGGGTCTAGTTATGTTGCCCGGGCTGGTCTTCAACTCCTGGCCTCAAGCGATCCTCCCACCTGGGACTCCCAAAGTGCTGGGATTACGGGCATGAGCCACCGTGCCCCGCCAGAAATTTATCACTTAAGGAGCAGGGGGCGGCTGGCTTTCTCCAATCAGTTCATGTGTCCATGGATGAATATCAATTCTTGCCGGAGTTATGAGTTCAGCATCAGCTTTGTTATGCTGTGTCTATAACGATGCAAAGGCTGATAGTCCATGTTATAAGGTGAGGAAGGAGTTTCCCTAGAGCTGCGGTCCCCTGTCCCCAACCCCTGGGCGGCGGCCAGTATGGTCCGTGTCCTGCTAGGAACCGGGCCGCGCATCACTGTCTGAGCTCCGCCTCCACCCCCTCCGTCCGTGGAATAATTGTCTTCCATGAAACCGGTCCCTGGTGCCAAAAAGCTTGGGAACGCTGCCCTAGAGCGTTCCAGGTGTGAGGCCCGGCACTTTTTTTCTTTAAGGCGCCCATTCCCCAGCGCCGGTGATTCTGGTTACCACGTCCCCATTGCTCCAACGGGGACATGGAGGCGCGGAGGGATGTGGCTTGCAGGCGCCTCCCCTGCAAAAGATCCCTGACCCCTGTCTTCCCCCGCAGTGTACCACTGGGTGGAGATGCGGACCAAGATGCGCATCATGGGCTTCAACGCCGACGCCATCAAGCCACTGAACGAGGAGGCGGCTGCCGAGCTGGGCGCGCAGCTGCTGGGCGAAGCCATCATCTTTGTCACAGCCGGCAGCTGCCTGCTACTGGAGTACTGGCGCCAGCAGTCGCAGCATCGCCGCAAGGAAAAGGCGCAGCACGCTTCCTGGGGCGCCCTGCAGGACGAGGTAGGCCACCTGGCGCTGGCGCTCGAGGCTCTGCAGGCGCAGGTGCAGGCGACGCCCTCGCAGAGCACCCTGGACGAGCTGCGCGCGCAATTGCAGGAGGTGCGCGCCCAGCTCTGCATCCGGGGCCCGCCGCCCGTGCCGGGGTCAGAGGAATAGGAGGCCGCAGGGCTGGTCTTGGACGTGACTGCTGTCTGGGCTGCGAAGCCCCTGACATGGCCCACTCCCCGCACTGTCCCTTCCTGAACGGGCCCAGCTGATACCCCCAGGTCCTTTTGGGTACAGAAGGGATCGTGGGCTGGAGCTGATCCAACCGGGCACCGGTTGGTCACCTCCCCACTAACCTGCCCAGTGGTACTTTCCACTAGGACTCCCCCTCCCACTGTTGGAATGTTCCAACGGGGACTCCTCTCTCCCCCTCGTCCCCACCAGCACATTGGCTTAGCACTTAAGAAAGACAGCGTCTTTTATGGGACCCCACCTACCCACCACCAGGTGGGCCAGCAGAACTCCTGGCAAAATGAAATTGTATCCTGCGCACAGATTTAGCCAACCTCTCATTCTGTCGCTCACACCCCCACCTACCTGAGGAAATGGACCTTTCCCCTGGGACTCTCCGCCGCACCGAACACCCCCTACCTCTTCCTCATTGGTACAGACCATTGTAAAGAAAAGGCAGAAAGTTCCAATGAACTTCCAAGCCCTGCCTCCCTCCAGCCACCTCACTCTGGGGGAAGAGGGGCAGGGTGGATCTTGGACTGAATTAGCTTCATTGAGTCACCCTGTGGCTCTGGCCTTTAATCCACCCTTTGTGCCTTTAACTGGGGTCCTCTCTTACAACAGGAACCCCCCCCGCCGCCCCCCCCACCTCCCCGTCCCCCCACCATTCCTTTGGTCTGTGGCACAATCCCCTGGTCTGGTTGTTCTGGGTCTCCCTGGGCAATGCCTCCCAGACCTGCCATCCCTAGTTCCAGCAGGACGTGGCCTTTTGGGGAGGAAAGATTCGTCCTGACTAGGGCTACTTCATTCTGGCTTTCGGTCTCGGTCCCTGTCCTAGACCTACTACTGTACTTTCCCACCGTCCTCTTCAGTAGCCTCTCATAGAGACCCACCCTGTCCCCTTGCTACATGAGTCACTATCACATCCCCCACCTTCCGTCCAAATCTGTTCCTCAGAGTACTCAGGGTCTCCCTTCCTGCCTTTGGACCGGCCTCTGGTTCCCTCCACCCTTCTTCATGCAAAGGCCTCCTCCAGTGGGACCATCTGTCCCTCAGCCCTGAGGTCCCCATCCTAATGGAATATCCCACAGGCTGCATTACCCGCCCCACCCACCCAACCACTGAAGGGTCTGTGTATGAGTTCTGTGACTTCTGCGTGCCAGTATTTTAGACTGTAACTGTTTTATAATTAAAGGAGCTCTGGGGTAAAGAAGTCATCTTAGGAGTGTTTCTGCGAACTCTGTTATGCATCTCCAAAATGGGTAAAGTGTCTTCAAAATTAGGAAAGAAGCCGGGAGAGTTCTGGTGGAGCGGCAGGAGTCATCCCCTGAGCCCTTTTCCAAATGGAGAAACTGAGGCCCAGGGTAAGCAAATGGACTTGCCCCAGGCCACACAGTCAGAGGGGAGGCTCTGGCCTCCTCCAGGGGTGGTGAAGGGCAGGGTAGGAAGGGGTGAGGCAGCCTGGTGAGGGGCATAGGGAGGGAGGTGGAGAAGGGGCAGAGATCACCTGGCTGCAGGAGCCTGAGGGAACTGGAGCGGGTGGAGTGTGAGTGGGAAGGAGGAAGACAGCAGGAATCAGGATCATGGGAGGCAGAGGTTCCCAGGGTTCTTTCTGGAAGGGGCACCAAGGGTGGAGAGCTACTCCCTCCTCAGCAGAACAGCCCTTCAAATCACTCTAGAGATCTTAGCGTTTATAAAAACCAGCAGATTTATTCTGCAGGGGCCCATTTTCAAGAAGCTCAAGGTGAAGGTGAGAGAGGAGAAGTATCCTCCCCCTTTCCTCTCTCCCTCATCGTTTTTTTCTCCACGGGGTAAAAATGGCCTGGACCCCCAAACCTACCCAAATAAAAAAACCAAAAAACTGAGGTTCCAAAAAGTTACAGCATCTTAATTCCTCATAGAAAAGGGGAAGGAGCCAGGGGGGAGGTAAGTCCCTGGGGTGGGAGGAGGTTCGCCCAGCCTGGTGGGACATCCCCCCATTAAATAGCTGCCCCAAACGGGGCAAGCCTGGGGCTATAGCATTTAAAAACTCCCACACCCCATTTTATCAAAACCAAAGAGAAAAAAAATTTCCCTTTCCCCCCAAAACCCAAATATATATATATATTTTTTCTTTAAAAAACAAAAATTCGAAGGCATTAAGCTTTAAAGTGAATCTAGAACAAGGGAATGTGAAATTCCCTCCTTCCTTCCCCCTCACTGCGGGGTTAACTGGTACATCCCCAGCAGAGGACCCAGCCCCAAGGGGATGGCAGAGGGGAAGGACCAAAGAGAAGAAAGGGAGGGGGCCTCCCCAGCCAATCAGCAGCCAGTATGGGTGTAGGCAGGGTGCCAGAGAAGCCACACCCCCTTGGAATTTGCCAAGTGGGATGGGGAATGGGGGAGATGCATTCCTGTGTAGTCTTCAGCCAATTCCAAGTCAAGTCGAGGCAGGGAAAGCAGGGTGATAGGCAGGGTGTGCAGAAGGGAGAAATGGGTCTTCTGGGTCCCTGTGGTCAGGGAGAACCCCGCTTCCTCAGCTCCTGGACAAAGGCTGGAAGGAAACAAGGGGCAGAGGTCAGGGCCAGAGTCTCTTCCCCCTTCCCTTCCAAAATAGGGCTCTTTTCCAGGGACACGATGCCTCCAAAATAAATAAATGTTTAAGAACCAAACCAAACCAAACCACCTCACCTTCAATTATTTCCTCTTTCACTTTCTGCAATTCCTTCCTCACCTCTTCCAGAAGCTCCTGAAAATAATGGGGTATAAGCAATCAAGAGGGATACCTGGACTTGTAGAAACAAATCCCCCCTTTCTATATTGACTGAAAGGCCAGAGGAAGCAGGTTTGAGACCCACCCCTACCCCCACACCATGACATCGCTGCCAAGGTCACAGAGTGACTGGAGGATTCCAGGGGAGAATTCTGGATCCCTGGAGCCATAAGAAAAGTACTGGAGAACATCCAGTACCAGGGCTGGCAGATCCATTCTGGTCTCCTGCCAAGTCCCGTTGGTGATGGATGGCTGGGGTCAGTGTGCTGAATGGATTCGAGGTACTCATGGGGAATGCGTGTGATGGTAGATTAGTAAGGTCTGTCCCAGGCACTGGGAAAGAGGGTGTGGTGTCATCGGGGTCATCCCTAACCTGACCCAATCGCTCCATTTCTCAGACTGGAAAATGGAGGTTTCTGAGACCTTTTCTAGAATCACTGCACGCCAGTGGCAGGGTCTGGATCCCAATCTCCTCTCTTCTGTGGCCCCTTTCTAGCTCCCAACCTCACCTCCACCCTCCTCCCCAGGCTACCTGTTTCACCCTCTCCAGGTCTGACTCATCACTGGAGCTAGGCGTACAGGGGTGGGCCTCAGAAGTGAGCGCCGAAGATGACTTCATCCTAAGAGAGTTGGGGTGGTTTGGGACAGAAATGAGGTTAGAGAGAGGACCTCCCTCCCCTGCCACCCATTTCAGGGGTCACAGCACTCCTCCCTGTAAATCGGGCAAGTCCAACTATTTTGGGGGGTGGGGCCCCAGTATCGATGGCCCACCTTGGCAAGGTTGTGCTGTTCTTCTCCCAGGGTCTCCGCACAGATTCTGGGGGACAGGTAACAAATCAGAAAGATCAGGGCAAAAGACTGCCCCCATTCAATCTTTCTCCCCCAGCCTCATCGGCCCACAGTCAAAGACCCATCTCAGGAGAATACAATCCCCAGCACTATCTGCACAGACTCTCCCATGAGGGCGCTGTGTATGTGAGAACAGGGCATCCTGGGATTTGTAGTTTCTGTGTAGTTTCTTGACTGGGCGCTCACTCACCACTCTGGGCTGGGACTCTGGCCTCTGGTTCCTCCTGCTGGTGGGAAATAAAACTGCCATGAACCAGCCCCTGCCACACCTCTGCCAGATTCCTCTTCCAGGTTCAAAGGCAGCCCTGGCCTATCTCCCCCGCTCCCCAATATCCCTACCCTCACGGTGTGCAGGCCAAGAAGAGCCCTTGACTTACATTGGCAGAGTCATCCTTGGGGGGTTTCTCCCCGACCTGCGTGGCTTTCCTTCTGCAGGAGGGAAAGGCAAAAACAGGCTCCAGTCCTCCTCCAGCCACCCAGTGATCCCCCTTCCCAGAGTTCTAGAAATGTGGATTCTAGGGTGTTGAGTTAGAACTCGGGAAGCTGAGGAAACTCTATCTTAGAAGCTCAAGAGATTCCTGTTCTAGAATTAGGCTGGGGGGTTCTATGGTTCTTACATTGGGAATCATAAATTCTAAGGGTGGAGGTGCTCTGGGTTCGAATGCCAAGATTCTAGGAATCTGTGTTTCCAGAATTCTGGGTTTTAGAGCATTCTACAGGCTACCTAGGTGGTTGCAAACCTCAGCCATCTCAGGAGGTGACAATCCCCAGCATCATAGCCCTAATCTGGCTATGAAAGGGGGAACTTTCACCAAAAGAAACAAACAAAACAGGAATTAGAGCCCTGCCCCGATCCGGTCCTCCTGAACTGGACTCTGCAGGTGATTTGGGGGTGCAGGCTCCGGCTCACCTGCGGGCCAGCATGGCGTTCATCTCTTCCATGAGCCCCCCGCCTGCACTTCGGCCACTCTCAGCTTTGGGGGCCAAGGGCCCCCCTGAGGCCTCCTCCTGCTGCAGAAATTAAAAAGGGGAGGGGCCTTAGGGCCTCCCAGTCCTTCTGACATCTCCAGGCAACCCCGGCCTCATCCCATTATTGCATCGGGGCCCTAGTCACCCCACACCCTGCCACTCCCGACCGCCCCTCACCTTGCTTACTTTCCTGAGTTTGGCTCCAGCGATGGCTGCAGCCAGGCCTGGGGCCCCGGTCCCACCACCACTGGGGCCCTGTGCTGCCGGGAGAGGGGGTGCAGGGGGTGGGCCTCCCCCTGCTCCATGCCCTGCAGCCGAGACCCCGGAGGGGGGCAGACCCGGAGGTGGGGGGGGACCCGGAGGAGGAGGAGGTCCTGGCGGTGGGGGTGGGCCCCCAGCTGGGGGAGCAGGTGGGGCTCCTGGAACAAACAGAAAACAGGGGTTGCTGAGAGAGAGAAGCCTCTTTCTTCATGTTCCAGATGGCCACCCCTAACCCCAGGGAGACCCACCCCTTCCTCCAGGAAGTCCCAAGGCCCCTCCCGCAATCACCTGCATTGGAGACCCTGCGCTCCAGCTCCGGCTGGCCAGACTGCTGCCTGTGGGGCAGGGGGAGGGGAGGTGATAGAGTTGCCATCAATCAGGGCCCCAGGATGGCTAGTGAAGGGCTCTGGAACCTCCTGGCCTCTCTCTCAGAGGTCTCCCACGAGGCCAGCTCCTAATCCCTGCCCAAGCCTTCCTTCCCCGGGGGCCCGAGTAAAGGAGGGGTGGGATGGGGACCAAGGACGAGGAATCTGGGAGACCAGGATTGGGGGCCATTAGGTTCTACAACTGAGTGTCAGGAGTTTCTTGAACTCCAGGAGGTGGGGGTTTCTGAAAGCTGTCAACTTCTAATCCCTTGGGAGCTGATCATTCTAGAAGTTGAAAGTTGGAGGGATTCTGAACTAGAAAAGTCAGGGGTTCTGGAACATCTAGAACTCTTGGTGGTTAAGGTTCCCCACCCAGGGCCCGGCCCCACCTTCTCTGCTGCTCCACCTCCTCCGGGGAGGGGCCGTTCTGGACAGACCAGGTGGGAGGTGCTGGGGGCGGAGGAGGCCCACCTCCTGGAAGGTGAGAGCAGAAAGGGGATGAGTCAGCTCCCCCAGCCTCCGGGGAACCCTGCCCAGAGGCGCTCACTTCCTTCTTCCTGAGACCCTGACACCCTGGGCCCAGGTGGGGGCAGCACCAGCTTCCCTTGCCCGAGCTGCCAGGGGGTGGGTGCTGTTATGATGCCCCAGTGGCAGGTGGGGAAGCTAAGGCCCAGGGGGCAGTCACCAGCCCCGAAGTTCTGCAGGGTGGGATTTTCAGGAACAAGACTTAAATTCAGGCTGATTGCATCATCCAGACTGTTAACTGCTGTTAAGAGTTAACATTCATCCAGACTTTTACAGCTGCCTGGACCCCTACCCGAGACCCTTGCCCGCCTAACCCCTGGCGTCTGGGCCCCTGGTACCTGAACTGCCCACTGTATTTTCCTGTGTGCCCCCAGATGAGCAAGCCCCTCCCCCACTGGCGCTGAAGTTTGCCCCAGAGGCAACCGCCTCCGCCATCTGAAGCTCAGTTCTACAGCAGTGACTCCAGACCCCAGGTGCACAGCGGTCACCTAGGCCTTGCTGCTCAAAGTCCTGTCCGTGGACCCGCAGCCTCGGCATCGCCAGGGCCCTTGCCAGAAACTCGGTCTCACCCCGACCCAGCCCACCTGCGCCAGAGGCTTCACCCTAATCACACCCCGGGATGATTCGTCTACACGTTAAGGTTTAAGAAATAGCAACTGTAGACTTTGTCAACGGGTACCTGGGGAAAGGACACACAGAGGCTTCTGGGGACTGCAAATTATGTCTAGATCTAGGAGGTGGGCCCACAGGAGCGTGCGTGTGTAAAATTCACGGAGTATACCGTACCCTTAGGAATCGTATGTTTCATACATAGGTGCTCACGGAGCACACAGGAACCCCCCCAGAATCCTCATGATAGTTTCCCGCCATAGCAATGAATTAGCTCCATTTTACAGATGAGTAGACTGAGACCCAGAGTGGTGAAGGGGCAGCCTGAGCAGCAGCATGCAGTGGTGCCCTCTGCCTGCCCCAGGCCCACCGGCTGTTTCTAACCTTCCAAGGCCTCTATGGCACTGGCCATGCCGGCGGCAAACTGTGCGGCATCCTCCTTGCTGCCGAAGTTGAGGCCCCAGACCTGGCGGGCGTCGCGCCACTGATGGAAGGTGGGGGTGGCTTGATTATACTTGACGCCCCGGACGATGGCACAGTTGATGACCACCTGGCAGGAGGGGAATGGGGGTGAGAGGTGGCAGGCACAGGGGTAGGGGCGCAGCCCACAGAGAGGGAGGGACTGAGGGAGGTGGCACCTGCTGGTCGGGCTGCATCTTCCGGCCCACAACCCGGAAGGAATTGGCCGTGGGGTTGTGGTAGATCTGGACTCGGCTGAAGGCCTGGGGACCGGTGCCGGCGGGCAGCCATCGCTTGTTGCCATCATCGTAAAGCATCACAGTGGCCCGGCTAGAACAGACGGCTGTCTCACTGCGGGAAGGGAGAAACAAAGGGAGAGGGGCCGGTCACCTTCTCATCTGGGTCTCCCTGGGACATTGGAAGGGACAAAGACTGTGGGATGGAGAGAGACACACAGAGAGGCAGAGGGAGACAATCGGACAGGGAGAAGGAGGGAGACCCCGATAGACAGATTAGGAAAGAAATAGCAACCAGGAGAGAGAGGCTGACACACAAGCAGGGGACGTGAGACAGACAGACAGACAGATGGGGAGAAAGGGAGAGTCAGATGGACAAATGGGAGAGAGACAGACTGAGACAGACACACAGATGCGGTGGTGAGGGAGAAGAGATGGCCGGGCAGGGGCCTCGGAGGAAGAGACAGACGGAGAACAAGAGATCGAGGGAGAGACAGGCAGAGGGAGAAGGGGAGATGGAAGGGGACCGAGGCCAGCACTGGGGAGGGACATGCAGGTAAGCACAGAGTGAGGCGGGAGGCGGCAGGAGCCCAGAGCTCTACTAGAGAACAGCTCCTGCCTGGCCTCAGTTTCCCTATCTCTACCAGGGTGCCTGGATATCCGGCCCCAACACGGCTCCCGCTCAGGTGGGAGGAGGAAGCTGAGGCTCAGGGAAGGGAAGGGTGTGAGGCCTGCAGCAAGTTGGGGACTGATCCTGGACCCCGGGCTCTTCCTCCAGAAGGAGCCCCTGCCGCCAGCCCATCCACCCAGCTCCCCAGGGCACTAACGGCCACTCGGCAGACACTCGCGGCTCTGTGTCACGTCCATGCTGGGTGGGGCTGGGGATGAGGACACAGCAGTGACCCAGACAGCCCTAGCACCACCCTCCCAGAGTTCACAGTCCAGTGCAGGAGACAGACTCCTTCCCAGACAGTGACAACCCGGGACTAGGACCAAGGAGCACCTGCCCCAACCTGGGGAGTCAGGGAGGACTTCCTGGAGGAACACTGTGTGACTCAGCTCAGCCTCGGTGGGCAGGCATCCGCAAACTGGTTCAGAGTTCAGGATCTGACATCCACGGCCCTGGGTTCAAATCCCTACTGAGCCGCCTACTCCATGTGACTCAGAGAAGTCAATTTCCCAACTTAAGAATTCACCTTGCTCGCCTGCGAACTGGGAAGATGACCGTGCCCCCTCCCAAGGCAGTGGGGAGGAGTAAATGAGTCTGGGCGCTGAAAGCACTTGGTACAGCACCTGGCACACACTGAGCGCTCAGTGCCTGTCAACATCCATCTCACCGGCACCCTTAATGGGCACGAAAGGGGCCCTGGACAGCTATGTCCCTCGGGACCCTTCTGGGAGGCTCAGTCCCCCCTCCCCCAATGAGGAAACTCAGGCTCAGACAGGAACTCAGAGGGGAAGTGACTTGCCCAAGGTCACACACAGGAGGGGAAGCAATGGTCTCTGCCCTGCCCCACCCCCACTGGGCTCCTTCCTGAAAAGAGGAAGTTGGTGGTCAGAGGTTTCGGGGGAGAGAAATTATAACCCCCCGCAAAGGCTGCCCCTACCAGGACTGGGGGGTTGGGCGTGATGCCGATGCTGTGGAAGTCAGGGCAGGGGAAGCCCCTCAGACCCAGTTCCAGGTCCATAAAGCGGGGCGAGCCTAGCACTCCAAGTTTACATCATTGTGGCATCTCTCTCTTACCAGGCACCCCAAGTCCCTCCCCCAGAGTCACTCATTTGATTATCCCTGCAGCCCTTCAAGATGGACACTATTTCATTCTCATTTTACAGATGAGAACTATAAACAGGGGCCCAGAGAGGTTGAGTGACTTGCCCACACTCACACAGCTACTGAGGGACAGGGTGAAGATCTGAATCCAGGCCACCTGGCTCCCACGTCCACAGTCTTAACCACCAGGGGCTGCACGGGCCCTACCCAAACTCCAGGTGCCCTTTCCAGACAAGCACAGCCTCGGGGGCTGTTTCTGGCTCGGGGGCTGGCCCTGGCAGAGCAGGGCTAAGGCCTCACCCACACCTGCCACCCACACCCAGGGCAGACTCTGGCCAGGTGCCCAGGGCTGCCGCTGCCCCACCCTGGCTGCACTTTGCTCTCCCAGGCGGCCCTGCCCTGCTGAGGCTCTGGCCTGGCTGGAGAGCTGGGCGCCTGCTGGGGTGACCCTGGGCCAGTCCTGCCCTGCCCAGGATGCAATGTCCCCATTATAAAGGAAGGATCCTGTTAAAACACAGGGCAGAGAATGTCCCTCCTTTTTCAGAAACTCCCAGCTCTTGCAGAATCAAAACCAAGTTCTCTCCATGGCCTGCCTGCTACGTGTGATCTCTGGTCTCATTTCTTCCCCCGCCCCCATGTTACAGTCCCCAGGCCCCCCAGCTGCTCTTCCAACCAACTCAGGCCTGTGCACTTGCTCTTCCTGGAGCCTAGATGCTCACCTCCTTCCGGTCTCTGCTTACATGTTGCTTCTTCTGAGAAGCCCTCCCTGACTACCCGATCTGGAAAAGCTCCTGTCCCTCGCATCCCCTGCTGCCCACTTCACAGCAGTGACCCCTGCCCGACACAATATTGATTTATTATCTGTCTCCACTACCAAAACATCAGGTCCACGAGGGCAGGGATTTGTGTCTGTCTTGTTCACCACGGTGTCCCCAGAACCTAGAATGGTGCCCAGCACATAGCAGATACTCAGTAGTTATCAAACATCTGTAAAAAAGGCAAACTCTTACATTTCTTAGTCAGCCTGGGTCCCAGACACTGTTCTAGGTGCTGGGCTCCAATAGACTCTGAAGCTTATCCTTGAGACGGATGAGAAACTGCAGGCACAGAGAGGTGAAGACACCTGCTCCAGGTCACACAGCAAGTAAATGGAGGGTCTCATATTTGAACCTGAGACCACCCATGTTCTTAACCTCATTTAATGATGAAGAAAGGGCTAAGTTGAAGTTTTTTAAAGGCAAGGTACAAAGTAGTGTGGGTCAGAGGTTTTTTTTAAAAAAGGTGGGGAGGATATAAATATATCTGCACACAGAGTGGTGATACGTGCACACAGGCTGCTTCTCAAGAGACTAATTGTGGCTGCCTCCACAATTAGTTGGGGACTTGGGGACTGGGGAGAGAGGAAACAGACATTTGCATTATTTATCTTTTTTTTTTTTTTTTTTTGAGACAGAGTCCTGCTCTGCTGCCCAGGCTAGAGTGCCGTGGCATCATCATAGCTCACTGTAGCCTTGAACTCCTGGGCTCAAGCAATCCTCCTGCCTCAGCCTCCTGAGTACCTGGGACTACAGGTGTGTAGCACCATGCCTGGCTAATTCTTAAATTTTTGGTAGAGACAGGATCTCACTATGTTACCCAGGCTGGTCTTGAACTCTTGGCCTCAAGCGATCCTCCTGCCTCAGCCTCCTGAAGTGCTCCGACTACAGGTGTGAGCTACTATACTCAGGCTTGTTTACCTTTTTGAACTGCTTCATTATTTCTTTTCCTTTTTGTTTTTTCCCCTTAGCTCTCCCTTACATGTCAACTTTTCCTTTGTATCACGGGCTGCTGAATTTGTTACCTAAGTTCAAAAAACTATAAACTAGGCAAAAGCTGGAATTGGAAATCCCACAGCCAGGGAGTGTGGGGGGTGAAATTGAAAGTGGGTCCACCTGAGTCCAGTGGTCCCCTGGGGGACCCTGCATTTGACATGAAAGAGCCTTAATCTCCAGCCAGCTTATGACCCACCCCTCTGCGCAAGTCCCCTCGCTTTGGAAAATTCTGGCACACGATGGATGAAAGAGGGTTCAAGTCATTTCCTTGCTGTGTGGCTTCACCTCTCTTAGCCTCATTTTCCAGCCCTGGAAACTGTCAGTCACTGGGTTTGTTGTCAGGATTAAAAGAGATAACGAATGAAAAATCCCTAACCTCAGGATCTATAACTTGGTACACACTCCACACGTGGGAGCCGACAGTCAAAACAGGAGGGAGAGCTTCCCATTACTGGAGGTAATCAAGCACAGTGACAACAGTTTACATAAACCTTCCAGACTAGACTTGCCCTTCCTTCCCGTCACTCCCCCACCCCTAAGACTTACCCCGTAGCCTCCTTATACCATAAAACTTGTGACACACATACACGACCTTCCCAAACTACAAATCGTCTTTGAGCAGCCCTAGGTAGGAAACCAGATCTAGGGTCTGTGGGTCTCTTACAGATTCACTCTAGTCCCTCTTCCCTGGTGGGCCTCAGTTTCCCGTAAGTGAACAGGAGGGTAAAGGTCCCTATTTGGGTTTCTTTTTGCTTACGTGAGTTACATTAAGTGTTTTTTTACAGTGAAAAGCATGTTATTTGTAATTTTTTTTTAAATACAGGTTTTATGTTCGTTTTTCTTTAATAGCATAATAGTTTGGACACAAGCCAACTTCAAATTCAAGCTTGGCCACTTCCAAAATGCTTGACTTTGGCATTTTTGTTACGACAAGAGGCCCGTTTGCAGCTCTGTGGTGAACCTATCTTGATCTTGCTCTGTAAACCTATCCTGTCCTTCCTCAATAAACTTTGTTTCACCAAAAAAACAAAAACAAACAAACAAAAAGTTTGTTAGGCAATTTGCTTAACTTCTCTGTACCTCAGTTTTCCCATCTGTAGAGTGGGGAGGGGGCAAGAGACTGTAATAGTATCATTGTTATGATGGTTGTGAGGATTAAATTGAATCAGGCACCTAATACAGTGCCTGGCACAAAGTAGATGCTTGATCAAATGGTCTCTTACCGTTTTTTAAAAACAAAATAAGAACAGTAATAAACACTATTGGAAGAGGAAAGAAATGGACCGAAATTCTTCCCGAGTCCCTTCTGCCCTGAGGTTCTCAGACCTCTGCCCCGCTTCCCCACCTTCCAAGAATCCCAGCTCTGAGTCCTGGACTCAGCAGACACTCAATAAATATTTGTCAAACTGGAGAAAAAGAGCTTTATCTTGTAATTTTCCATCTTAACATCCTCTCTTCCAACTGCCCCCAGGGCTGTCCCCAGCCAAACCAGCCAGAAATTAGCGGATCCCAGCCTCGTCCCCATCCCCCAGCATTGCCTAAGAATTTCTGAGGGATACTGCCCAGACCTTTCTGTCTTTGAGCCTCAGTTTCCTCAGCTTGGAATAGGGGCGTGGGGGGTTTTGAATCCTAGCTGTCCTTGGAGAAGGGACACAGCCCAGGAAGTCGGGTGTGACCCCGGCCCACGAGGCCCCTCAGAAGGTGGGAGTAAGCCTCGGGGAGGACAGGCATCTGCTCAACTTCTGCCCACCCCCCAGGGCGCGGGAGGTTCGGCCAGGCCACAGCAAGAGGGGGGCCCCGTGGGAGGGCCAGGGCCTCCAGCGCTGGTGCTGGTGGGGAAGGCAGGAGGCCGGCCCAGACACTGCTCCTGCCCTTTTACGGTCTCACAGCGAGTGCTGAGTGAGGCAGCACTAACTCGGACATCCGCCATCCGCCTTCCACGGTGCCTGGGACCGGAAACGCAGGGGGTGGGGGTGAGGGGCGGGGCTGGGGGCAGCGGGAGAGAAGAGTCCCCGAGGAAGAGGGTGAAGGAAAAGAGCCTCCCTCCTGCAAACTGCCCCCTCTCCAGGGGCAGACCTTGAAGGGATGTTGCTGTAATGGGGAAAGGACAGGCCAGGAAGTCTTGAGGTGTCTGTGGGTGTCCCCTTGCTCCAAATTTTCCAACAACTGCTTTCACATCAGAAGGAACAAATACGGAAGGAGGGTTCTCTGATGGTCATAAAAAGGAATGCCCACCCAGATGTCAGAGGGCAGGGGTGTGGGAAGCGTGGAGGAAGTGGGAGGATGTGGGCATCAAGGGGTTAATCCCCAGTCGTCCCCAGGGGCCTCCCCCTCAGGCTGGGGGCTTTGGGGCAGGAAGTCCCAGAGAGAGTGGAGGAAAGGAGATAGTATTGTCAGGCTCTGGCCCCAAGGGAGAGATTATGGGGGCCAAGGGAGGGGAGAATGGAGGGGGCTTAGTTGGGTCCCCCAGCCTGTACCGGCCCCGCCCTCAGGTGAGCCCAGGAGTTCGGGGGAGGCCGGGTGAGACATAATCCCTGGGTCCCTTGGGTCCCTCCACCCCCAGGATTAAATTCCTGGGAAGATAGCTGGAACTATCTGGGAAGCCTGGGTCTCTGGGGAAGAGGGCTATGACCTTGAAGCTTTCCAGCACCCCTTCTCCAACCCAGGGCTCTGGATGGCTGCGGGGGATGGTGAGGAAAGCGGGAGGGGCAGTGGTGGGGAAAGCAGCCGGCCCAGAGTGCTCCTAGCCCCCCCCCCCCCCACACCAGCTGTCTCGACAGGTGAGTCAGGAAGACAAAGGCCCCCCCTTCCCCCAGCTGCCGCGCCCCCTCCCTCCCCAGGGCCGCACAGGTGGGGAGAGAAGCCGCCCTCTGGCCCAGGGCCTGGGCGCCGCCCTCGGCACTGAGCGCTCGCTAGCTCCTAGGCATGGCCCGTTTTAAGCAGATTGTGTGTGTGGAGCGACGGGGGAGGGGAGCCCAACCAGACCCTGGAGGCTGAGTCTGGGTCCGTGGGTCGGTTCACACCAACCTCCTGCATAGAAGAATCTAAGTGCCCCCCAAAATTTAGGGGTTTAAGAAGTACCCCCGAAGTTAAGGAGGGCGGTCCCACTTGGGGAGACTTTTTCCAGCGCCACGTAAACGGGGACCCTACAAACAGGATCTGCGTCTCAGTCTCCCTTCTAGGTCCCAGGCTCCCCCAAACCGGCCCCCCACAATCCCTCCTGGACCTCAAGTTGAAGTTTAGGGGGAGTCTGAGCCCTACCTAAATCCTGGCATCCTTGCGGGGAGTGGCTGCTAACTTGAAGGTCCTCAGAAAAAGTCTTTAAAATTCGGGAGTCCTCGGAGCGCCCCCCAAATCTCAGAGCTCCCAGGAGAGCCTTACCGGCACCACCCCGAGCCTTGGGAGTCGTGGGGAGGTGATCAATATCTGGAGCCCGTCCAAGGAGATTCAACCCAAATCTGAGGGTCCCAGTTGCTTGTCCCCAAATTCCAGCCGGGAGCGAACTGGGGGGAGGGGGACAAAGGCGGGGCGGGGAGCCCGCGCGGGGCGGGGAAGGGTCAGGAAGCCGTGCGGGGGCTCACCTCATGGCTGCTCGGCGGGCGGGCGGCGCGCCCACGGGGTGGGTGCTCCCGGGGCGCCCCTGGCTCGAGGTTCAGGGGTTCGGGGCTGGCTCCAGGTTCTGCTCAGTCTCCCCCAGGGTCCCGCCCCATAGAGTCCGGCTTCCTGGAGGGGAACGTGAACCCGGCCGGGACAGGTCCTGCGGCGCCTTCTCCCGCTGGTGCTTTGATGGGGGAACCCCTGCGGCAGAAAGGGGGTGCGGCGTCCCCTACCCGGCGCACCCCCTCGGCCGGCGGCGGCTACAATGTTACTCTTACTACTGTACTTCTCTTCGCTACATTTCGTTCCAAAATTCCACTCCCCGCACCCACAATGCCCCGCGCCTTAAAGGGGCCGCGAACACCTCTAGGCGGGGGATGGAGGGCGCTTAAAAGGGCAACTCGGAACCCTCGACTTCCGCAATTTCCCTCTCCCTAGCGTTACTGCATAGGGGTGCACCCTGGGCGTCACCCTCAAACTGGGGGGCAAGTTTGGTGGAGGGGAAGGGGTCCTCTCTTGATCCCTAGTTCTCTCCCACTGTGGGAATTCTTGGGGGAATCTCAATGGCCGGATCTCTCCCGTCCTACTCTCCCAGCGACTTCTCCATTTCTTAATCTTCTGCTCAATTTAGGGGGGCGAGGAGGACCCTCTGGTTAAGCAAGTGGTCTCAAATTTTCTCCCTTAAATTCCTCCTTTGGAATCCCCAACGTCTGTCTTCTCTCTTAATTTATGTGGGGTTACTAAGGGGTGAGCCCCTTCCCCCGCGCAGGAGGGGGAGGGTGGGGAGGGCCCCACCCCTCTCGCTGCCCCCCGCCCGCCCCGGGAAGGTGAGGAGGAAGTGGGCCGAGGGGGCGCGGTCGGCCGCTGACTCACAGCCGCAGGGTCGGGGGTGGGGTGGGGGTGGGGATAGGCGGGGAGGGCAGGGGAGGAGGGTCCGGCGCTGGCTCGGGGTGGGGATGGGACGCCAGGATCCTGTGTGGACGAAGCCCCTGACCCCCTGCCTCCGCATGCCCGGCTATGACTCAGTTTCGCTGGCGGAGGACGGCGGGATCATCCCAGCGATCCGAAGGGCGGAGAGGTTGGGAGACCCTCCCAGGTGCCGGCTCCCGGGAGCCCCCTCCCCCACAGGCCAGCTAGGGGCTGAGCCCAGACGCCCTCCAAGGCTTCCGCAGCGGGTCTAGCAGGCCCCGCCCCAGGTGACGTCACTCGCGCGGTCGCGCCCCTTCCATAGAGCGCCACCTGGCCTGGGTGAGGTGCCCTAGTCCTGGGAAATCTTCAGTTCCACGTTTACAAATGGGTAAACTGAGGCCTGGAGGACAGGAATAAATCTGGCCTATGGCCCTCTTGCCTGAGCTCCCAGAACCCCAAAAGCGAAGATATGAGTGTAAAACCAGCAATTCTCAGGGTCCGGCTGACTAGGTGAGAAAATCAACCTTTCCAGCCTTTGTCCCAGCCCTGTCCTCTGCTTGGATGCTGTCCTGCTGGCCTTCGCCTGGGGAATGCTTCAGCCTTCTAGGCCAAGCTCTGACATTAATTCTTCTCTGAAGACTTGAGTGACCCTCTCCCCTCTCCACCCGACTCTAGGAGAACTTGAACCCTGAGCCACCTAGGTTATAACTGTTTCTCTGTGTGTCTCTTCAGACTGTGAGTTCTTCAAGGGCAACAGTAGACTTAGTTGATTTCGGGAGCTCACCCAACCCAGCCAGACCCAGAATGCAGCTCAACAAACACTTAGCCAACTGAATGAGAACCCCAGTTCTGTGTGACCTTGGGCAAGTCCTTTCTCCTCTCTGGTTCTCAGCTTTCCCATCTGTGAAATAGGAGGGGTGGCACTTCCGGGTGCTACCTGCACTACAGCAGGAACCAGCACACTTTTTCCACAAAGGTGAAAATAGTAAATATTTTAGGCATATTAGACATAGGATTTGGTTCCCATATTTTTTCTTACAACCCTTTAAAAATGTGCAAACCATTCTTGGCTCTAATGCCATACAAGACAGATAGCAAGACCCCTGCGTTAGAGAACTCTCCACATGTGCACAAGGAGCCTGAACAAGGATCTTTATGGCAGCAGTGTTGTGAGAGCAAGAAATTGGAAATAACTTAAAAATGTAGATCAAGAGGAGGAAAGAGTGAAACCTTTGCACATCCCTTATCAGAAGTGTGGGGCAGCATCTAAAAAGAATGAGATATGTAAATGACTTGAAGGAGTTTTCAGTGTATTGCTGAGTGGAAAAAACCCAAGTTGCTTAATGATACATGAGGTATGAAAAAAATCAATGAAACACCTAAGGTACCATATACATGTGTGCACACACAGAGTAAAAGGTCTAGAAAAGTCCATTCCAAATTCATTACAGGGGTTGCCAATGGGATGGGGAGTGGGATCGTAGGGAATTTGGTGGTCACAGAGATCCCAAGGCTCATCTTAAAAATGCCAAATTCAATCCTGCTTCTAGGCCTTTGCACTGGCTGTTCCCTATGCCTTGACATGTTCTTCTTCTCTGGGATATATGTATGGCTGTCTCCTTTTCAGTTAGTTCTCTGCTCAATTGTCCCCTTCTCAGAGATCTTCTCTGATCCCCCTGTTTATTTATTTATTTATAATTTTTTGAGACAGAGTGTCACTCTGTTGCCCAGGCTAGAGTGCCGTGGTGTCAGCCTAGCTCACAGCAACTTCAAACTCCTGGGCTCAAGCGATCCTCCTGCCTCAGCCTTCTGAGTAGCTGGGACTACAGGCATGTGCCACCATGCCTGGCTAATTTTTTCTTGTCCAGCTAATTTCTTTCTATTTTTAATAGAGACGGATCTCGCTCCTGCTCAGGCTGTTCTCGAACTCCTGACCTCCAGCGATCCTCCCACCTCGGCCTCCCAGAGTGCTAGGATTACAGGCGTGAGCCACTGCACACCTGGCCTGACCTCCCTGTTTAAAGCAGCCACCCCAAGATGGAAAACTGAGTGGCCAAAGGGCAGAGGATGGAGAAAGACTTTTCATTGTACACCATCTTGTATCCTTTGCATTTCAAACCAGGCAAATTCATTACCCATTCACAAACTACATGAATTAGGTAAAATTTAAAAATTAAAAATTTGACATAAAAAAACCCTGAAAGTAGCTCCCCTAGTCATTTTCTCATCATGTTCTCTGTTTTATTTTCTTTGTGACACTTGTCTGTGTCTGAGATGACTTCATTTTTTGGTTCCCTTGTTTGCTGTCTCTGCCAACTTAGGAGGCCACCCCCATGGGGCAAGGATCTTGGTGGCCTGGCCTGGTTCATGGCTGTGACCATGGCCTGGCACACAGCAGGTGCCCAATACATATTTGCTAACTGACTAGGCAACTAATGTTTGTTTTTACAAGACAATGTATTTGGAATCACTTATGTAATTAAAATTTAATAAAGACTCTCCCTGATGTCCCCTTGAAAACAAATGAAAAATAGGAAGAGATTATTGAACTGGGTGATCTCTCAGAATCTGTTCACTCTAAATATTTCAAAAACATTTGGTTGGGATTTTTTTGTTTTCTTATTCTGGTCTGCATGGTGGTGGAATTTCCCCTCTCATAAGACTTTTCTGTGAGGAAGTAGGAAAAGGGGAAACAGGCATTCTGGGGTTCCTCCAGCGCTTGTCTTCCTTCCTCTGGTCCACGTAGCTGGGGAAGGTGGCAATTTTCTTCCTGAGTTCTGCTGACGCGTTAGTTGAGCGGAGGGTCCCCAAAGGAGGACAGCTGTCAGGCCTCCAAGTCCAAGACGGAGCCCGATTGGGTGTGGGTGAGCTTCCCTGCCCCATCTCGCCCTTTCTGTAACACAAAATGTGGGAGAAAATGAATAAGAACCCCTCCTTGCCTCTCAGCACCTACTCCCCTGCCTCTGGAAGCAGCACTATTTTCCTCTGAAGGACCATGACAGCCCATCTCTCTATCCATCCGGGTTGGGTGGAGTGCACTCCAACCCCAAATGCTAGAGTTGGGCGCGTGACCCCAGCGTGGCCAGAGACACAGTGACTGGTCAGGCACGTGACCCCGCGTGGCCAATGAAAAGCAGCCCTAGGACGAAGGCGGCAACTGCTGGGAAATTGGCTAGCTCTCTCCCTCCACTGGGGCATGAAAGGCTGGTGGGATGTGCGCCTGGAAATGCAACTCTCTACTACCCCGTGAGAGACCCTGCAAGGGAATGAAGCCAACTCAGAGGAAATAAAACTAAGAGATGGTTCCTGATGACAAACTCTGACAACTGGATGCAGCCATGCCTTAAGGCCCTGAACTCTTCAATGACTTGGTCCAGTAAATTCCATTTTGCTTTCCCAGGTTGAGTTGGGTCTTTGTCACTCACCACTCAAAGAATCCTGACAAGTACGTCCTTATGCTGCTGGGAAATTATCAACGGTCCCCCGTCACTCACATGATATTCAGCAAGCTTCCTTCTCTGCCATGCGAACGCCATGGGCCTCTGACCCCAGCTTCCTCCCTCACATTTCCTCCCTGACCCCCACCCCGCGCCTTGGTGCACCTCCACCTCTTTGGACATCTCCAAATTCCCCTCTGTTATCTGAGCCCAATTACAGCCTCTCTCGTCCAAGACCTGGACCACACTCAGAGATGTCCTGATGGTATCTGCTGTGCATCTGGGCCTTGGAATTGGTCATTAACATTCCCTGAATTTTTCTGCCTGGGTGTGGGGACGTGCTTGGGATGGGGGGCTTTACAGAGCATTACAGGGGCTACATTTCTTGGAAGGGAAGCACAGTTTCTTCTTTTCTGCATCCTGCCATCATGCTCAGCACAATGCTTCAGGGCTAGGAGTGAGAATGTATTAATGTATCAAGCAAGTCCTTTGTCCTTACTGGCTTTAATTTCCCCACCAGTAAGAGGGGTAGGGGGGCTGGATTAAATGCTCCTAAGAGAAACATTCGAGAAACATTCGAGTGCTGGTCCTTACCTCCCAGCACTCTTCTGAGGCCTGGCAGAGCTGAGAATAAGCTTCAGCGATGACATTGGCCCTGGAGAGCAGAGGAAGGCCCTTAGAAGGGGGCCGTTCTCCTACCACCCCACCCCCCATTCCACCCCACTCCACCCCACCCTAACTCACTTGCAGTACAGCCCTCCCCCAGGAGGTAAATCTGGGATGTCCTCTGAGGCCAGAGTCGTAAAAACTGTGTTTAGGCTGGGGGGCTCCTGAGCAGAGGCACAGAGCTCTGAGAAAAAGGCAAGAGTTATGGGACAGTCCTTCCTTGCCTACTGCCCCTCCTACTCCGCGTGTGCCTGCTCACCAGCGACTCTGTGGCCCAGGGCTGTGTCCAGTGCCAGCTCCCTCCTGATCGCCTCCTCACAAGGCCTGGGAGCCCCAGGGAAGCAGACCAGGATGCAGGTCATGTTGTCCAGGCTGCCCTGAAGAGGATGAAGAAAATGGAGCCCAGGGGGAGATAGTTGAAGGCAGAGCTTCCCCAGCAGTCCCGGTGTTCAAGTCCCCCCTCCCCAATCTGGTTATGCCCCTTTCTCTCAGATCCCACCCACCTGCCAGTCCTCTCGCACTTGGCCCAATCCCTTAGATCATGCTCCCGTCTTGTCCTAGGCTTGTCCTATTTAATATTAAAAGATAACCACGCTCCTTCTCTGAGTTCCACCTACTCTGCTGTCTACCTGCTCTTCTATTTCCGGCACTAATCATACCTCATACCTTGGCCCTAAGGCTTACAACGGTCCCATTCCAAAAGACCGCGCCCCTTCTCTTAAATCCCTCCCACTCACCTATCTGGCTCTACTATTCCATTGTGCCTCAAAGCCTTCAGGCCCCGCCCTACGCATTTGGCCCCGCCCATTCCAACAGGCCACGCCCCTTAGTTCAGCCCCACCCCCTCCTTCTCTAGCTATATTCTAGCTTTTCCTTCAAACCCCGGGAGGTTCTAGCCCTGTAGTGCACCAAGCTTCAATAATGCCACGTCCCACCCCCAGGACCTTGCACAGACACGTGTCCAACAGCTGCGCGCAGAGAAGCTCTGGGGCCAGGCCCAAGCGGAGGCGGGAAGCCACCAGCCCTGCCAGGTCAGCACCAGACATAGTGTCCCACACGCCGTCAGAGGCCAGGACCACGAACTCGTCCTCAGCCTGCCGTGCCAGTGCGGCCACCTCAGGCTCAGCGGAAACGAGCTGCAGCTCTGGGGGCCTCCCTGGAGCCTCCTTGTAAGCAAAGTCGCCCAGTGCTCGCGACACAGCCAGAGAGCCCTCGATGCGCCGGCGGCAAATGGTGCCGCCGGCGTCGTGGATGCGCTCCCGTTCCCGGGGCCGGAGAGGCCGGTGGTCCTCGGTGCTGAAGGCCACGGCGCCGGCACGGCTCAGCACCGCGCGAGAGTCACCGCAGTGCGCCAAGTATAGAAAGCTCGGGGAGACCAGCAATGCCACCGCCGTGGAGCCGCCCGGTTCGCCGCGGGGCCAGAGCGAGCGCAGGCGCTCGTCTGCGTCCAAGAAGGCTCGGCGCAGTGCCCAGCGCACGCCGTCGGGCTCGCCAGGCGCGGGGCCCAGCGCGTCGAGCACGTGGCGTGGCAAGTGGCGCGCGCCGAAGCGGGCTGCTCGCGCCCCTCCGTGGCCATCGAGGACAGCGAAGAAAGCCCAGCCAGGGGGCAGCCCAGGTAACGCGAGCCAAGCGCAGTGGGCGTCCTCCATGCGCGCGCGCCAGCCCTGCGCTGCGCTGGCCCCAAAGCGCAGCCCCCACGACACCGCGGCACCCCCGTGTGGCTGCTGGGCGCATCGCGGCGCGGCCAGGAGAGACTGAGGCCCGTCGAGGGCCCTGCGCCCCGCCTCCCCCTCCTCCTCCTCTTCCTCCACCTCCTCCTTTTCCTTGCGAGCAGGCCAGAGGAGACGCTCCAGCAGGCGAGCAAAGGCCGCCATCCTTCAGCCCTGGGATCAGGAAGGCTCCACCCTCTACACCTGCCCCCCCCTCCATTAATCCCCTCCGCTGTGAGATTTTAAACTATCTAAATCTCCTTCCTGTCCCTTGACCTGCACTTAAGTCGGGTCACTAGAGGGAACTGCACTTCTGGTTCTCCACTCTCCCGCATCTTCAGAGCAGGATTTGGGATCTGGTTTAGGAAAAATGGTAATACTGTAGTAGCAAACTATTATATAGCATTTACCATGTGTCACACACCATTATACATCATCATCTCCAATTTACGGGAAGAGGAAACTGAGTCACAGAAGAAGTAATCGGTGTTACAGGGAAATTAACTCTAGAATCTGTGTTCCCAACACAACGTGCATGGTTTCAGGTATCAGCCCTGCTCAGTCCAAGCTCCGCTTACCTCATTGGTACAGGCCCCCGGCCTCAAAACCTTTAAGTACTGTACTTTTTGGTTCGACCCCTCCCCTGTGGTCTCCACCCCCGGGCCTTCGATTGCTTTCTCTTCCAAGTCTCGCCCATCCCTTCAAGCACACAGCCTCAGACCCTTCCAATTTTCGCAGTCCTGGCATCACTTCTAACTCCGACCTTGCCCAATTATTTGAATAACTATAAATTGGTTTAAGCCCCACCCATGTCTGAGTTCCTGCCCTTGCCTCAAAAGTTTGAGTCGTTTTTTCCCGCCCCCTTTCCCACTGCCTCTGCGAAACTAGGATCGGATCTAACCTCGGAGCCTTAGAATTTTCCTGCCCCCTCCTCAATGACTAGCTCCGTCCCAGCCCACCTAGATCCAGGCCTCCATCCTCGCCAATGCTCGCTCCTTCACCTCTCTCTTCCCTGGTCCCTCACCTACCCTAGGCCCCGCCCCTCTTCCCCTAAAGGCCGCTCCCCGTTGCGTGTAGACCCCGCCCTCCAGGCCGCTTTCCACTTCATCCTGGCCCAGTCGCCTACCCTCCTAGCTCCGCCCCTCTAGTAAAAAAGCCCCGCCCCTCCCACGCGAGCTCCTCGCTGTTTCCCCGCCCCCTCGCCCTCCCTCAGGTCCCGCCCGGCCTGTGCTCTGGCCCCGCCCCCGGCCCCGCGCTGCAGTGCCTTCCCACCGCCGCCCCGCCCGCCCCCGCCGAGCCGAGCCGAGCAGAGGGCGGCGGCGGCGGCTGCTGGAGCGGCCGGGGAGGAGGAGGCGGCGAGGATGGCGGCGGCGTCCTGGGCGCGGCGGAGATGAGCTCCAGCGGCCCCGGGCCCAGGGCGGCGCGGCCGGAGTGGGCGGGGGTCCCGATGCAGGCCCGAGGGGGGCCATGGGGCAGGTCCTGCCGGTCTTCGCCCACTGCAGTAAGTAGAGGGAGGCTTGGGCCTGGCGTGGGGCCCAGAGGCCCAGGTGGGGTCCTCCCCGGTATCCCCTCCGCGCCTGCCCGCGGGAGAGCTGGGATAGGGGGAGGAGGCGAAGGAGACAAAGGAAGCTCTCCCCTCCCCCCGCGCTCTGGCTGGTGACTGGGGCAGCCTGACCCGGAGGACCCGGGTGAAATACGGTGGAGGTAGGGGGCACCGAGATATCTGGCGAGGGGCGCGCTGGACTCTGGGATGTGTCGCCTGGCCCCGCCCGGGAATGAGGACGCGCGCAGGGAGCTGTCCCCGGGCTCTGGTGCTGGCCGCAGCTGGCGGGGACGGGTTGAATGGAGGGGTAGAGCCAGGATGGAGAAGAGGGGTCAGGCTCCCCATCACTTATCTTCAAATCCTATCCCTGTATTCTGCCCAAGAGGCACCCCCGACCTCGCCCAAATTGTCCAATCCCCTGTCTCCGGAAAACAGCCATCCCTGGGTTGGGGCAAGGACTTATGGGTTCTTAGCAGGCTTTACCGCTGATTAGTGGTAACCCTTGGGAAGACCCAGTCTGCTCCAGCCCTCTGAGTCTCAGCTGGGGTGGGGGGCATCAAATTTCAATTTCCAAACAGTATTGAGCATCTCCTGGGTGCAAAGCCCCAGGCTGGCTCTGAAGGGCTGGATTCCCAATTGAAAACTCTTGGCCTGATCCCCACGATCTCTGAGCTCAAGGCCCTAACAGTCCATGTCAACCATTCTCTGTCCCACACTCAGGGATCTGACAGCTGGGGATTTCAACACTCTCAGATCTAGCTACTTGCATGTCTTGAGTGTCCAGATGCCAAAATTCTAAGAATTTGTGGTTTCAGCATGTTAGAGGATCATCCTAACATTCTAAGATCTTGTCCTTAACTTTGGATTATAAAGGGAGGACCTACTGATCTCCCCCCCTTACCTCTGCCCTCATCTCACATCTCTGTCCCCGTAAGTCGCTCTGCTCCTGTCACAACCCTCTGTTCCTCAAATATGCCAAGCATAATGCCTGCATCAGGGCCTTTGCACTGCCTTTCCCCTCTACCTGGAAGATTCTTCCCTAGACATGTGCGTGGCTTCCTCACTTCATTCAGGTCTCTGCTCAAATATCTTATTAGAGGAGCCTTCCTGACCATGCTGTCTGAAACAGCATCCCTTTACTTTCACGAGTACCTTGCATTATTTTACTCCATGAACTCATCCGCACCCAACATCATATATTCACTTGTTTATTGTCTGTCTCTTCCAGAGTGTTAGCTCTATGAGGGCAAGGATTTTGTCTGTTTTATTCACAGCTGTATCCCTAGGGGCTAGAACAGTTCCTGGCACATAGTAGGTGCTCAATAAATGGTTGTTGAAAGAATGAATTGAAACTAAGATTCCTAATTTGAAGAGTCTACGATTAAGGTTCCTGGCTTTGCACTTCTAAGACTCGGAGCCTCTGATGGCAGTGAGGTTTACAGTCTGTATGTAGAATGTTCTAAAAGTCCTGTGATTCACATATTATAAGGTTCCTTAATTCGGACCATCCAAGATTCCAGGACTGACACATTTCTGTGATTCGGATAGTCTGAGCTTCTAAGAGTCTTCGATTCTGTCCCTCTTGCAGAAGAAGCTCCGTCTACAGCCTCTTCTACCCCTGATTCCACAGAAGGTAAGTGGATGGGGAGGATGTGAGGGGGTTCACTACTAGGCAGGTCAGGGTCCTGCTCAGAGAAGGTTACATGGTTCTCGTTCGCACACTGCAGGAGGGAACGACGACTCAGATTTTCGGGAGCTGCACACAGCCCGGGAATTCTCAGAGGACGAGGAGGAGGAGACTACTTCGCAGGACTGGGGCACCCCCCGGGAGCTGACCTTCTCCTACATTGCCTTCGATGGTATAGTGGGCTCCGGGGGCCGCAGGGATTCAGCTGCCCGCCGCCCCCGGCCCCAGGGCCGTTCAGTCTCAGAACCACGAGACCCGTACCCTCAGCCCGGCCTGGGCGACAGCTTGGAGAGCATCCCCAGCCTGAGCCAATCCCCAGAGCCCGGACGCCGTAGTGATCCCGACACCGCTCCCCCGGCCGAGCGGCCCCTGGAGGACCTGAGGCTCCGGCTGGACCAGCTGGGATGGGCGGCTCGGGGAGCGGGATCCGGGGAGGACTCTGCCACCAGTAGCTCCACTCCACTGGAAGACGAGGAACCCGATGGATCGGAGGTGGGAGAAGCTGGGGAAGGTGAGATGTCAGAGGTGCTGGGACCAAAGCCAAGAGGGGTGGGTGGTCTCTCCTCAGGGCACCTCCAAGGAGAAAGCTCACGGCCTTCTCTCTCTGCTGCGCCAGCATTGGACCTACAACTCCGACTTGCTCAATCCTCACCGCCAGAGGTCTTGACTCCCCAGCCCAGTCCGGGCTCTGGGACCCCCCAGGCGGGTACCCCGTCCCCACCTGGATCTCGAGATTCGAACTCTGGTCCTGATGAGCGCTCACTGGAAGCAGAAGAGCCCCAGCTGGAGCAGGAGCCAATCAGGGGACAGTGCCTGGATAGCACGGACCAATCAGCATTCACATTGGGGCCACACCTTCTAGGTAAGCAGCGTGTGTGAAGGTGTTCCATTGGACTACAACGGGGCAAAGTGTGAGGATTGGCATTTGAAGGGACCAACCTGGCAAGGGAACAGAGGCTAGTGGGGCAGGCAAGAGGTATTGCTATTGGCTAGACTTCATAAACACCGGCCTTCTAAAAATTTTCCTGTTATCTGAGATTACAACTGGCTCTTTAGATATGATTCCCCGCCCACTTGAGAGTTAGCCCTTCTTCGAGCATTAGGATTGGCTGATGGCTATAAAATAGTCCTCCCTCTTTTGGAGTGCTCCCCCTAGAGGTTGATTTTGTACAGGCCAAATCCCTGGAAAACTAAAGCTCTCTCCTAGATGTGGCCATGGGACATTTACAAGTAAACTCTATGCCTTTTTGCTCTGTTGCCCAGGCTAGAGTGCCACGGCGCCAGCCTAGCTCACAGCAACCTCAAACTCCTGGGCTCAAGCGATCCTCCTGCCTCAGCCTCCCAAGGAGCTGGGGGCCTGCCACCATGCCCATCTAATTTTTTCTATTTTTAGTTCAGCTAATTTTTTTTTTCTTTCTATTTTTTAAGTAGAGACAGGGGTCTCGCTTTTGCTCAGACTGGTCTCAAATTCCTGACCTCAACTAATCCTCCTGCCTTGGCCTCCCAGAGTGCTAGGATTACAGGCGTGAGCCACCGCACCTGGCCAAACTCTATGCCTTTTTAAAACTCTTCTTTTCCCTGACTACATCTGTTGGCCAGTTGTAAAGAGACCCAGCCTTACTTTAAAATATGCTCCGCCTCCAGGAACAGCCAAGGGTTGGTCGTAGACATCACTGCTTTCAGCTGTTTACAAGAGAGTTCCAATTTTGGAATTGTCCCCACCTCTATGGACAGCCATTGGCTGGGTACAAAGGGGCCCCGCCTCCCTACTCCCTTCCTTCGGGTTCCACTGAAGTGGGCAAAATCCCCGAGAAGCAGCGGTGTCCGCGGCCTCTCACTCGGAGCCGAGATGGGGAGTAAAGGTGGGCTTGTGGGGCGGGCTGGACCCGGGCTGGGGGATGGCGGAAACGGGTCCAGATTCGCTCTTACCTCCCTCAGATTTGGGATATGTTTCCTGTTGGTCTGATTCCCCAGCGCTGCAGGCTAGGGCTGGGGGATTGAGGGGGCGTCTAGGGAGGGTGTGGAGGGAGCATGGGGTCCTCTCTCCTTGGAGCCAAGGCTTTGGGGCCCAGGAACACGGAGGCCCCCTCCCCCAGCCTTGGGCCCAGGCGGCGCTGTCACTCAGAGGCTGGACATGCCAGCACAGCTGCTGGGTGAGGCCCCCTCCCCCCAGCGTGCCTAAACTTAGACCCCGCCTCAGGCGACCCGGCCCCTCCCCCACCCACTGGCACGGGGCTCCCGGGAGCCTGCCCTAAAGGGCCGGGCCTTGGGGAGGGGAGGGGGCTGCCCTATTTAGAGTAAATGAGAGTATGTGTGTACAGAAGTGAGGGAGGCCAGCCTCTGAGAGGGGCCAGTGGGATGGGTCAGTTTGATTGGAGTGAGGGTGGGAGAAGGGAGAGGATCTGGAAAGAAATAGGAGGGTTTTGAGCTTCTGGATCAGGGCTCAAATGGGAGCAGATTTTCAAAGTTTATTACAACCATAGATGTGTCAAAAAAGAAAAAAAAAAACACCAAAACTTTAGATGGATGAGATGAAACATTTGGGTCCAGAGATCACTGGTCAGGGTTCAGATTGGGCTTGGAAGTTGGGAGATGAGCCTAGGGTCTAGAAAGGGTCAGAAATTTGTGTTAGGGCTTAAAAAGGAGTATGGTGTTATTAATACATTTAGGACATAGAAAAATGTGTTGGTAAGGGTATAAAGGGATATCACTTTACAGCTATCAGGTTGGCAAAAGTTAAAAAACAATCATATCTATTGCTGGGCAGGATGCTGGGAAAAGATCACTCTCATGCTGTTTGTGGAAATAAGAATTGTTACTGACATCTTGCCAGTAAGCAATCTGACAAAATTTATGACATTAAAAAATACATAACCAGTCCACCCAGCAGGTCCAACCATGAAAAATAGAAGCTCCAGGAGGTAGGAATATCTGTGAAAGGGTGTTGCTTGCAGCACTCTTTGCAGAGGAGGAGTTAGGAAACAGTGACTGACCCAGCAACAGGTACATGGCTGAATAAAATGAGCAATGGCACAGCCACACTACAGAGTACCATGTAGTTTTTAAAAAGAATGAATTAAGAGCCATTCGGGTTGACGAGGAAGGAATTCTAGGAGGAAAAGTGGAGTGAGAGATACATGACGCAGAAAAGTGTATCTATAATTCCATTGTCATATATAATGACCAAGAAGCATTGGTTTGTACTTACGTGTCCACAGATAATTATATGGGGAGGAGCAAGATTAAGGGGACATGCTAGATGGTTAACTTTCCTTTTCCAGGAGACTAAGGGAGACAAGCATGGGAAAAAAAGAGGTCACTAAAAATTTGGAAATAGGGTTAAGGCTCAAACAGGTGTGTCAAGAAGTCATGGTTCCGCCATGGGACAGGAAAAGGGAGGTCAAGAGATTGGCCGGTTCAGGTACAGGCCCCAGCCTGATGCCCCCCACCCCTCCACAGTGGCGGACCTGCTGTACTGGAAGGACACGAGGACGTCGGGAGTGGTCTTCACAGGCCTCATGGTCTCCCTCCTCTGCCTCCTGCACTTTAGCATCGTGTCCGTGGCTGCCCACGTGGCTCTGTTGCTGCTCTGCGGCACCATCTCTCTCAGGGTTTACCGCAAAGTGCTGCAGGCCGTGCACCGGGGGGATGGCGCCAACCCTTTCCAGTGAGAACCCCTGGCCCCTGACCCTAAGCCCTGTCCACACCCCAGCGCTGACCCATGATCGCAAATCAGGCGCTAAGTCTCACCCTGGCCCTGACCCATCTGATCCTTTTTTCATCCTGATCCTTTAACCTATCCCCCTACCAATGCTAATCTGTGATCCTAACTTTGTACCCTTGATCCTTGATCCCTTTTCCTGACCCTGACCTTGACCCCAGCCCTCTACACGTGGTTCCTTTGATTTGTGCCTCAGTCCTAACTCTGATCTTCTCTGCAATCCACATTTCTTGCCCATTTCAGCCACCGCATGCCCCACCGCCAGTCTGAGCTTATTGCCACTGAGTCACCCCACACCCTTTTGCACCCTCAGGGCCTACCTGGATGTGGACCTAACCCTGACTCGGGAGCAGACAGAATGTTTATCCCAGCAGATTGCCTCCCGCATGGTCTCTACGGCCTCGCAGCTGCGGCATTTCTTCCTGGTAGAAGACCTCATGGACTCCCTCAAGGTGCCCTGAAGCCCTCACCCCTTCCTGGGTTCCCAACATTCACCTCTGTGCCCCTGGGGGGTGAGAGGGCCATTGCTGGGAGTGCCCTGCTGGTCCGCTCACCCTCTCCCTCACCCCCAGCTGGCCCTTCTGTTCTACATCTTGACCTTCGTGGGTGCCGTCTTCAATGGTTTGACCCTTCTCATTCTGGGTGAGCTGGGAAGGCTGTGGGGGCAAGGTGGGGAGCAGGGGTGTTGGGGTTTGGTGGAAGACAGGGATCCAGATGGAGCTGTTTATCTCCTGGGAGCACCCTGACCTCCATCTCTGTCCCCACAGGAGTGATCGGTTTATTCACTGTCCCCCTGCTGTACCGGCAGCACCAGGTGAGCATGGCAAGCCTTCAGGTCCCCACCCACCCCGGCCAGCAAAACAGAGGCAATCTGACTGCCTCCCTTCCAGAACCTGGGTCCCATGCACAGATGTCCCAGCCAGACACAGGTGTTCTGGGTGCTGCCCCTCCTCAGTAGAGCTACAGTCTAACTAATAGGTTTCAAGAGCTGGAGACAGGCATTTTCGTTGATGTCCCCTGACAGAGCTGGAACCCTACTGACATAGCCCAACTCACAGCAGGTGGACTGGACTAACTGATGCTCATACCTGAGGATGGATGCCATCCAGCTGGCATGTCCTAGCCGGAGAGAGGCAGCCTGGCTGATGTCTTCTCTCTGTGACACAGCTTGGGGCTGAACAACAGCCACCCCAGCGAGAAAACAGGCAGAGATCAATGTCTTCTGTCCCCGACCCCATCAGGGACTGACAAACATACATTCCAGTTGGAGACAAACAGACTGATGCCGCCTATCCCCACACATAATCTGGGTCTGACACCCGTCGCAGCCAAAGACTGACTGACTGATGCCCTGACCCCTGAAACAGCCAGGGGCCTCACATGTCACATTCTGGTGGGATGGCTGTTGCTGGGACACTGACGTAAGCTAGACCGACTGACATCCATCCTATCCAGAGACAGGCAGACAGACTGACACCCCCTTCCCCAGCACAGCCGAGAGCCAGATGATACTTGCCCTGCCAGATAGTCCTAACACACTCCCTTGTGTGTGTGTGGGGGGGTGTCACCGAGACTCTCAAAGTCAACTAACACTGTGAATAAAACTAGTATTTAAGTCAGTGCACTCAGGGACCAGACACAGAGCGGGGCCCAACCGACTGACCCTACAGCTAGAATCTCTGACTGCCAGTGTATTTTATTAGGTTTGGAGTTGAGGGGCGAGTGGCGGACCACTCCCCACAACTCCTGATTTGGAGGTGGGGGAAGAAGCAGCCTTCGTTCACCCTCGCTTGGTCTCCCCAGGCCCAGATCGACCAGTACGTGGGGTTGGTGAACAATCAGTTGAGCCACATCAAAGCTAAGTAAGGGCATGGGACCCAGACGAATGGGCGGGGGCAGTGGTGGGGGAGCTCGGGAACCTTTGTCTTCTACACTCCCTGACCCCAAATCTCCTGGGGCTGAATGCCCCCTTCTCAGAGAAGGGTGAGCGACTATGCCAACACAGGCCATTAGGTAGAGGGCAGGGGCAGGCTTTGGGCTCCCAGCTAGTTCCCCCACCCAGCTCTCCCCTTAGTTCTTGGATGCCTACCTAGTCTCTTGCCCCACTTCATGATGTCACCCGTTTCTCCCTCAGGATCCGAGCTAAAATCCCAGGGACCGGAGCCCTTGCCTCTGCAGCAGCCACAGTCTCCGGATCCAAAGCCAAAGCCGAATGAGAAGGGCGTCCCTGTGCCCCCACTCCCAGCAACCCTCTGCCCCCCTTCCTCTCCCTTCCCTCCCTACCCTCTCCCCTTCTCGGCCTGAGCCATTTCCTGGTGGGTGTCAGGATCACTCACTAGGGAATCTGCGCAAATTGCCTGAGCGGCCAGGACTACATCTCCCAAGAGGCTCTGCTCCAGGAGTCCGGGAAAGGCGAGGCACCTTGGCCGCGGCGCCTGCTGGGACTTGTAGTCGACCAGACAGGGCACCGCCCTGCACTTCTGTGACCCCTGCCGCTGGAGGCGCCGTGAGGGGTTGGTGTCTCCTGGACGCCACTAGCCCCAACGCTGGGGCTTTGCATGGGGCCCAAAGGAGGCCTGAGCTTGGATTTACACTGTAATAAAGACTCCTATGGAAAACCCAAGGCCTCCTGTACTTCCAGACCCCTCCTGCACTGAAAAGCACTTAAATGACACTCCAGGAGAACCTTCCCTATCTCTGGGGAAGAAGTCTCCTTTACCATCTAATTAGGTTATGACATGATTGAAGGGAAGAGACCACCCATTCCAGGGCTATCCAAGCCTTGACAGTCACTGCCTGTGCCTGTGCTCAAGGCAGACATCACTAATCGCTCCCACACTCTGCCTCTGTGCAACCACCTCACCTGAGCCCAGAGCCATGTGTCATGTGGCCTCTGGATGCCCCCCACCCCCAAACATATCTAAACCTCTTCCTCATCCTACCTGATTTCCAACTCAGACATGTCTCACTGCCTGCATTGTCACCAGGCCAGACACCCAGATATGGCCCTGGCCTCCTACTCCCTCACCTCCCACATCGAATCAGTCACGAAGTCATGTTTATTCTACCTTACCAACATCTCTCATCCACCCACTTCTCTCCATCTCAATTGCCTTGGGACCAAGTGTAGGGCTCAATGGCCTCTCTGGGCCTCAGGCTCCAAAACCATAAACTGGGAAGGGGGAACAGGGAGGGGCGGGGGGAAGATGGAGGAGACTGAAGTCTTAAGATCCACAGACCTGGGTTTGAATCCCAGCTCCACTACCTCTTGGCTGTGTGACCTTGAGCAAGTGACTTCACTTCTCAAAGCCTCAGTTTCCGCAAATGGAAACTGTCCCCATAACTGTATCTACATATAAAGTCCTTGGCACTGGCACAGGGCCTGGTACGTAATATATCATGGTAATGACATTGCTTCCCAAACCTCAGTCATTCCCTCATGACCTTCATGATCTTTATACCACCTTTTCTGCTATTCACTGAATATTTTTCTTTGAACTGGTTTATTATTTAAAAATATAACAAATGTCTTTCAAAAAGAACTGTTACTTCACCAGCTTGAAAGAAGCCAGTATTGCTCACCAGAAATAGACGGTAATAAAAGGAAACACAAAAATATTAACATTTAAAATGTTTGTTCATGAATCACGTAAAATCATCTCACTTGCCCCTAGCGAGACATGTCACATATTAGGAGATAGATGATGACATTCGGAGGAGTAGTTACAGCCTCAGAATTTGCATACAGCGGTGCCTACTAGCAACTATCTAACTAAAACAAAGAGGGCTTAGGGGACCTATATTGCATCTGGATTTGCCCAGCAGGGACAATATTTTAAATTGTCAAATAAAAAAATAGCAAATTTTTCTAACGATGCTTTTAGTCACATTTTCCATAAGGCAAAATATTCATTTGTCTATCTCAAAGAATGGTGGGAGAGGAACTGGTTGAGATTATGGGGCCAGGAATGGCTAAAGCCTCCAAGCCCACCCTTGGTACCCTCGCTAGAGGCAGGAAACAGACTAAAGATTGAAACAGCCTTTACTGAGCGCCTCTCAGTTGCCTGGTCCAGTGCCAGACTTTTACATCATTACGACTCCTCCAGTGAGATCAGTTGCACTTGTGCTGTTACACCGATGGGGAAACTGAGGCTCAAAGAAGGATAGTGATCATATTCCTTCATTCATCCTACAAATATTTACTGAACATCTGCAATGTGCTCAAGTATATTTTAGGAATATGACAATGAACAAAAATAAAGTCATGGTTTCATGGAGTTGACATTCTAGCGGGAGGAGAGATACAATAAACAAATAGAATATGGCAGGGAGTGACCAGGACAATGGAGGAAAGTCTAGCAGGGTAAGGGGATAGAGTGACAGGGCTTGCTATTTTAAACTGGGTGGTAAGGAAGGCTTCACTGAGTGGTGATATTTGAGCAGAGGACAGAGAGAAGGGAGGCAGTGGGTCATGTGAAATGTGGAGAAAAGGAGATCCAAGCTGGGGATCAGCAGACGTGAAGGCCCTGAGGAGGTGACATGCCTGATGTGGGCAGCGAGATGCCCAAAGCCAAGGATATGAGGGAAAAGGAGTATGAGATAGGGTCAGAGGGGTGAAAGAGGCTACATTATAGGGATTTATAAAGTGGATTGAGAATTTTTACTTTTGCTCTGAGATGGAAGTCATGGAAGAGTGTGATGCGAGGGAATGATACTGTTGTTAAAGAATCACTGACTTAGGGTATTAAAGGATCACCTTTTTGTAATAAAAATTATGATGTTACAGGTTCGAGTCCCCCAGGTGGATGGACTGTGCGCACTGGGGTTATATCTAGTGTCTAAACTCGGTGTCCTAGGTGCTGAGGATGATAATGTCTGTCATCCCCAGCACCTAGGACAGTGCCTGGGACACAGCAGACGCTCAATAAACAGTGCTCCGTAGGCCTCCGCAGTTCCACAAAGAACAGCAGGTGTCGCACCAGCCCCACCACCGCCTGCCCGGAGTCTCGCGGGACAGGCTAAATCAGACTTTAGCAGGAACCCACTCACTCCTCCGCAGGAGAAGAATTCAGAATATTCAGCGAAGGCGCTTCTGAATGCCGAATTATGAGTCTCTCCTCTTAAAAAACTGACTTTTCACTTTGGAAGAAGGGACTCCAGAACCCTTTAACAGCTAGCCAGGTCCCCGGGCGCTGCTTCCCAGAATGCGCGGCGGTATGTAAATGAGACGGTTTTGTGAGTGCAAATGATTCATGCCATGCAGGCAGAGGCAACATTTTGCAAGGACATCCGTCGTGACAAAGGTATGGAAAGAATTTATAGATGTGGAAATCAACCATCGTACATCTTCTGAAACTTCACGACCATAACTGTAAAAGGTAAGCATTTGCAAACTTTATATACCTTCAGGGGCAGTAGTGTATCCTGCCCGGATGATCCTCAGTGGTCTGGGGTGCAGGCTTCAAACCTGTAGCTGTCTAGCGACAGAGTGGTTCAATTCCACCTTTCGGGCGGCACCAATCCTCCCTTTTTGCCTTACCTTAGCATGCGGGTTTGCCGAACCTTAGCCTGCGGGTTTTCCACGGGAATGCTCCTCCAGCCTGCACCTGGAGAGGTCGCTGCGGTCCTCCACATCGCAATTTTTTCCTTCTTTTTAGTGTGTGTGTTTTTGTTTTTTTTTTTTTATAAGAAGAAGAAAAAAGAAAGAATCAAAAAGCCCCCACATCGCAATTTATAGCCTATGCTGCAGGGGTTTCTGCCTGTAGTTACTGTTTTTTCTACCCATCCCACCCCCATCCCCGGGGAAGAAAAACTCATCTACACAGTTCACGGTTCTAGGATATTTCCATTTTGGAAGTTATCCTGGATTTCTCCCCTTCATTTGCTTACTCATTTAGTCATTTGCTCACCCATTTATTTAATCACGCATGCACTTACTAATCAAATATTTGCTCATTTGTTCATTCTGTCATTCACTCATTCGACAAGTATTTGCTCGCCTGGCCCTGCACTGGGCAGCGCTGGGGACACAGTGAGGATAACCCTGGCCCTGGCCTCTTGGTGCACTCAGTCCAGTGAGGGAGACAAACATTAAACCATCATGTAATTAGACATTTAATTAATAACTATAAAGGTGATAACTGCTGGGAGGGAAAGGTACAGAACATATGAGGTCAGGCCGTGCACGGTGGCTCATGCCTGTCATCCTAGCGCTCTGGGAGGCCGAGGCAGGAGGATCGCTTAAGCTCAGGAGTTCAAGACCAGCTTGAGCATGAGCGAGACCCCCATCTCTTTAAAACATAAAAAATAAAAATTTAAAAAAAAAAAAAAGGAATGTATGAGGCCATTTAATAAGGAGACCGGAACTTCTGGGGTGTCAGGGGAAAATTAAAGCCCTCGGCCGGGCATGGTGGCTCACGCCTGTAATCCTAACACTCTGGGAGGCCGAGGCAGGAGGATCGTTTGAGCTCAGGAGTTCGAGACCAGCCTGAGCAAGAGCGAGACCCCCGTCTCTACTAAAAAATAGAAAGAAATTAGCTGGACAACTAAAAATATATAGAAAAAAATTGGCCGGGCATGGTGGCGCATGCCTGTAGTCCCAGCTACTTGGGAGGCCAAGGCAGAAGGATCGCTTGAGCCCAGGAGTTTGAGGTTGCTGTGAGCTAGGCTGACGCCTCGGCACTCTAGCCAGGGTGACAGAGCGGGACTCTGCCTAAAAAAAAAAAAAAAAAAAAAATTGAAACAAAAAAAAGCCCTTGAAGGGTGAGAAGGGATTAGCTAGCAGAAGGGGAGAATATTTGGGATATTTGGAAATCAGGGTGGCCCCAATAATGGCAATGGGGATGGTATAACTGCACCCTCACTCAGAGCCTAGCACTGGCATGCACAAGCTCACACTCCTCACAACAGCCCCATTCTGCAGATGAGGAAACTGAGGCTCAGGAAAATGTCTCTTGTCCAAGGTCACCCAGCTTTGGTAGGCTCTCAGACCACCCAGCAAATGCTATTTAGTGCTGCCCTCTATTGCCATTCCTGAGTTAGCTTCTCATCACGTCCTGCTGTCCTGCCTCCTAAATGTCTCTTGCATCCTTCCCCTCCTCTCTGTCCCAAGGCTCTGGCCCTGTTCCAGGCCCCTCCTCAAACCCCAGGGTCCCCAGCCAACCTCCTCCCTGCTCTCCTGCCCGTCTTGCTCCTTTACCTCCCAGTCACCCTCAGTCTGGTGGCTAGAAGGGTGTTCCTAAAGCACAAACTTGCCTCTGCCCTCTCATGCTCAAACCTGCCATGGCTCCCCAGTGCCCTCAAGAGGAGATCTAAACTGCTTAGCCTGGGAATTTAATCGCCCACAGAACCTGGTCCCTGTTAACCTCTCTCTCCACACCTATTGCTTGAGCCACCGTGAACGTGGAGCTCCTTCACTGTATCATGCCCTCTTTGCACTTCCTATTTTCTTGGTCTCATCCTTCTTCTATTCCCTTCTGTACTCTCTGTTGTTATCCTCTACGACTGCGGTCCCGACCCTCAGGCAGTGGAGCTGTATTGGTGAGTGTCCTGTTAGGAACCAGGCTGCACAGCAGAAGGTGAGCGGCAGGTGAGCAAGGGAAGCTTCCCCTGTATTTACAGCCGCTCCCCACCGCCGGCATCACCGCCGGAGCTCCGCCTTCTGTCAGACCAGCGATAGCGTTAGATTCACATAGGAGAGCGAACCCTACTGTAAACTGCGCATGCGAGGGACCTAGGTTGCTAGTTCCTTATGAGGATCTAATGCCTGACGATCTGAGGTGGAGCTGAGGCGGTGATGCTAGTGCTGGGGGGTGGCTGCAAATACAGATGATCCTTAGCAGCGAGGTTTGACTGCACAATAAATTGTAATGCTCTTGAATCATCCTGAAACCATGCCTCCAGCCCTGCTCCCCATCTGTGGAAAAATTGTCTTCCATGAAACCAGTCCCTGGGACCAAAAAGGCTGGGGACTACTGCTCTAGGACCAGCTCAGCTGTCCCCTCCTCCAGAGGTCTTTCCTAACTCCCAGTCCAAGCTGAGCGCCCCTGCTGGGCTCCCCCAGTCCCATGACTCCCCTAAGCCTGTCCCTTTTTGGTTGTCCCTGACTGAGAACAGGTCTGTGTCCCCCACTGGACTGTGAGCTCCAGGAAGGCAGGGCCTGGGGCTCAGTCCCTGCTGTCCCCAACACTGCCCAGCACATGGGTGGGCACACAGTAGGTGCTTAGCACATTTATTATTTAATAAGTTAATTCTTTCTACCATGATAACTCCCCTTGCTTATTCATTTACTGAGGCATCTAAGTGACCTCTGGACATCACCTCAGCCCCCAAGGTGCTTGCTGTTATGCAAATAAGAGAGAGCTTAGATTTTGCCATGGGGACAGCACCGTTGTATCTTTGAACAGAAAAAAAATGGCATTATTTTTAGTTTGGTCAGTCTCAGGTTGGCCCCAGTATGTTCGTAGCCCCAAAGAAGTGGTCACGTGACAAAAACAAATGGAAACACATTTTCACTGCAAAAGGGACCTCAGTTTTTGTAGTTCATATAACCCTGAGAACTTTTTTTCTCTTTCTTTCTTTCCCTTCCTTCCTTCCTTTCTTCTTTCTCTTTTTTCTTTCTTTCCTCTCTTTTTCTTTTCTTTTCATTTCTTTTTTTATTAGCCTAAGTGTGGTCTTTCGTAGTTTGCTAGCAGGATTCTTCAACTCCTACTGTGCAATGTTTACTTCCTTAGTTTCTGTTCTAAGCCATTGAGTATAAAAGCCACATCACCAGGAAACCTCTACGACCCCACACCTGGAAGCTAATATTCTGCCCCCCTGCTTTTTCTATTACGAGGCACTGCCTGTGTGTACAGGAAGTCCCCCCAACTATCTAGCTTCCTTTTATCCTGCTGTAGGCTGATTCACTAGTAGGAGTTCCTGTGTGCATGCGTGCCTATCGTCCCCCCAGCAATCTAACCTCACTCCCTCTTGCTGGAGGGAGGCCGGCTAATGCGTATGAGAAGAAAATAGACTCTTTAGCCTGGTGCATGTGTTTTTAAGAGCTTTTTTATTGGCGACAGTGCAGAACCAAGGGGGGAGGAGAGCGGCCCAGCGCCAGTCTGCCCCAGCCCCCCCGGGGTCAGGTGCAAAATACAAAAAGAGAACCACAAATACAGCAGGGTGGGGGGTTGGGGATTCGATCGCTGTGGTCGGCAGGGGCAGGCCCTGCTCATAGTCTCACACTGGCACCCAGAATTCTCAAAGATACAGACTGTAAAAATCTATGATCCCTCAGGCTTACTCACAAAAATAAAATCTCATGTCCCCCGTGAACCCGGTGTCAGAAGACAGCTGGGGGCTCAGGGACAGTCAGATAGGAGACAGGTAGAAATGGTCCCAGATGAAAACAGGCAGAGAGAAGACAGAAGAGAGACAGGCTCAGGAGACTCCCAAGACAATCAGAAAAGGGACAGCTGGAGACAGCCAGCCAGAGACAGGTTGGTTCGAAGTTTCCAGAAGCAGTGTTTCCAATTCAACGGCTCGCTTTTAGGGCCAACGTGACCTAGGCTGAGGTTGCAGAAGCGCTCACACACTCACGCGCGCACACACCCCCATATATAATATATTTATTTATACATAATAGATATAAGTGCCTTTCGGAAACCAGGAAAGGGATAAATAGCTAGGGGAGGGGTCTGGGCTGGAGCACGCGGACTGTTTTCCATGCAGCACGGAGGGGGCATTGCCCACCCTCTATATTAAAAAATATAAATTTGCCTCATGATAAAATTGTCACGAGGTGAAGCACAGGGAAGGCGGGGAGGGACAGCCGAGACCAGGACTCGGGCCGGGGGAGTCGGGGCGGGAGGCTGGGGTCGGGAGCCCAGCCCCGTCGAGTTTGCCAGTCCAAAAATATTAAGGGTTGGAGGGCAAAGCCTCAGCTCTGAAATCTTCTCCAGAAAAGTGTCGCGCCTCCCTCGGTCCCTTTCTAAAGGGGCTGCGGGGCGGCCGAGGGGAGGGAGAAGCTGGCGTCCTAGGCTGGGGACAAGTGACAGGCCTTAAAGGAAAAGGCCAGGACTTGGGGCTAAGGGTCCTGAGGAGAGAGAGAGAGAGGCCACGGAGATGGAGAACTGTCACCCCCTCTCGATTCTGTCACCCCCTTGTGGTGACACTCACCATTGAGGGCAGGGAGGAGGCAGATGGGCAGGGAGGGGAGACCAAGGAAAGGCTTTGGGAGCAGGGGGCACAATCCCCCCGGAAGGGCGCTGTCCCACCCAACACCCCCACAATCCGGCCAACTCGTTTCACAGTATAAACACCCCAGCAGGACGGGCACCACGGTGCCCCCTGCCGCCTGAAGTCAGAAAGGCCCGACAAGGAAGGCCAGGAGGGGCGGAGGGGGCGGCGGGAGGGAGGATAACACTAGTCAGGGAGCAGGGGCTGCTGGCTTGGGGGTCCTTAGGAGGCGAAATTCAAATCAGAGCCAGTTTTTCCGGGAGGGAGTGGCTGGACGGTCAGGGCAGGAAGTTCACATTTCAGAGTAAGTCTGGGGTGGGGGGAGGGGATTATCATAGGGGGACGTCGACTTCCCTCTAAGGGGTGGGGCTCAACTCCGTCCAGAGGATCTGACCCCATGGAAGTGTGGGATAAAGAAGCTGAGGTCGGGAGGGCAGGGGGAGCCAGCCTAGTCACCCGCCGAGGGGTCGGCGTGGGAGACACTGGGGAGGTGGCATTTCCTTGTTGGACCTCTCTGGAGAGGACTCCAGCCCACCCCACGGCCCACGCCGCACCCTTCCCCTCCAGCCTCATACAGGACTGCCCAGAAGTGGGCGTCACCCCCCACCCACCCTTCCCCAGAGGCTGGGTTGAGGTGAGAGGGTCAACAGGCAGCTAGCTGGGCGTGCCCATCCCCTTCCCACCCCTTGTCCCCAAAGTCACCAGCTCTCCGGCCTTGCCGGGGCACAGAAACAAGAGGCAGCACAGAACGCAAGGAGTCCTCCTGTCCGATGGCAGTGGCACGGCGGCGGCGGCAGAGTCACACAGAAGAGCCAGGGAGGCCACACACCCACTTTGTCTCTTCCCCTCTCTCTCCTCCTCCTCCTCTTCCAAATCTCTCTCCCTTGTGTGTTTGTTTGTTTTGTGTTTCTAAAGAGTTCACAGAGCAAGAAGGGAGGGCGAGTTCAGGGGGTCGGAAGGCTGGTCACTACCGCTGGTGCGTTGGGCGCTGGCGAACGCGGAGACCTCCGGGCAGGTGAGGACAAACGAGGAAGTGTACGAAGGGTTAACAACGGGGAAGGGGTCGCCGAGGACTTGAACTTCACTGTGTGTAAAGAGAGAAGCTGTCAGGTTGGGGGCTGCGTCTTGGCTGGTCTGGAAGGGCAGGGGCGGTGGTGGCGGGGGCGGCAGCAGCCAGCTGAAACCATCTTCCTTAGCGGATGCTGGCCCCGGCAATTCTCTCACCTCCGCCAGCGGGCCGGGCCCAGGCCCCTCTTCGTAGGGGATCTTGCAGCCCGGTTTGTGGGCCACCAGCACAAACTCCAGACGCTCCTTCTCCTTTTGGAGCTCGGCGATCTCCGACTCCAGCTCTGCCTTTTCTTCCTCCAGCTGATCTGTCTCCTGAGGCCGGGCAGGCCAGGTCATAGAAGAGAGGGAGGAAGGAGAAAAAGGCCGTCAGTCACTAGAAGAGGCGGTCATGGCTCCCCTACACCTGCTGCTGAGGCCCAGTACTGGAAGGCAGCTCCCGGCTGAGAGGAAAGACCCCCTGAGCTGGAGTCCTGGTATGCAGTGGAACTTGGGCCAAGGGTCTTGCATTCTAGGAGCCTCAGTTTCTCCATCTGTCCACGGGATGGTTGGGAAGGGGCCGGGTGCACATGGAAGTCTCTGGTGTACAGGAGGCACTCAGAGGTTTGTTGAATGAAGGAAAAATTGTTATGTGCTTTTAATGTGCTCCTCTGTTATTCCTCCCTCTCTGCCTCCCAGGGAAGGGACAAAGTAGAGCAGGAAAGTCGAGAATTCCCCTGGTTTCCTCGAGGGCTAACAGGTCAGCCTGCAGGCGTGAAGCAGGGAACTCTCAGACCAAGGTAGGGCGTAGAGGGGGAGTGGGCTTCAGTGGATGCCACCGGCCCAAGTTCTGAAGGATTGAGTGTGGCTGGGCCAGGGGGTGGGGAATTGACAAAGGATCAAATAATTCATTTCACAGACTCTCCCGAATGTTAAAAGTAGACTACTCATCCTGGGAGATGAGATGAGGGGTTGAAGAGATGGAGAAACCAAGGCAAAAATGGGTTATCACTTGCCCAAGACCAATGGGAGAGGGGACTGGCGCTCCCCCTCTCCTAGAGGCCCCCACTTGTCACCTCAGGATGAAGTGAAGGCCAGGAGACTGGGGTATAGGGGCATAAGTCAGGAAAGGGAGTAGCCAGGAGTTCACACAAGCATGTGGGGGTCTGTGTGTGCGCACAGGGCTACCCCATCTGGCCATACCTATACCTAGTTCCATTTGTGGAACCTCTGGTTCTCATCCCAGAATAACGGCACAGGTGGAGGGGGGACAGAGAATGGGGAGAGAGCCCCCTCAGCATACCCTCACCCCACCCAGGGACTGTCCTCACCGCCTGGAGTCGGTCTGTCAGCTCCCTCCGACGGTTCCTACACTTAGCTGCCGCCAGCTTGTTCCGTTCCCGGCGAACCCTTCGCTTCTCCTCTTCCTCCGGGGTAAGCTGAGTAGGGGAGACAGAGGCCATGAGGTTTGGGGATACAGTGCACTTCCTCCATCCACCCCGAACCTCCACTTCTTCCAGAACCCCCAGGAGCCACAAAAGGACTCTGTAGTCCTCGCTGACTGTGGCAAGGATGATGGGGTTTCTGCAGCTTTGAGGCCTTAATAAACCCCCACCCCCTGAGAAAGTTCTGGCCTGTCTTGCTTCTACCCCTCAGGCCAAGCTCTGGTGCCCCTTACTCACCGTCTCCTCTCGGGGTCTTCTAGGCCGGGCTCGCGCTGGGCGGGCAGGCCCAGGTCCACTGGTGGTTCCACTGGTGGAAGGCCCGCCACTGCCACTAGCTCCGCCACTGCTGTAGCCACTCATGCCTGGTGTGGAGTAGCTGGTTCCTGGCATGTCGTAAGGGTCGACAACTGGGGGCTGGGAGGCCAGTGGCTGTCCCTGGGACTGGGCCATGGAAGAGATGAGGGTGGGTTGCACAAGCCACTGGAGGTCCTGGCTGGTTGTGATCGCGGTGACCGTGGGCACGAAGGAACCGGGCATTTCCCCGAGACCGGCGCACTCCTACGGGGTGACACATACACACACAGGCGTAGACACACAAACAAAGACACCGACACACACACACCCAACACACATAACACACAGCGACCCCGTGAGTGAGCACAGGGTGAGCAAGTGTGGATGTGTGTGTCACAGGGAAAAAACCACAACACCCACCCTTCCACTACACCGTGACGCAGTGGTTAATGAGAGGATTTCTGCTCAACTGGCTTCTACCTCCTCCTTCTTCCTCGGGGAAAGGTTGCACGGTTCCAGCGGGTGGTGAATCACACCCCGGGTTGGTGACTCTTAGGTGTGGGGGGTGGAGAGGAGGCTGGACACAGCCGGGTGACAGAACCCCCGGGACGGAGCCACAGCCACACACACAGCCACAACACCCCACCCCCACCCCAGAGGCAAGGGGAGGGAGAAGGAGAGGCCTTAGGCCAAGCCTTCCTCTACACTCACACACATACACACACCCCTCAGTGCGAGGGGAGGGGGTCCCAATTAAAAGGGTGTTGGGGGACGGGCCTAGGACTTTAGAACAACGTTTCAAGTAACTGTCTCTCCCCAGAGTGAGACTGACAAGTGACAGGTTAGGATGAACGGACAGGTAAAGTCACCACCCGGGCTCCCTTAGATTGTCCCAGAGGGGGAATAGTGCAGGACCTGAGCCCCCAAGCCCAGGCAGAACTCATCTCCCCCCACCCGCAAATGGAATCCTGGAACTGCTCTGAAGGCTTAACTACTCTCCCGGGGGGCGTGGAGAGGGAAGGGCTGGCGCGCCGGCCAATCAGCGCCCTGAGAACCCAGAGGGGGCGGGGCTCCTGGAGACCACCTGGCTTGTTCCCCTCCGGTTAGCGATTCTAGTCCTGTCTTCGGATACACCGGGGGGATCTGGAATCCGGAGCAGAGGGAGTGGGGATGTGTCTGTGTGTGCCTAGAGAAGAGGGTGACGGCCACCATGGCTCTCCAAGAAACGGCGGCACACAAACAGACACCCGCTGCCCCCGAAAGCGGAGGGACCAGATCCCCGCAAAGTCTTCGCGAACCCATTGGGTCGCAAAGAGTCGCTCTTGTCGCGATAGGAATCCCCTCGCTCGGCCTCTACAGGCCGGTAAAAGAGACCCAAACGCCCTGGAACCACGGGTTCCGGGGACTGAGACGGGGAAGGAAACTGCACCCTACAAATAGGAAGGGCAAGTTGATTGGCCAAAGCCCGCGCTGCGGCGACCAATCGGAACGCCGGGCTGCCCCCTCCCTTAGCAACGTGGCCCCGGCGTTCCAAAATAGAACGCTCCCTGGACGTCAGGGGCGGGGCGGACGAAGGGGGCGCTGCGCGCCGTGCGTGCCCCGCGTCAGACGGAGGATTCCAGCGCGTCAGCCGTTACGCACGGGTCCCCCGTTACGTCTCGGCGCTGGAGGCGGAGGCAGTGCGGCCGAGGGTTCGAGGCCAGCTTTCCCGATGGGTGGAGGGCTACCCGGCGCCGGAGTCGGCGCCCCGAAGGAGGAGGAAAGGGGAGGAGGCTGCTGGAAGGTATCCCCGGATTTCCCCCACCTGCCTAACTGCGCTAGCTTCAGGTTGGGGACCTGAGTCGGGGGCAGTCCCAGAGCCCGCTAAAAGTTCTCAGCCCCGTTACCGCATACACGTTGCACTGAGCGGCGCATCCCCACCCCGCTCCCGCCCCAAAGCCTACCTAGCTGCGTTCCCTCCCTGCGCTCCACACGCATAACCAGTTGCAAACATCTCCCGACTTTCTGCAGTTTGCAAAGTGCGCTGTGAGCCTATCCACCTCGGATCTTGGGTTTTGACGTGTCTTTATGTGAGGGGTTGGGGTTGCTCTCTCCACCCTTGACTTACAAAATAAAACTTACAAAACAGCATTCCTACTATCTAGAACTTACCTGGGAGGCGGCGGCGGTGGGTGGACTGCCGAAGGAGTCCACCGAAGATAGATACTGAGACTCGGCAGAAGGTGAGGAGCTGCACCGGGAGCCGGAGTCGTAGTCTCCGGGGAAAGCCTGAAACATTTCCCTGGGCACAGGGGGGGCCCTGTGACCACGCTGAGGTCGCCGGGAAGCCAAGGCTATGGCCGGGTGGGGGAAGTAAGGTGCGAGTCCGGAGTGAGACGAGTGAGTCCTCAAAGTGCGCTGTCCGGGGAAGCTCTGGGAGGGGACAGCGTCCCACTCCAACAATGGCAAAGTTTCAGTGTAGTCCTTCTGCGGTGCCCAGGCCCCCACAGGATGCCGCTGTGCCTCCTGAAAGTCCAGGCTCCGTAGGACTCGGGGGCGAGGGGGGATCGCACCCCCAGGAACAGAAAGCACTGTCCCGTTGTACAGAATCTGCTTCAGTGCGGTCTTCACGCGTCCGGCGAGTCCCACGGGGGGAGGGGAGTAATAAAGAGGACGAAAAAGTCGGTTCCTCCAAAGTAAATGAAGAAGTATCTAGAAGAATCCTTCCAAAAACTTTCTCTCCGGAAAAAAAAAATAAACCAAATTTCACAGCCCTCAAGAAGAAGAATCACAATAATCAAGTTTCCAAGTCCCGGCTCCGCGTATCCCTGCCGTGGCCGTAGCTCTCAGTCTTATGAATGAAGCACAGAGCCGCCAGCCTGTATTTATACGCCTGAGACCCGCCCCCCGTGCTTACGTCACGACCCTGCTCTCCACAAACTTCCCAAAATCTCCCGTCCCGCTAAACCCAGCCTCCCGCCGTCCAGCCAGAGGTCTTCCCTAACCTCGTTCTGGTCACCTGCGTGACCCTCGCGGACCCAGGGGTCTCAGGAGCTGCATTCCAGGCCTCTCGGCGGGAGGGGATCCCGGCCCCGCCTTCCCGGAGTTCCTGTGACGCAATTAGCCATATAAGGAGCTCGGCCGGCGCGGCCGACTGTTTGTTTGGTATCCTAGCAATGACGTCAGAGGGAATCCCTCGCTCGCTCGCGCGCGCACCCCGCGGAACCCGCCCGCGCCTGCGCAGTGCCACGCCGCCCCGGGGACTGGTATTAATAGGCGCTTAGGCTAGCCGGGGAAGGTCCCTGCTGACCCGGGCCGGGAAGACCCCAACTTGCGGGTCTCCTTTATTTCTGGAGCCCCGCCTAGCCCTATTCTCCCGCAGGTGCAGCGGCCCCACTCCAGAGGAAGAGCGCATCTCCAAAAGGAGACCCTGATTAGTGTGGTGTGGTCACGTAGACGGGGAAACTGAGTCCCGAGTGAGGCTGGAGGGACTGTGATGCTTCTTCAGGTGATAGTGGAGGTGGGAGTGGAATCCCAAGGCTCGTCCTAGCTTCTGCCCTGACTCGCTGGGCGAGTCTGGGAAATGTTTTCCCTCTTTGAGCTTCAACTCTAGTTTTCCCAGCTGGGCACAGGATGTGTCTCTTGGACGGGGCTGGCCTCCCAGGTCTGGCGCTTGGGAGGAATGCGAGTTTGGAGAGGATGGAGAATGAAAGACCAAAGCCTCCCTTCTGATGGTGTTGGTGGCTTCTCCTTCCCGCTTTATAATCCTATCTGGAGACAGAAAGAATGTATGTGTGTGTGGGGGGGGGGGGGAGATAATAATAACAATAATAATAATAGATTCCTTGTATTTAGCACTTACCAAGTACTAGCTCCTGTGCTAAGCATTTCACTACAAGATTTGTAATCCGTAAAACAGCTTTGAAAGGTTAAGAGAGAAAAATCTTCTTTTTATAAAAGAGAAAAATGATACTCGGAGAAGTTAAATGGTTTGCCCAAGATCCCATTGCTAGAAATTCAAATCCAGAATTGTCATACTCCAGAACTACTCATTCAATGTCTTTCCTGATTTCTGAGACCTTCCTGGTTGGATGAAACTCGAAAAATCGGTGCCTGGGGATTGCTTAAATGATAACGGTGGCAATAAGCTTTACAAGCCCACCCCGCTGCTTCCAATGAGTACTGTTGTAACCTAGTCTCAGAGAGGCAAAGCTGCTCACCTGAGGCAGCCCAGTTAGCAAGTGAGGTTCAAGAGTCTAACTTGGGTATTTCTGATGCCGCAGCCCCCAACTCTTAAGCATTCACTGGGAAGGGTGCTGACAGCTACTTCATAAACCTCAGAGACCCCAGCCCTTCCCTGCCAGTGCACAGCCTGGCCCAATCCTGGGCATAGAGGGAGGTGCATTTTAAATTGTTTAATCTCACAGGCCCAGAGAGGGGAAGGGCCTGGCTCAGGGTCACACAGCAAGTCTGAGGCAGAGCAGGAGGAGGGGGTGGTTCCTAATTCCCAAGAAGGTCCTGATTCCCAGTCCCAATAGTGGGGCAAAGTGGAAGGTTGGAGGGACATAGGGACAATAAGGGGAGATGGAGGCTTCCAGACAAAAACCCAGCCTCAAGCCTGCCCTCTATGCCGTTTTCCTACACCCCCTCTGTCTGCACCAGTTGGGAAGGAGGGACAGGAGGGACTGGGAGATGACACAGCCACCACCGAGGTAGTGACTCGGTCCCAGCATCAGACAGGGAGTGACCCCTCATTCTTCTGTCCCATCCAAGCCCCTCGTCTCCTCCTCCATGGAATAAAGGAGACACATAAATACCTACCCTGGCTGCCAAAAGACTTTCACACCCGACACAGGTGGCATATACATCTACATAGCCATTGCCATCTACTCACAGGCCCACAGGGTCACACGTGGGCACTCAGATATTCACCCACAAGCAGCAACATGTGGCCACACAAAAACAGCTTCACAGGCACACATCTGCATGTAGAAACACACACTGTCGCATGGTTACCAGCACACATGACACATGTCCACACACTCACACAAAGAGACATAGGTTCAGGTGTACAGCCAGGTGGAGACAGGCACAGACCCCCAAACACACAGGGACCCCTAAACCTTTACTACAGATGCATATATGTTCACGATGTGCACGTACGTTCACTCACAACCCCCAGACATCAAGACAACAGACACACACATACACACACACACCAACAACCACATATCCTGCAGAGACACCCACGTGTGTATCTCTTCACGCAACAATAACAAGAACTAATTCTTCCCAAGAGCTTATACTAACTTATTTAATTTTCACAACACTCCTGTGAGGTAGGAGCTATCAATTTACAAGGCAAGAAAACAAAGGCCCAAAGAGGTGAACTCGTTTGCCCAAAGTCACACAGCAAGTAAGTGGCAGAGCTGGAATAAATGTGCAGGGTGTCGGGCTTCAGAGCCTGTGCTTTGAGCCATTATTAAATGAATTGATGTGTGTCAATATGTTAATATTAACACGCAGATGGTCACACTCACGCAGACACTGGGCATTGTCCCCCAACCCACGTGGACCCAGAAGCTAGGTGACCTGGGCTTACATTCTGGCCCTACCACTAAGTAGCTTGGTGAACTTGACCTAGTGACATCTGGAGCCTCAGTTTCCTCACCTGGGAGTCGAGGACAGGAATAGTGCCCAGCTCATGAGGCTGCTGGACAGATTCCGTAAAGCTCCTGGCACATTGCAGACGCTTGTTTTGTTACTAAAACAAGGTCACCCCGACCTTTATACATGCCTTCATTTGTATGGGTCACCTAAATTTATCATGGGCCCTAGGCACTGTGCCTTCTGTGCCTAAGGGAGAAGTTGGCCCTGGACACACACACGCACACACACACACACACCCATGCACAGACGGACTCAAACACACACAGAGACGTGACACGCACACCTGCCTGCAGAGCATGGGCCGACAAGTTCGTCCCTGCTGGGCTCAATCCTGGGGAGCTTCCAGGAGGAGGAGGACTTGAGCATGGGGGAGACAGTAGGATCCATGCTCTGGCTCCAAAAGGCTCAGCTCTGCCCCCGTGCTGGGTTGGGGTGGCCATGCCTGCTGTGGGCTTGCTCAGAGCATCCTGTAAAAAGTCCAGGGCAGAGTCTGCCAAAGGCCAGCCTCCGCAAGTCATCGTGACCGTCCCTTGGCCAAACCCCTGCTACTCTGGTCTTGGGTTTCCCCATCTGTAGAGCAAGCAGGTTGGGTGACAGGTGGTCTCTGAAAGTGCTTTCAGGCTCTGAAATGTAATAATAACAAAGGAGGAGGAAGGGGAGGCCGAGCTGCTGAAAGCAAAGGCTTGGAAAGCTGTGTTTAGCGCTTTCATGCGTTCTCTCCTTTATCTTCACATCAGCCGGCTGGGTAGGTTCTGTTGTTATCTCCTTGTCTAGAAAAGGAAACTGAGGCAGGGGGAGGTTAGGCCTGAGAGCAGTGCTTCTCAACTCCTAAGGTGAGCACGATCGCTGCAGAGCTGGCGGGTCTGATGCGGTATAGTCTTTTGCATCCCCAGCAAGCCCGGGTGTGGGCTGCAGCTGGGGCTCCACGGGACCCCCGGGGAGGAACAAGGTCTAGGAGCGTTTCTGAGGAAGGGGTGAGAGGAGGGGGCTGTGCATGGGTGTGCATGTGCAGGTGTGTGCTCTGCTGTTGTGACTGCGACCTCTGTGAGGGCAGACCCAGGCCAGCTTAGTAACTGCTGCCTCCTCAGTACCTGGCATTGAGTAGTGAGTGTTACTGGCTGCCAGGGCTGCCTCCCAATGAGCAAACCTGGAGGCCGCCTGGAGGAGGTGTCCGTAGAGTTTCAGGGAAGCACAGTGGCCCAGATAGGGGATTCTTAGCTTGGCTCTCCCAGCACCCCTGCATTCTGCATCCAACTCCTCACCATGGCCCATGAGGCCTGCATGACCTGCTGGTGCCACTTGCCCCAGTCTTCACTTTCCCTCCTCCCCTTCATGTCACAGGTGCCCAGGCCTCTCTCTCCCCGTCTTTAGGCTTTTGCACGTGCTCTTCCTCTGCCTGCCTGGAGCACTCTTCCCTTTGCTTCCTCTGGCTCATACTCTTTTCCTGCAGGTCTCAGCTCCTATACCCCCTCCTCCAGGAAGTCCTCCCTGATCCCCATGATGGGTCTATCCCCCTTTCCCAGGGCCTCCCCCTCTCAGCTCTGCCAGTCTAGATTCTTCACTGTCTGGGGACAGGTCTGTCTCCTCTACTGAGCTGTGAGCCCCGTGAAGGCTGATCTGAGAACTTGCCCTCAGCCTAGTGCCAGGCACTGGGTAGGTGGTTAATATATATTTGTTGAGTCAACAAATCTTCACCATTCATTCATTTATTCAGTCATAAACTCTGACAGGCTCAGACATATCTGGGCTTTTCTGTTCCTTTGCCTTGGTCAGTGGGGGAAGATGTTATAGACCATCTGTCAAGCAAGAAGGCTGTACAACGGTGTTGAGGCCTGACTGTACATACTGAACCACCTGTCTGTCCCTCCTGCCTGTCTGCAAGGAGGAACTGAGCTGAGCTGGTGTCTGTGGGTCTTCCTGGGTGGCTAGAGGCATACACACTTGTCAAGGATGGAGGAAGGAGTTTTGCTTTACAGAATCCAAACCACGGAGAAAGACAGACAGACACGTAGGTACATGCACACACTCTGAAGAATACATACACTAATTTCCAGATTTTTTTTTTTTTTTTTTTTTTTTTTGAGGCAGGGTCTCTCTCCATTGTCAGGGCTAGAGTCTAGTGGCACAATCATAGCTCATCACAACCTCAAACTCCTAGGCCCAAGCCATTGTCCTGCCTCAGCCGCCCAGGTAGTGGGCACTATAAGCGCACGCCACCACGCCTGGCTAATATTTCTTATTTTTTGTAGAGACTAGGTCTTGCTATGTTGCCCAGGCTGGTCCCGAACTCCTAGCCTCAAGTGATCCTCTCCACTTGGCCTCCCAAAGTGCTGGGGTTACAGGCATGAGCCACCCATGCCCTGCCTGGGCACTCTCCCCCTACTGTGGACATGCAAGACCAAAAAAGAGGCAGCAGGAAGGACTGTGGGGAGCTAAGAGGTAGGACCGGACCAAGGCACTGAGGGTGACTGTTTTGGAGATTTTCCCAGCTGGACTTAAGGATGAAAATAATATGAATAATATTAATAACCATAACTGAGAGTCCTTTGAGAAAACTAATCATGTGCATAACAGGTGACACATGAGCCGCTGTATTTTCTTGTTTAACCCTCCCAATACAACTATAAGGAGAGCACTAGCCATGTGACCCTGAGCAAGTAACAGCTTCTCTGAGCTTCCGTTTCCTCATCTGTCAAGTGGGGGTAATCCCAGCTCCTCCTTCTTGGGGTTGTTCTGAGGAGCAAATGAGTTAATATGTAAAATGCCTAGGACAGTATCTGGCAGAAAGAATGGCCCCCTATATGTAAACTATTACAAGTATAATATTATTACTCCCACTCAACAGATAAGGAAACTGAGGCCTGGAACCCTTAGGGAACTTGCCCAACCCGCAGGCTTGTGCGCAGTGAGGTTCCGGGGTACCAGGGTTGGGGAGGCGCGGCCACCCCTGGCTGGGTTCTGAGTGCGTGCGCCTGTGAGCGCACTGTCTGGTGATTCCATTGTTCTCTGCCCCGCGGTCTTGCCACTTGGTGATTCTCTGCGCAAACAGCCAGACCCCGTCCCACCCCCGCGGGTCACCCGGCCACTGCCCACAAGCCACAGCCTCCCCGTCTCACCCACACGTGCTTCCTCTGAGCCGGGGCCTCCCCGCCGGCTCTCCTCCCCCAACTTTCTCCTTCCTGCACCGAGAGGACACCGGTGGCTAGGTGGTCGGTCTCTGGCTGTAGCCACCCTGTCCCTGACTCAGGCCTCATGCCTCCTCACTGAACCCTATGTGGCCTGCCCGGCCCCCGCAGCCAGACAGCCACGCCAGTGGTGTTGTGAGGGTCACAGCGGGCCACGTGCCCGCCTGGTGGTGGCTGAATTCCGCCTGTGATTCAGTCCGCTTGTCTAGGCCGCCCAGGGTGCCCTGGCCGGGTGATGTCAGCGGCCAGGTATGCGGCCGGGGTTTCTCCGAGGTGACTCAGGCTTCTGAGCTGCCCTCTCCCTCTGCAGACACTCTGGGCATCTGTCCAGGGCGGGCGCAAGCTCCCGCCGGACACTCCCTTCCCGGCCCCCTCCACGCCCTCCGCCCTTCCTAGCCCAGAGCTGTGGGAACAGCAGGGCTGGGGGGACAGGCATGAGAGGGATCCCCAGGGCTAGGGCACTATGCCAGGCCTGGCAGCCCACCGAGCTTTTGCCTCCTTCCCCTATGACCAAGGCTCACAGGTAGCTGTGGGATGACATTCAATAGCCATTCAAACAATTAATCAGCACCCACTCCCTCCCACCCCCTGCCAGGCACTCTAGGGGCTGGGGACAGGGCAAGAAAGAAGAGAAACATTCTCCACAAAGACCCTCTCAGAGTCCGCACATTGTGTAGCATTTTTATTGATATTATTACCCCCTCCCCAAATTCCACCAGACTGGCTGGTTTCTGTTTCTCCACTCAGCTCTCCAAACACCTCCAGGTTCTTAACAATCCCCAGCCTCTAAACAATCTTTGGAGGAAGTCCTATCTGGAGTCTGACCCTCAGCCAGCCTGCTGCCGCAGGTACTCTTTCTTTGCTCTTTGACTTTCCACATTCCCAGTCCCACTGAGTGATGTGAACCTCTATTCCACCCCTCCCACCCCTGAATTTGCCTTCCCCGAAACCCAGCTCCACAGTGATGATCAAGATCGGGCCTTGTAGACACTGTGGCCAAGAATTCTAGATTCGGGACACGTGCATTCAAGGGCACACATAGAGGAAGTAATAATACTGATGACTATCAAAACTGGTATTTTGTAAATGTTTGTTTTGTGCGAGGCACTTTCTAAATGCTTTCTATATGAACTCACTTATTCTCCCACAACAGTCCTGTGAGTGGGTATAATTATTCTCCCCATCTTACAGGTGAGAAATCTGAGGCCTTAATGCTGGTATAGAGAGGACTCCACAGTTCAAGTCCATGAATACTGACTGAGGCCCTGTATGTGTTGCATACTGTGGTAGGTGCTGAAAATTAGAGCTTCGCACTCCGACACAGCTACAGAGACCCTCCTGTGCTCTGACCCACAAAGCTGCTGGGCATACACAGAAGACAGCCACCCCGAAGCACAGAACCACTCACACGCTTACACCGATGTGTGCACTTGCCATGGGCACACGTGAGTCATTGATTGATTTGCTCCACAAGGAATTACTGAGCACCTGCTGTGCACAGGGCAGTGCTGGGGACCTAGTGGTGACCATGGCGGCCCTGGGCCCTAACCTCCCAGGACACACAGGCCAGTGGAGGAGACAGACAGTAAATAAATGAATGAATATTAATATGTAATTAGAAATTGTGATAAGTGCCGTGGAGTGAACCCTGAGAAATGATCTGCACGCAAACGCAGGTACCTGCATGGTGACACACAGAGCTCCGGAAACACACACACACAACACCAGAAATGCACGGCTAGAGGCAAAACCATACATGTCCACGGGCACTTACACACTCATTGTTTCACCTAGATGTCCACATAGAGACTCACAACCATACACATAGACACATCTACACAGTCAGCAGGGCTACAAATTTCCATACACTCAGATACATAAATGCAAACCATGGAAACCACTGGCTTGGTCAGGCAGTTGCTCTCACACAGGAAATACCAGATATGCGCACTGTCACAAGCAGTCACTCACCTACAGTCACATGCATTCACGCTGTCACACACTCGATTTTTTCTCTGTTCAGAGATTCGCCCCAGCCCTGGTCACATGAAGCTACTGTATGGGGGGAGGGTGTCGGGGGTGTGTGTTGGGGATGAGTTAGTAAAACCTCCCAGCTGTGGACAGCTTCCCGGACACAGGATAGAAGCGCCGCGGGCTGCCCGTCTGATGAAAGAGGCTCAGGAAAGAGGCAAGAGACCCCGAGGGGAACCGGGGAAACGAACGGGAGGGAGCTCTCGGGCTGTGTGGCTCCGTGTGTGTGTGTGTGTGTGTGTGTGTGTGTTTGTACAGGTTGTTCACCGTGCATCTGTCTCCAGTGGTTGGGACCCCAAACCGCAACGCACCCATAAACCCAGGAGTCTGAGGCCAAGGCGACAGGCCAGAGAAGGGCGCCTGTCTCTATTTTGGTTGTTATTGTTTGGGGGAATATGAGACAGTCACAGCGCGGGAGGCACCGGACAGACATACTGGGGAGGAGGGGGCGCAGACTGACAGATACCCGAGCGGAGGCGGTCCCGGGACAGACGGGAGGAGCGGGAGACAACAGACGGCGGGCTGTCTAAAGGGAAACCGGCAATTTGGGGACCCGGTTCTCCCCCGCTTCCATCACCGCAGTCCCCCGCCCAGGGCTCCCTGTCGGCCCGTCAGTCCGCCGGGGCCGGCCCTGGCTGCGCCCAGTGCGGCCGCGCCGCTTAGCCCGGGACAAACAGCCCTCGCGTTGCTAGGCGACGGCGTTCCACAGTCCGTCGCGTCACAGCGTCTGCGCGGGCGGGGGGGGGTGCCGTACAGAGACGGAGGCCGCGTAGTTTGTTGACGTTGCCTGGCAACCACCGCGGCGCTGCCGGGCAACGCCGGCCGACTGTTCTCAGTCTTAAAGGGGCAGGAGCATTTTACAGAAGCCGACCTGGGCTGCAGGACGGGACCCATGCGTTGCGGGAAAAGAAGAGCGTTGCTTCCCAGGCGTCTGGAGGTTTAGGGGACTGGAGGCTGGGTTAGGCACCCCGAGGCAGAGAAAGAATATGAGGCGGGATCTGTTGATATTTCAACTAAAGCATTTGAGATGTTAGTGCAATAGTGATTGCACGTGTGCACAGGCGCACTTGTGGGCACGTACACGTGGGAGTAGGTGGCAGAGATACGCGGCTGGAGAGACCTGGATTTAAATATTACACAAGCCGCCTAACCTTGACCTGTGACTTCTCCTGAGCCTCTTTCCTTCCTGAAATGGGGGTGATAACATCTCCCACCTCCAGAGTTGTGACTGCATGAAATCCTTTGAAGAAAGCACTTAGTATAGAGCTCCGTATATAACAGGTTTAATTAGTTTTGTTATTTAATAACTGGGTTCTGTCCCTGCCTCACTGGATTTGGAATAAATGAGATGGTGTTTGTAAACTACTTACTGCAACACCGTGCACTCAGTACACAGGGGCTGTTGTGTTATTAGTGGGGTTTTTATTATTACTTTCTCCACAAAGGAGCACGTGATAAGGCACTGGCACACGTGTTTGGAATCCTTGTTCTGCTGAATCCCGGCTGTGTGCCCCCAGGCAAGTGCCTTACCCTCTCTGAGCTTCTGCCTCCTTCTCAGTGAAATCCATGATCCCTCACAGAGTCACTTCCAGGTAATGGTCCTGGGCGAGGGGTCCCCTCTCATTGGGCATGTCAGGTCAGTGCCCCATGTCTGCAGCATGACTCACGGGGCTGGGTTATGTAAAGCTCCTAGATTCAGCACAGAGGGCAGGTTATATAAACGGGTTTAATGTGCATCCTACATATCAGGCCTGGGGAGGGGACCTGGCTTGGTAAGCCTAAGATTGCCAAACTATGGCACTGGCCGCTTCTAGAAGTAGGGTCTATAAAGCATGGGCTGCATATATATTGTCCCGTTTAAGAGAAGATACATCCCTCCTGGGGGTCTCTCTATACCCCTAAAGAGCTTTCTGTCTTTCTCAGTCTCTGACCTTAATGTGTCTCTATCTCTCTCTGCCTCTTTATGATCCCTATCCCTTTGACCTCTCTGTCCCTGTCGCACCATCTCTATATGTCTCTGTCACTCTCTGCCTCTGTTCCCAAGTCCCTTTCTGCATCTCTGTCTCTGATTCTCTTTTATTTTATTATTTAATTTAACTTTCCATCAGCCTGTTCCCAAAGGGATTCCAAGGAGAATTTCAGTGGCACTAAGCCCCTGGAAGCTGACTGCTGTCTGCTGGGGCCAGCCCTCTGCACTCTGGGCCCCTGCTCTTCCTTGTCTGGAAAGTTCAGGGGAGCAACTAGTGCAAGTGTGCAGGGCTCCCAATCACTGGGGAGCATTCAAAAGGTGGATTTCTCCGGTCCCACCCCCACAAGCTGTGGGTCAGAATCTTAGAGAAGGAGGTCAGCCGTGGGGGTTATGCTGTGAGAGGTCCCCCCCGGGGGGTTTGGAGCAGCCAGCCAGAACTGCTGGCCTGGCTTGTCCCAGTGCCAGGTTCTGATGCCACATAATAGGTGAGGTTCTACGGAGACACATGGCCAGGGACAAGTCATTCCACTGCAGGGACAGGATCCTGAGTTTGGAGGAGTGAAAGAGACAGGGTTGGGGGTGAGAGACAGCTGGGTCAAAGTGAGACAAAGGTCAGAGACAGCAAGACAGAGATAGAGACCAAAGCAAAATAGAAAAAGAAAACAGAGAGCTACAGAGACATAAAGAGATAGAGACAGCGTGTTTTCTGCACGTTGCCTGAAAATGCACCTCCAGAGGAAAAGGGCCACATCTCTGTGTGCGTGTGTCACTGTGTTTAACAGGTCGCTGCAGGCAGCCCTGGGGTGTGCTAGGCTTAGTGCTGTGATTGGGTGTGGGAGGCAGATGCTGGGCTGGGAGGCTCTGGGTGAACCTCTCTGCGTGTGCCTGCCTGCCTCTAAGCAAGTGTCCCAGGCCAGCATAGGTGACTGCCTGACAACCCAAACACTAGTCAGGCAGCATTCTCCCCATCAGGCCCCCACTTTCAGCTGGGTGTGGCTGATGAGAACACAGCTCCAGGAGTCCTGGGGCTCACATGGATGAGTGTAAGTTTGGATGTAGCTCCAGACACTGCGGATGTTATGTCTGGATGTGTGGACTTGGCAATAGCCACCCTAATAGATAGGTACCATCTTTGGAGCTAGCCTGAGCCATGAGTCCTTGAGCAAGGTGAGTGATCTCTTTGGGCCTCAGTTTCTGCATCTGTATAATGGGGATAATAATGACTTCCATGGGGATGTTGTGAGTGCCACCTAACATAATGGCAAGCGCTGCCATCTGTTGAGGACTTGCTGTGAATGTGCTTTTTGGCAAATTCTGGAGATCTTAAGTTCAAACACTTCCTGAATCTGATCCCTGAGACCTCCTAGTCCACGTCATCATCACCTCTTGCCTGGACCCCTGCGGTGACTGGTCTCCCTGCCTCCACCCTTATCCTCCTAATTCTGTTCCCCACATACAGCCAGAGGGATCCTGTTAAAATCTAAATCAGCTTTTGTCCCTCTTTGACTCAAAACCCTCCCACGGCTCCCCATTCAGTAAAAGTCAAAGGTCTCACTCTGGCCGTAAGGCCCTGCAGGATCAGCCCTCGGTCTCTGTGACCACCTCTGCTGCCAGTCCCCTCTCTTCATTCTCTCTGCTCCAGCCACACTGGCCTCCTTCCTGTTCCTCCAACATTGCCAGAGGTGCCCACCTTAAGGCCTCTGCACTTGTCATTCCCTTTGATTGGGATGCTCTTAGCCCAGATACCTGCATGGCTTTAACCTCCCCAAATTCTGGCCTTTGCTCAAACATCACACTCTCATTTAGGCCTTCCCTGACCACTCCCTTTGAAATGGCAACTCCTAGTCCCCCCTCTCTGCTTCCCCAGGACTTACTACTTTCCAATGAACTAAATAATTTACTTATTTGTTTATTTATTGTTGGCCATCCTCCTCCCCACTACCAGAGAGTAAGCTCAGGAGGACAGAGATCTTTGTCCTGTTCATTGCTGTGTACCCACGGTGTTACCAGTGCTGGCACATAGTAGATGCTCAATAAATACCTGTTGACTGAATGAACGATGAACGGTATATGCCAGGAATTGTGCTACAGGCCCTGGGTGTGTGAATTTGCTGAATCGTCACCACAGCCCTATTTGCTAAGCGCTGCGTATTAATGTCGCCATTTTACAGATACGGAAACTGAGAGTCAGACAGGGGAAGTCCCTGGGACAGAGTGCAAAGGCCCTCACGATCAGTGACCGATTCTCCTGCCATCAGGGGCATCTCTGCGGGTCTCAGTGTTGCCTGAGTTTAATCGCACTATCTCTGTGTATATTTCTGGGCCTCTTTCCTGCTCGATCTGTGGCATGGTCTCTCCTTATCTCGGCGTCCTACCGGCTAGCTCCCTGTGGCTTCAGCCGCCATGCACTTCGAGTTTCTTGCTCCGGGGCCCGGATCTCTGTATTTCCGCGTTGCTGTGTCTCGGTTTCCAGGTCTCTGCGCCTCTGGCCTCTGGAGGCCAAGGCCGGGAGTTCCGCGCGCCGACCTGGGCGCTCAGTCCCCGCCGGGCGCCCCGCCGGCCGCCCTGCCCCCCGCGGCCCGGCTCGGAGCTCGCCGGCCGGGCGGGCGGGGCCTGTTGCTCGGAGACCAATGTTTTGCCGCCGCAAACTGGGTCTCTGGGCCACCGCGGGGGGGCGGCCTGGGAACCCGCGCCCGGCGTGGGAGCGGGCGGGGAGGGCCGCGGGCGGCTGGGGCCCGGGGGTGGGGGGGACGGGGAGTGGCCGGGGGTCGGGGTGCTGGCTTGGGGAGGGGGGGAATGGAGTCAGGATTTGGGGATCGAGGTAGGGACACTGGGGCAGTTTCGGGGAGACAGAAAGGGACCGGGAGGCTGGAATTAGGGGACGTGAAAAAGTATCAGGGGTCAGTTTGAGGGGAGCAGGGAAGAGCTTGGGCAGAGTTACCCGGCAAAGTTCGGGGGAGCCAAGGGACAGGCCTGGGAGGGCGGGGGCGGGAGGGGAGTTTGAGGGAGCTGGAAGGGGGCCCGGGAGGGTGAGTGACGGAGGGACAAGGGAAACTGGAAGATCAGGGCATTCAGGAATGACAAGGGATGGGTGTGAGGGCGGGAATTTGGTGGGGGGTCGATGGAGTTAGGAGGTCTGAAAGTGGGGGTGCGGGCGCAGAGGACAGAGATTGGCAGGGTCGGAGAAGGAGCTGAATTGTGGGGGGTGCGAGGAGTGAGGGGAGAGACTTCGGGGGAGATAAGGATCCCTGAGGAGAAGGAAGAGACTGAATTGGGCCGGAAACAAGGGTGAATCAGAAGCGGGGAGCCCTTGCCACTTCCAGGCTCCTGCAGGAGGGGCAGTCCTCGCCCATTGTCCCCGGCCGGGCCAGGACGTCCGGCGACCTCCCTCGGGACGCGGCGACCGGTTGCGTAATCCTGCCAGGGCAGCCTGCTCCCGGGGGAGGGCCCGAGTCTGGACTCCCGGGTTCCTGTCCACCCCGTCCCAAGGGAGGGCCAAGGGTCGGGATCCCGGAGCGAGCCGCAGGTGACGTCACGAGTGGGCGGGGCCCACCGAAGGCGCGAACTCTTTTTGCTCGCTCGCATCCCAGTGGAGAAGCGAGATGTGGGATCTGAGACGCAGGGTGGGGAGGGATATTCTTAGCGACGCCCTTGGTTGAGGCAGCCCAATGGCCACGGCTGTTAGCAAGAGGGTAAACTGAGTCCCACAGAGTGCTGACCCCTTTCATTTCATTCATTCATTCAACAAAGATATACTGAGCACCTACTGTGTCTCCCAGTTACTGCCCTAGGTGATAGGGAGACACAGCAGTGAACAAAACAGAAGTCCCTGATCCCAGCAGTCTCTGGGCTGATCCCACCCCAAAATGACTGTGACGGACCCCAGCGGTGCCCCCTTGAAGCCTGAGCTCCTCCACTAGACCCAGCCCACAAAGATGGACCCTCACACCCAGCCCTCCAAGAGACACATCCCTCAGCTCCTGAGTCCCTGGCCTCTGCATGCCTACGTCCCCCTCAATCTCCCATGGCCTGTCACTTCCTCCCATCCTCATCCTCCCCCACAGGGCATGACTAGCGATGCTTGTCCTATCAGGCAATTGGCGAATCACTCAGACGTCATAACAGCCTGTGCTATCACAGATGTGTCCCTAGGATGTCACCAAGCAGCCTCACTCTCTCCTCCTATCAATACCTCTGGTGTCCTGCGGGCCTGAGGAGGGGCACTGCTCTGCTGCGGGTGGTACCTCGGCCTCCCAGAGAGTGTTCTACTTCCATCCAAGCCCTCCATCAGAAAGTTCTGGAAGCTGATTTCCTGGCCACTCTCACTCCTCCTCCAGACAGCCTTCCCTGAATCCCCCACCCCCACCCCAGCTCCCTCGGATCCATGCCCTGGCATGACTCTTGCCTCTCTGATCTCATTCAACTTTGAAAAAACCTTCAAAGCCAGGCCCTCAAAAGGACACATCCCTGCACCTCTCCAAGCCTCAGTTTTCCCATTTTTAAAATGGGCATAGCATAGTGCCTGGCCTACTCACTGGGTAGTGATTCGAGCTCGCTCTCTTCTATGACGGGCTTAACATGGGATATGGCAAGCACTCAATGAATCCTACTGGCCAAGATACACAAGAAATAGTTCACATTGAGAAATGGGGATAAGAGGGAGGAGGGAATTTACTTTTTCATGGTGCATCCTTTTGTATTTACCCATTTTTCAAGATTACAAAATATTTTAGAAATTACTCAAAAATTACCATCTCTGGACTGACTCTGAAACTTTATCTCACACCTGCTCCTTCCTCCTCCCAGGCCTCATGTCAGGGATGACCACCGTCCACCCTGCCACCTAGGTGGGGCTGTGGGCCTTATTCCAGGGTGTCTCCCTCCCCCCCACAGCCTCTCAGCCACCAGATATGGTCCTTCCTGCCTCCTGACAGTCTCTGAAATCTGCTCTCTCCTCTTCTTCCTCCTCCTCCTCTCTCTTCACCTTCCAGCCCCCCAGGTTCAGGCCCCTCTGAACCCCCCCTCCCGTCCTCAGTCTACCTACACAGGTAGCCAGAAAAGTCTTACTAAAGCATAAACCTGCCCTAGTCCCTCCCCCTGCCTAGAACCTGCTGTGGCTCCCCACTGCCCTAGGGGAAAAGTCCAGGCTCCTCACCATGGCCCACTAGGCCCTGCGTGGTTGGGTCCTTGCTGCCATTTCTAGCCTCCTAACTTTTGATCCTTACTATAGGATTCTTCTTGCCTTAAACAATCCTCCAGCTCCATCCCTTTGCTGGTGCTTGAGTTCCCCAGCCATCCAAACAAAACCAGTGGGCACCTGGCTAGAGTTTGGTGTCCTCCAGGGACAAGGGCCTTACCATCACTCGAGGCTGCCTCCCATCCCCAGCCAATCAGTTCTGCCTAAATTTGCACTGAACCAACAAGTCTACTACACCCTGCTCCCTGGGGCCATGCAGGACAGAACAGTTCCTCTACCCCGTGATATTTCAGAGACTGGAAGATGCCAAGTATTGGCTTTGAACCTCCAGAAAATGCATTGTTGGTCTTTGAGGCCCAAGATCCATGGAATACGCACTGCAAGAGTCGCAGGATAGCAGATCCAAGTGCAAGCGGGGTAGACCTAGACCCAGGGAGCGTAGGGTCTGGCTGTTTCCAGACCCTGCCTGGAGCTGTTCAGTCCAATGACCGACTCCCAAGGAGTCTTAGTGGAGTTGGGATGGGTGAGCAAAGTGGGTCCCAGGCTGGGCCCTGACTCTGGTGACACAGTGACTTCAACCGTGATGACTGACGGAGGATCTGTGTCTGGACCCTGGTCACAGGATGAGCTCTGATGCCGGCCATGCCTCATCCCAGTCCTGAGACTGGCCCAGACTTAGTCCCCCCAACCACCCACCAGACCCAGCGAAGCCTACCCCTGCCCACTGCGGAAACAAACCCCAAAGTCAGACCCCCAGCCCCAGGCTGGTGCTCGCGGTCTTGGCTCCTGTGACCTCCCCCCACCTCGCCCCGCCCCCAGAGAGGTTGCCTGGAGGATGGCGGTGGGAGGGGGCAGATTCATGAAGGCAGGAGATCGCTGGGATGGGTGGGAAGGGAGAATAGGAACAGGAGTGGGGCAGTTTGGGGGATGGAGATGAATGCCAGTTGGGACACAGTTGGGGGGGCAAGGTTGGGAATGCAAATTAAGATAGGGAATGGCCAGGGATGAGGGATAGAGGTGAAGCTGAGGATGGGGAGAGGGACAAGAGGAAGGCTGCCCTGTAGGGGACGCGGGGGGCGGGGGGATCGCAGGGATGAAGCGAGGCTAGTGGCAGGCTGGGGGAATGAGGAATGGGGTCGCAGTTGGGGGCGAGGACCGAGTGGGGTGCGCTGGGGACGGTGGAGCCCGCTCGGCCGGGCAGAGCCCAGCACCGCCCCCCCGCTCCCTCCCCCTTCCGCTCCCCGGAAGCGCTGAGTCGTCCTGCCTTATCTGGGGGCCGCTATTTCGGGCTCGGCTCCGAGCGCGGCGACTATTTTTAGCTGCGCTCGGGTAAAAATGGACGCGGCGCCGCGCGGGTTCCCGAGGCCGTGCGCGCCCCCTCGCGAGCATTGGGGGGCCGGGGAGCGCGCGTCTGAGTCACCTCCCTCCCGCCCCCCGCACGGCGAGGCGCCCGGACTGCCGGCCCCGGACACCCGCATCCGCGCTCGCCTCCTGCGTTCCCGAGCGCCCTAGCCGGCGGGACGCAGAATGTTCCAGGGACATCGAGACGCGTCCACCGCGGACTTTTGGGCAGGGGCCCCGCGCCCCCTGGTGGCCCCCGCGGGGGTCGCAGGCAGGATCGGGCCAAGGAGTCCATCTCCCCACACCCGTTGTATTTATTTATTTTACATTTTTAAAAAAGTCTGACCTTCTTGAGTCACCCACACTCATTTTATAAATGAGGAAACCGAGGTCCGGAGAGGAACCTGTTTGGGGCCTTGAAGCATCAATTGCAAAGTACAGATCGTTCAGCTTCAGCTTGGACACCCCCCTTAATGGGAAACTCACTACCTCTCAGAAAACTGGGCACTATTTGTGTTTATTAGTAGTATTTGTCTAGTCATTCAATATGTATGTATCAAGGACCTGCTGTGTGCCAGGCACTGTGCTAGGCAAATGGGGACAGAGCAGTGAACGAACTGAGATCCCTGCCCTCCTGGGGCTGATGTTCTAATGTGGGAGACAGTGAATGAATATGATTTCAGATTGTGGTAAGCACTGCAAGGAAAATAAAATAGGATGACATATTAAAATAAAAGGGATGCTTTGCTAAGAGTAATCAGGGAAGAACTTTCTCTGAGGAAGTGACACTTAACTACAACCTGAATGGTGATATCTTTGGTTAAGTCAACCACCTGAACCATTTCCTACATCTGGAGACAGAAGCCTGAAGAGGAACCAGTTGGAGACTGGGCTTGCGGATTGTAGATAGCGTGAGCTTCCACTGTGTGATTTTTTCAGCGCCAGCTTGGTTGCTTCCTGGACCTGGGAGCTCATCACCTTCCAGCATACAGATACCACTCATCATTAGCAGTAGTAATATTGATTGCTCTTTTTAAAATAATAGCTAACATCTATCCAGCACCTACTCTCTGCCAAGCAGTCTGCTAAATGCCTCACCTGCATTATTTCACTGAATGCTCACCCGAGCCCTAGGAGGTAAGGTACCATCGCCCGTTAACAGATGAGGAAGTCTGTTTCCCCACCCCTCCCACCTCTCAGCCACATGGGCATCTGTGGCTTAGCTGGCCTTGTGCCAATGACATCTAGCTTGTCCTTTGGGAAACTACCCCTTTCTAAATCTCAGTTCACCTGCTTGTCTTGGGGCTCACCCCATCCTTCCCTTCCAGCCCCAGCCAATCAAAGCATTCCTGTTCCTCTGTCCTCTCATGACAATGATTGGCTCAGAGGTGGGCTTGTGACCCAACTGGGGCCAGTGAATGGTGGCCCTGGGATTTTTGCTGGAACCATTAGGCAGGCAGCATTTCTTCCCTAGGGGAATGCTAAGAGGGTGGCGTGTGAGCCTGGGACTGCTGAGACCAACTTTGATACCTCAAAGAGAGTCTGCCTGAAGAAAAAAAATCACAGAGAAATATGGAACCCAGAGATGGGACAGAGACGTCATGTCATCAGTTGAGCCCTTGGATCAAGCTATGACTTAAGCTGGTATTACCACTTGGCTTTTTTTTTTTTTTTCTTTTTTGATAAGCCAATACATTTCCCTTAACCAGTTTGCACGTGAAGCTGAGAGACTCCTGATTAATTTACCGTCCCTCTCCAAGCCCCCTAAGAACTGATCCTGATGCTCCTCACTGCTCCCAGTCCTCGGGATGCATCACTGTGTCCTCTGGGGACTGCATTCATCACTTGCTGTGACCCTGTGGAGGAATGGGCTGCTGGGGACTGGTCTTGCCTCCTATGGTGTGATTCCGAGCTCCTCCTCCCTTCCGGCTGGCTGGCCTCTGGGGGCTCTGGGCCTGCTTATCTCTGTGCCCCCAGGCATAGACCAGATGGCAACCAGAGAGAACCTGGGCTCAGAGGCTGCTGTCCTGGGTGGTGCCCCTTCCACAGGCATTGCTGGCTGCTGGTGAGGGTCTTAGCTCAGGTGCTGTAATGAAGTACCGTAGACTGCGGGGACGGGGAGGCTCAGAGACAACAGAATCACGTCGCTCCCAGTCCTGGAGGTGGGAAGTCTCTTCATCGGGGTGCCAGCATGGCAAGGGCTCTCCCCTGGGTTGCAGACTGCCATTGTCCCATTTATAAGGGCACTAATCCCATTCATGAGGGCCATGTCCTCATCACGTTGGGGGTTAGGATTTCAGGTTATGGATTTTGTGGGGGGACATGACTTGAGCCCTTTGCAGTGAAGTTATCCAACCACGCCCTCAGCCTTCTCCCGCTGTCACGATTCTGGCCCCGTCTGAGCACTGATGACGTCCTGGTCTCAGCTCCAACATTGTCCTGCACCTAGACTCAGGTTCTGCCATAAGTATGCCTCCGCCCTCCGGGCTCCCAGAGCAGGCAGTGTCCCTCTGTTGACCCTGTCACCTGGATCAGAGGCCGGGGCCTCGTCCCAGACGCTTTCCTCCTCCTCTGCCCTCCCACAGCCCGTCTCTTCTCCCCATTCTGTCTGTCTGTCTGTCTGTCTTTCTTTCTTTCTTTTTTTCTTTTTTTGGCAGAGTCCCACTCTGTCACCCTGGCTAGAGTGCCGTGGCATCACCCTAGCTCACAGCAGCCTCAAACTCCTGGGCTCAAGCGATCCTCCTTCCTCAGCCTCCCGAGTAGCTGGGACTACAGGCATGCGCTGCCATGCCTGGCTAATTTTCTTTTATATATATATATTTTTAGTTGTCCAGCTAATTTCTTTTTATTTTTTAGTAGAGACTGGGTCTCACTCTTGCTCAGGCTGGTCTCAAACTCCTGACCTTGAGCGATCCTCCCACCTCGGCCTCCCAGAGTGCTAGGATTACAGGCATGAGCCACCTCGCCTGGCCCCCATTCTGTCTTTCAAAGATTTCATGTGTTCCCTCCAGCCCCACTTCATAGTGCCCCAGCCTCCTCTCTGTCTCCTGCCCCAGTCCTGCTCCCTTGCATCCAGAGGGATCTTGCTAAACCACAAGCCCGCTCCTTGGTCTGGCCCTCCCCTGCTCAAAGCCTGCCATGGCTCCCTAGTGCTTCCCTGAGTGGCCTGAACACAGCTGCCTTCTGCAACCTCATCTCTCGCCCCCTGCCTTTCCCCAAACACAGATTCACTCTACCCTGGAACAATACCCAGACATCTCACCTTTTCCCAAAGGGGATATGCCCTGCCATGCCTCCCAACCTTAAACATTCTGTTCCCCTTGCCCGGGATACCCTTCCCCACCTAGTGAACATCTGCCCATCCTTCAGGGTCCAACTCAACCATGCCCTCCCCAGAGAAACCTGCCATCACTCCCTCCACCTAGGCCCGGCCCGTCACTCCCCCAGTCACACTGGGCAGTGTGCTAAGCCCTCGCATACAAGATCTCATTCTGTCCCGTAACACCCGCAGGGGACAGAAATAACCATCCCTAGTTTCGGGATGAAGAAACTGAGGCTCAGAGAGGGCAAGTGACTCATTGAAGGAATCATAGCCTGGGAGGGGCCAGAGCCAGGATTTGAATTCAGGACCTCACTGCAGCCTCGCTGGTAGAGTTACCTCGATGAGGTTCGATGGCCCCAGAAAAAATTGGCACCCCAGCACCCGATGTCCTCCCAAATGAAGAAGGTAAGTTCTATGAGCCAGCACTGTCCACGAGAAATATCATGCAAACCATATGGGTAACTATTTTTTCATTTTTAAAAATTTATTGGCCGGGCGCGGTGGCTCACGCCTGTAATCCTAGCACCCTGGGAGGCCGAGGCGAGGCGGGAGGATCGCTCAAGGTCAGGAGGGTGGGACCAGCCTGAGCAAGAGCGAGATCCCGTCTCTCCTAAAAATACAAAGAAATTAGCTGGACAACTAAAAATATATATGGAAAAATTAGCCGAGCATGGTGGTGCATGCCTGTAGTCCCAGCTACTCAAGAGGGTGAGGGAGGAGAATTGCTTGAGCCCAGGAGTTTGAGGTTGCTGTGAGCGAGGCTGATGCCACGGCACTCTAGCCCGGGCAACAGAGTGAGACTCTGTCTAAAAACAAAAAAAAAAAAAAAAAAGAGGAATAAGTTCTAGTGTTCTAGAGCACTGTAGGGTGACTACAGTCTACAATAACTTACTTTTTTCTTTCTTTAGAGATAAGATCTTGCTCTGTCACCCAGGCTGGAGTGCAGTAGCACAATCATAGCTCACTGGGCTCAAGCCATCCTCCTTCCTCAGCCTCCTGAGTAGCTAGGGCTGCAGGCCGGTGCCACTGTGCACAGCTAAAGTTTTTAATTATTTTATGCAGACAGCGCCTGGCTATATGGCTCAGGCTGGTCTTGAACTCTTGGCCTCAAGTGATCCTCTCCCCTTGGCATCCCTGAGTACTGGGATTACAGGTGTGAGCCACTGAGCCTGGCCAAAAAATAATTTATGATATATTTTCAAACAGCTAGAAGATAGGATTTTGATTGTTCCCAACACAAAGAAATGATAAACGTTTGAGCTGATGGGTATGCTAATTACCCTGATTTTTTTTTTTTTTTTTGAGACAGAGTCTCACTCTGTTGCCCAGGCTAGAATGCGGTGGCATCAGCCTAGCTCACAGCAACCTCCAACTCCTGGGCTCAAGCAATCGTCCTGCCTCAGCCTCCCAAGTAGCCGGGACTACAGACGTGCACCACCACACCTGGCTGATTTTTCTATTCTTAGTAGAGATGGGGGTCTCACTTTTGCTCAGGCTGGTTAATTACCCTGAATTGATCATAGGCACTGTATACATTATTGAAATATCACTCTGTACCCCATAAGTGTGTACAATTATTACTTGTCAATTATAAAAATAAATTAAAACATCTATTTTAGCAATTTCTGTGGTCACCATGCAGTGCAATAGATCACTAAAATATACTCCTCCAATCTGACTGAAACTTTGTACCTTTTCACCAGTATCTTCCCTTTCCCCATTTCTCCTCCTCCTCCCCAGCCTCTGGTAACCATCTTTCTACTCTGTTTCTATGAGATTGACTTCTTTAGATTCCCCATAAAAGTGAGATTACGTGTTATTTGTCTTTCTGTGTCCTCCAGTTCCACTTATGTTGCTGTGCATGGCAAAATTTCCTTCTTTTTAAAGGCTGTATTTTTAATTTTTTTATTAATTAATTATTATTATTTTTGAGGCAGAGTCTCATTCTGTTGCCCGCGCTAGAGCGCAGTGCGTCAGCCTAGCTCACAGCAACCTCAAACTCCTGGGCTCAAGCGATCCTCCTGCCTCAGCCTCCCGAGTAGCTGGGACTACAGGCATGCACCACCATGCCCAGCTAATTTTTTCTATTTTTAGTAGAGACTGCTCTCACTCTTGCTCAGGCTGGTCTCCAATTCCTGACCTCAGGGGATCCTCTTGCCCCGGCCTCCCAGAGTGCCAGGATTACAGGTGTGAGCCACCGCGCCCGGCCTAAAGGCGTGTATTTAAAGGCTGAGTAGCATTCCATCGTGTAGATATGCCACAGTTTCTTTATCCACTCGTGTCCTGATGAGCACTTGGGTTGCCTCCATATCTTGTCTATTTTGAATAATGCTGCCGTGAACTTGGGAGTGCAGGTATCTCTGTGGCACCCTGATTTCGATTCATTTGGGTGTATACTGAGAAATGGGATCGCAGGACCCACACGTGTGCTTTTATTATTCATTGCTTTATTTTATAGAGACAGAGTCTATGTTCCTCAGCTGGCTTCGAACCACTGATCTCAAGAGATCCTGCTGCCTCAGCTTCCTGAATGCCTGAGACTACAGGCATGTCCGCTATCACATGTATAATTTTAAATGTTCTAGCAGACAGGCTAAAAAATATATAAAGAGAAAGGTGAAAATGATTTTGTTTATGCATTATATTTAACTGAATGTATTCACAGTATTATTTCAACATGTACTCAATAGCAGCAGTTATGAATGAAATATTTTACAGTCTTTAACACGCTAAGTCTTCGAAATCCAGCATGGGCTTCATACTCCGGGCACATCTCATTTTGGGCCAGCCATGTTTCAGATGCTCAAGGGCTACATGTGACCAGTGGCCGCCATCTCCCACAGCACAGCAGTGGGCAATGGCCTGAACGTGGATCTGCAGTGTGGCTTCCTTGAAGTTCAGATGTGACAACATGTGACAATGTGCCACCAGGATGCAGTGTGAAGACCACAGGCTCCAGAGCTAGACTGCGGGGTTCCACTCCCAAGCTGCGACTTCAAACCTCTCTGCACCTCAGTTTACGCATTTATAAAAGGGGATACCCGACAAGACCTACCTCATAGGGGTTTTTCGAGGATTAAATAAATTGATATATATTAAACCCTTAGAACAGGGCCTGGTGCATACTAAGCGCTGTAGGAGCGTCAGCTTTTACTGTCCCTTGGAGTGAGAGAGAACCTCTCTTGACTTCACATTAGCAGTTGAAGAATGAGACAGTCCTTTAAAGGAGAAGTCCCCGCCATCCCAGGCTGGCACGGGGCTGGGCCATCACAGACGTTTGCGCATCTCCTGGTCCAAACCTGGCCGCGTATTTTCCTGATGTTTCTGTTTTCATCTGTGTAGTGGGTTGAATGTTGCCCTCCCCGCCCCCGCCAAAGATATGTCCACTTGGAACCTGTGAATGTGACATTATTGATAAAAAGGGTCTTGGTAGATGTCATTAAGTGAAGGCTCGGTGGCTCACGCCTGTAATCCTAGCACTCTGGGAAGCCGAGGTAGGAGGATCCCTTGAGCTCAGGAGTTCAAGACCAGCCTGAGCAAGAGTGACACCGCATCTCTATTTAAAAAAAAAAAAAAAGTTAAGGATCTCAAATGGAGTCATCTTGGATTGTCCAGGCGGGCCTTAAATCCAGCAGTGACTGTCCTTGTAAGAGACAGAAGAGGAGAAAGCCACGCGGCCCGGGAGGCAGAGACCCGTGATGCAGCCATAAGCCGAGGAACATCTAGAGCCACCAGAGCTGGAAGAAGCAAGGAAGGGTCCTCTCCCAGGACCTTTGCAGGGAGTGTGACCTGCTGACACCTTGACCTTGGATTTTCAGCCTCCAGGACTGTGAAAGAATAAGTTTCTGTTGTTTTAAACCACTAAGTTGGGACTTTCTTATGGCAGCCGTTAGGAAACGAATACAATCTATCTGGGGACCTGTCCCCTCCACCCCAAAGGCAGAGTTTCCGTGGCTTTCAGGGACCATTTCTTTCAACCCTCCCTAACAGGGAAGGAAACTGACACTCAGAGAGAGGACGGGGCCCGAACCAGACCTCAGGCTCCGAGCTCCCGATCTAAGCTCCGGGGTCACTGAGGAATCTTGCAGGGTATTTTGCCTACTTGAAAAAAATACAGAATGTTTATTGAGTTTCTTTCAAGGCAGGGGTTGAGAACACCAGCTTTGCTTGGAGTCCTGGTTTGGTTGCTTACATGCTGTGTGACCTTGGACAAGAGCCTAACCTCTCTGTGCCTCAGCTTCCCCCGTATAAAATGGGGATGACGAGATAAGCCAGCTCAGAGGGTTGTGATGTGGAGTAACTGAGAATCGATCCACTTTACTGTCCTTGGAAGCCTTTGCAAATGCTATAAGAGGAAAAAGAAAAGAGTTGGAAAGATCGGAAGGCAAGACAGAAAACCGCCATTTGGATCATTTTCAGGGAAAAAGTAAGAGAATCCACAAACTATTGTAATATGAGGATCTGGCCAGGTTGCCTGTTAGGAGATCAACCAACAATATTTATTGAGCACTGATTATAATAGAAATTATACTAGGCCGGGCGCGGTGGCTCACGCCTGTAATCCTAGCACTCTGGGAGGCCGAGGCGGGTGGATCGCTCGAGGTCAGGAGTTCGAGACCAGCCTGAGCAAGAGTGAGACCCCGTCTCTACTAAAAATAGAAAGAAATTATATGGACAACTAAAATATATATATACAAAAAATTAGCCGGGCATGGTGGCGCATGTCTGTAGTCCCAGCTACTTGGGAGGCTGAGGCAGTAGGATCGCTTAAGACCAGGAGTTTGAGGTTGCTGTGAGCTAGGCTGACGCCACGGCACTCACTCTAGCCTGGGCAACAGAGTGAGACTCTGTCTCAAAAAAAAAAAAAAAAAAAATAGAAATTATACTAAAGAAAAGAGTTAATAAACTAGAAAAATAGCATCTGCACCTACACCGGTGACTCCCAGATTTCAGTCTTGAGCCTGGAGCTCCTCCTGCCTACTGGGCTTTCCCACCCTAGTCCAGGCTACCATCCAGTCTCTCCTGCGTGACTCCAGTGGCTTCCACACTGGGCTTCCTGCTTCCGTCCTTGCCCCAACTATGGTCCATTCTCCATTCAGAATAAAATCCCAAATACTCACCAGTCTTCAAGGTGCTGCATGATCTGTGTCTTAATTGTCCATTTCTTGCGACCCTACCCGTCCCTTCCTCTGTTGCAGCCACACGGACCTTTTTTATGTTTCTCAAACTCACTGAGCAATTTCCTGCCACAGGGCCTTGGCACATGCTGTTCCCCCTGCTTGAAAGCTCTCTCTGCCTCCCTTAGCAGATTCCCAATCATCTTTTTATTTTTTTTTTTTTTTGAGACAGGGTGTCATTCAGTCACCAAGGCTGCAGTGCAGTAGCACAGTCATAGCTCACTGCAGCCTCAAACTCCTGGGCTCAAGCGATCCTCCTCCCTCAGCCTCCCGGGTAGCTGGGACTACAGGCATGCACCGCCACACCTGGCTAATTTTTTCTGTTTTTATTTTTGTAAAGATGGGCTCTTGCTATGTTGCCCAGGCTGGTCTTGAATTCCTGGCCTCAAGTGATCCTCCTGCCTCAGCCTCCCAAAGTGCTGGGATTACAGGCATGAGCTACTGTGCCCAGCCCCCAGGTCTCTTAAATGCTCCTTTGACAGAGAAGCCCCTCCTGTCCTCCCATCCCCTCTTTCCCCCACAGTTACACTGATGTCCCCATATTTTTGTCCTTCATGGTACTTATCAGGTTTGTATGATTATTAGTTCAGTGATTCTTAAACTTTTTGGTTGCAGGACCACTTACACTCTTAAAAATTTTGGAGGACCGGCCGGGCGCGGTGGCTCACGCCTGTAATCCTAGCACTCTGGTAGGCCGAGGTGGGCGGATCGTTTGAGCTCAGGAGTTCGAGACCAGCCTGAGCAAGAGCGAGACCCCACCTCTACTAAAAATAGAAAGAAATTATATGGACAGCTAAAAATATATATAGAAAAAATTAGCCGGGCATGGTGGCGCATGCCTGTAGTCCCAGCTACTCGGGAGGCTGAGACAGGAGGATCGCTTGAGCTCAGGAGTTTGAGGTTGCTGTGAGCTAGGCTGATGCCACGGCACTCACTCTAGCCTGGGCAACAGAGTGAGACTCTGTCTCAAAAAAAAAAAAAAAAAAAAAAAATTTTGGAGGACCTCAAAGAGTTTTTGTTGGTGTGGAAGATATCTATCGATATTTACTGTATTACAAATCAAAACTGGTCAGGCTCACACCTGTAATCCTCTCACTCTGGGAGGCGGAGGCAGGAGGATCGCTTGAGGTCAGGAGTTCGAGACCAGATGAAGCAAGAGCAAGACCCTGGCTCTACTAAAAATAGAAAAAATTAGCCAGGTGCAGTGGTGTGTGCCTGTAGTCCCAGCTACTGGGTAGGCTGGGGTGGGAGGATCACTTGAGCCCAGGAGTTTGAGGTCACAGTGATCTATGATGACATGACTGCACTCTAGCCAGGGGACAGATCAAGACTCTGCCTCAAAAAAAAAAAAAAAAAAAAAAAAAAAATCACAACTGAGAAATTTAAGAAATATTTATTGATTCAATTAAAAGTAGCTGGGTGCAGTGGCACACAGCTGTAGTCTCAGCTATTCGTGAGGGTGAGGGTGGAGGATCACTTGAGCCCAGGAGTTTGAGGCCACACTGAGCAACACAACAAGAACCCACGTAAAAAATAAAAATAAAAAATAAAATAACCAATTTCGTGCTAACATAAATCACATATTTTTAATGAAAACCATATTTTACAAAACAAAAATTTAGTGGGAAGGTACAGAGTTCTTAGTGGGAAGAGGGGTGTTGTTTTATTGTTTGCAAATTGCTTTCATGTTGGGCTTAACAGAAGAGAGCTGGGTCCTCAGGGCCGCTCCTGTGTTGGGTCTGCTGTGTTCGCGCGGGCTGCACTGTGTACTCAAGATAGAAGGAACGTGAAAAAGGTGGGTAAGTGTCTTAATATTATTATAATGGTGATTTTGACATTGTAGGACTCCTGCAAGGGTGCTGGGGAACCCGCCCCCAGGGTTCTGTGGGCTGCACTTTGAGAATCACTCCCTAGTTTTGGGTTCTACAGAGCCCAGCAGTGTGTGTGCTGGGAAGCGAACACCCTCGGAGCCAGGTGACCTAGGTTTGAGACAGCTCTGACTACAAGCAGAGCGAGATCAGTACTTACAGCCTCTCTGAGCTTTGGTGTCTTCATCTCTGACAGGGGTGATGATGATAAAAATAATAAAAGCACATCCCTTGCGGAGCTGTAGCAAGTCCCATAGGAGCTAACTCTCAGAATCATGCCTGGCACACGCCATAAAATAAACATTTGCCATTGTAATTTGGGAAACATCAGTTTAGTTTATTACCAACACCTTTTATTCATGCAATTAGTCTCTCCTAAGGCCTGTATAGTGCTGAGCGGCGCTGGGGACGTGGTGATGACTGAGAAGGCCTTGGCTGTGCCCCCATGGGGCTCCCAGTTCACTGGGTCACAGAGTTTTGCGCTAGGTACCAGGTCTCCAAGGCACAGAGTTCTTGAGGCTGAGAAGGCAGGGAAGAGCATTCTAGGGAATGGGAACAGCATGCAAGCAATCATGGCAAGTGGAGAAGGGGACATGCGCTGCAATGGCAATTGTCCTGTGTCATTGTGGTCACTCCTATGCCTCCAATCGTCTGTTTTGTTGCTGGTAAGAAAAAGGTGTATACGTCTGGTTCATCTCCCCTCTTTCCCAACCACTCTTTTTGTATAAAGAGTTCCCCCATTCTGGGTTCTTTGGTGGAAGTCCCACCTCTGATCCAACCTCAGTCTCTCATGCTGCAGACCTTCCCGTTTGCTGCATATCCACGGCCAAACCAGTGGAGACTTGGGATGTCCCAGCAGAAGAGGTGCCGGGAGGGCACGGAGTCCGGGCCAGGCGCCTCCACTGTCCCCCATCCGGGGGCCTCCGCTCGGGGCCGGGTGAGTCAGCCCCCGGCGGCTCCCGCGTCATCCCGGCCGCTCCGCTCCGCTCTATTTCGGTCTCCGGGCTCTATAAATAGAGGCTCGCCAAGCCTAGCCGCCCCCCTCCATTCGGGCCCCCCTGCGTCCCCGGCCCCGCCGCGATCGCCGGGCCGCGCGTCACCGCGGCTAAGTTTAGAGGCGGGTGGGGACGCCAGCCTGGTCACTGCGCCCCCCGGCCGCGCCCCCGCTTCCAGAGCCTTTGGCCTGGCCACTTTCCGTTCCCTCCGCCCAGAGCCCCTCGGGCGGAGTTAGCAGCCAGGGGCTCCAAATCCTCCATCCCCACCCCACCCATTCCGGGGCGCAGAAAGACTGGCTGGAAGTTAGGATCAGGGGAAGGTTTGGGACGGGAGCAGCGGCCGGAGTCGAGGAGTCACCGGGCAACTCGAGTTACGGCTGGATTTTGAACTTGAGGTGTTTGGAAGAAAGACGCGGAATCCCAGCGCTTGGACAGCGCAAGAGTCGAACTCGCGACTCTGGGAACCGGGAAGATTCGAATCTGGGATTCAAAGGTTCAATTTTGAAATTGAGCGTAGAAATCAAACTTGGAAATAATGTAGTGACCGAGGGCGACTTTCTCCCCGCCCGTGACTAATGACCAGACAGACTCAGTTAGAGTTGCCCCTTGTCCACACTTTTGCGGCGAGGAGACGGGTCCGGAGATGGGAAGGAGCTGCCCGACGCCTTCTCGGGGGTCTTGCCGGGTGTGGACTGTGGCTGAGCGCCCCGGCGCCCCCTGCACCTCCAAATCTTCTTGTGGGGCACCATCTCCCTCTGGCGGAAGAGGCAGGAGTTGCAGGGTTAAGTCTGGCAATTCCACACCCCAAGGGGAGAACTGAGTCACCACCCCCTTATGCCCCAGTTGGCCTCTATCTAGAAAGGCGCTCTCTGCCCGGAGATCCAGAGACATATTTCCATGGTCCCTCTCTACCTTGCTGGGGCCTCAGTTCCCTCATCTGTTAAATGGGCTAATGATACCTAAGCGGAGGGTTACTGCGAGGCCTTAGAAATAGTGAGTGTGCAATCGGTTTTGAGTTGATGGGTGTATTATTTATAGACCCTCTTTCTGTGACTGTGTGGCTCCCCTCCCCCATCACCTGTTTCACATCACCGTGTTTTATCTTCTTCATAGTATATATGGCTATCTGTGTATTTTTTTTAGAGATGGGTTCTCCGTCTGTCCCCCAGGCTGGAGTGCAGTGGTGCAACCATAACTCCCTGCAGCCTTGAACTCCTGGCCTCAGCCTGCGGAGTAGCTGGGACTACAGACTGGCGCCACTCCGGCAGACTAAATTTTTTAGAGAAAGGGTCTCGCTATGTTGCCCAGGGTGGTCTTGAACTCCTGGCCTCAAGTGATCCTCCTGCCTCAGCCTTCCAAATTACTGGGATTACAATGAGCCACTGTGCCCAGCTGCAAAACTCTTATTTGTGTATTTCCTTCTTTATGGTCTTTCTTTCCCAAGAGAAGATCAGCTCCCCAGAGCAGGGACCTGGTCTCATTTGCTCACAGCTATGTCCCCAGCGTTTAGCACAGTGCCTGGCACATAGTAGGTGTTTAATATGCTCTAGTTATTCAAGGAATGAGTGAAAGAGTCCATCTCAAGACAGGAGTCTGAGGTCTTATTGAATCCTCATGACCTCTACAGTTGCAGATGGGGAAACTGAGGCTCACAGTGGTGACGTTGCTTGACTTAGGGCTCAGCTCCTGTTCTTTGTTCATTCACCCGACACATGGTTCAGTAGCCCCTTTTGGGTGCCAGGCCATGAACAGGGGCCCTGTAATGCTGTGGTGGCCACAAGAGCTCCAGCCCCTGCCTGCCCAGGACTTTGCCAAAGGCTATTTATTTGACAAACCCTGATGTACCTCTGCTGGGTATCAAGTACACTTCTAAGTACTTTACACATATTAACTCATCCTCTTAACAATTATACTGTTGTTACACCCATTTTAGAGATGAGCAAAGTGGCACATACAGAGAATAAGTTGCTGGCTCAAGGTCACACTGCCAGTAAGTGACCCTGGGGGAAAATTTTTTTTTTTTTTTTTTTTTGAGACAGAGTCTCACTCTGTTGCCCAGGCTAGAGTGAGTGCCGTGGTGTCAGCCTAGCTCACAGCAACCTCAAACTCCTCAGCTCAAGCGATCCTCCTGTCTCAGCCTCCCGAGTAGCTGGGACTACAGGCATGCACCACCATGCCCGGCTAATTTTTTCTATATATATTTTTAGCTGTCCATATAATTTCTTTCTATTTTTAGTAGAGATGGGGTCTCGCTCTTGCTCAGGCTGGTCTCGAACTCCTGAGCTCAAACAATCCGCCCACCTCGGCCTCCCAGAGTGCTAGGATTACAGGCGAGAGCCACCGCGCCTGGCCCCTGGGGGAAAATTATACCTAGTGATCAGACTGCCTGGGAAGGAGGAAGAATCAGGTGGACCGAAGACTTGTCATCAGGGAGAAAGAGGAGCAATATCTTCTGGTTTTGCAAGAAAAAGAACTAAGAACTCAGGACTCCAGATTCCAATTGTGAGTGAGGATGAAAAAAAAAAAATAGACATTTTCAGATGAGCAAGACTGAGAAAGTTACTATTCACAGATGTTCTCGCACAGAATCAGTGGAAAAGGTACTCCAGCAGGAAGTAAAATGAATTCAGGAGGAAGAGGGCGTAAAAAGAAATAGAGTATTGTGGGTTGAATCATGTCCCTTGGAAAGAGATGTTGAAGTCCTAATCCTGGTATCTTAGAATGTGACCTCATTTGGAAATAGGGCCTTTACAAAGGTAATCAAGTTAAAGTGAGGTCATTAGGGTGGCCCTAACCCAGTGTGACTGACGTGCTTATAAAATGGGGAAATTAAAAAAAAAAAATTTTTTTTTGAGACACTTTCGCTTTGTTGCCTGGGCTAGAGTCCTATGGCGTCAGCCTAGCTCACTGCAACCTCAAACTCCTGGGCTCACGTGATCCTCCAGTCTCAGCCTCCTGAGTAGTTGGGACTACAGGTGTGTGCCACCACGCCCCGCTAATTTTTTCTAATTTTAGTTGCTTGGCTATTTTTTTTTTCTATTTTTTAGTAGAGACAGGGGGTATCACTCTTGCTCAGGTTGGTCTTGAACTGACCTCAAGGGATCCTGCTGCCTCGGCCTCCCGGAGTGGGATTGCAGGCATGAACCACCGTGCCTGGCCAAAATGGGGAAATTTAGACATAGAGACAGACATGCATAGATGGAAGACTGTTGTGAAGAGACACAGAAGACGGTCATTTACCTGGAGGCGAGAAACAAAGAGATCACTGAAGATGATAGAAATGTCAGATATAGACCTGTGTGTATATGGGACTTTGGTACATGATAAAAGTAGAATGTCAAAATAGGAGATCAATTTGAGACACTTGGCTATATCCCTCGTAAATCCCTACCTCGGTGCACTTTCAAAAATAAATCTTACATGGATTAAAGACAGATCATAAAATCAAAACTAAGAAAGTATTAACAGAAATGACAGAATATATACTTATGACCTTGCATTGTAGCAGGGCTCTTAAACAACACACCAAAAGCAAAACTCAGGACGGAATAGGTGCAAATAAACACTAAGCATTTCTGTGACCAAAATAACTAGAGTTAAAACATCAAGTACAGATTAGGAGGAAGTATTTGCAACATACTGCTATGTAACTGACTAAGAACTAGAATTGGAATCCATAAAGTACTCCCACAAATTAATAATAAAAAAGGCATAGAACCCATTTAAAAAATGGGCAAAGGATATGAATAAGCAATTCACAGAAGACAAAATATATAAAACCAATAAACTCACAAAAAAATGTTCTATTTCCTTAGTAATCAGAGAGTTGCAAGTTGGAACAGCGTGATACTATCCTTTCAGGAAATGACTAATACTAACTCATCAGCCAGGTCTCCGCTCAGATAGATGTCCCTTCCTCCAGGAAGCCCTTCCTGACTCCTGAGCTGGGTCAGGCGCTCCCCCGACCCCAGTCCCACAGCCCTCCGAGGTCTCCCATCCTGGCCCTGCCCGTTCTGGGTCGTCACTGTTGGGAAACGCGAACGCGTCTGTCTCTCTCGCTGGACTGTAAGCTCCGAGAGGACAGCGCAGGGCTGTCGTTGGTCACTGCTGTGTCACTAGCACCGCCAGGCACAGTGCCAGGAACAGAGGAGGCGCTTGGGCAATGGATGTGGAATAAATGAATGAATGGGGAAACTGAGGCCAGGTCAATTGCAGAGTTGGGATTCAAACCCCAAGTCTCTCCGTACTGAGAGGAGGGAACAAGTTTGACCGTCTGCCATCTCTTCACTGAGCCCTGCCGGGGCCGGGTGCTTGGTCACACAGCGGCTCAATAGAGACTTTGGAACTGAGGGGCTTGGGAGCCGGGCTCCCAGGCCCACGCCTCTCTCCTCCCGAAACCTCCGCGGTCCTCCAGGACCATAGAGAGGTTCGCGGGGACCGCCCCTCTCTATGCTCTCCCCGCTAGGGAGCAGTGAGGGCGGGCCCGAAAGCCAGAGAGGCCGGAAGTGCGGCGAGGCTGGGGGCCGCGCTGGCCGGGCGGGCGGTGGGACGACTCGGTCCCCCTCCGGTCTTTTCCTCGTCGCCTCAGGGCCAGCGGGTGAGTCTTCGCGGTGCTGAGACCGCAAGGCCCGGGCCAGAGGGGTGGGAGGCGGAGAGTGGCGATTGGCGGCCGGGGAAGCCAATCATTGCGGTGTCTGAGCTACGGACAAGCCGGGACGTGGGGGTGGGGGTGGCGTCTAGGTACAAGCCCCGGGGGCCGGGACAACTGGAGGCGGGGAACAGTGGGGGCGGAGCGAATAGCACCTGGGGGCTGCGAGGGGCGGGGCGAAAGAGCGTGTGGTCCAGCAAGGGGCGGGGCGAGCCGAAGGTGTTGGTTCAATGGGGCGGGGCTTTGAAGAACCTCAGGCGCCGAGTGTTTGGGGCTTGAGGCCATGGAACTCTGGGATATTTTGGGGGGGTCGGCTGTGAGTGGGGGTACCTGCTGAGGGCATGGGAATGCAGATGCCGATGCCTCACTGGCTCCTGCCGCCCTGTCTTCCTTCTCAGGCTCCTGATGGACCCCGGGAAGGACGGAGAGGGAGTGCCGCAGCCTGTAGGGCCACCCACAAGGAAGAAATTTGTCATACCACTGGACGAGGATGAGGTTCCTCCTGCAGGGGTAGGACGAGGAGCTGGAGGAGCTGGGGGGTGTTGGGAGTAAGGGGACAGAAAGGGACCTGTGGGACCACAGTGGGGATTAGGACATGCTGGGGTCAAAGTCGCCTTGGAAAAAGCGCCCTTTGTCCTCTCTAGGTCTGTTTCCCTGTCTGTAAAATGAGAGAGTGGTTCTAAGAATCACCTCTTCCTTCTAAGGAAGAGGCCACAAACTGGCAACCAACAGTGGCCCCAAGATGTGTTTTATGTGTCCAGCACTCTGATTTTTCAAGACGTGAATTTGTTGTTGACTTTTAAGAATTGGAAGGTTTTGCAATTAGAAAAACAAAAGTCTGCACTTTTGACATCTTTTGGTAAATCGAAGGTTCTGGCAACACTGAAATCTCCTTCCCACAGAAAAACAGTCCACTGGTGCTGAGTATTGTCTGCCACATGCTGTGAAGAAAAGGAAAGTGGGCTAAGGATATAGAGTGCCATAGGGAGAGGAGCGTCCTTAGATAGGAGGGTCAAGGGAAGGCCTTGCCAAGGGGGTGACATCTTGGCAAGGATGTGACAGAGGTGAGGAAGTGACCCCTGCATACCTCTGCAGGGAGAGGGAGCAGACTGCAAAGGCCTTGGGATCAGAAAGAGCCTGACGAGTTTGAAGGCCAGTGGAGCGGGAGTAGAGACAGCAGGGGGAAGTGGTAGGAGGCATGGGCCCTGGGACAAGGAGGCATGGTCCTTGGGACAAGGAGGCAGGGCCCGATCTAGAGCCTCATGGGCTGTGGTGACAGCTTTGGCTTTTACCTGGAGGCAGGAGCTACCCAAGGACTCTGAGCAGAGGAGGGACATGATGACTTAGTGTAGGGCACGGATTGTTGGAGGGTGAGGGTGTAGACAGGGAGCTGGTGAGGAGGTGACTTTAGTGGTCCAAGGGAGAGGGGATGGTGGCTGAGACCAGGGTAGAGGTCAAGAGGTGGGGAGAAGGGGCTGGATTCAGAGCTCCCAGCCCTTATGGTGTTGCCTCTGTAAAGGACATGGGGAGAGGAAGGAGTATGGGCCAACCTGAGGATGGGGGACAGACTCACAGGGGCTCATGTGTTCCCTCCGGGGTCGCCTCCACAGCTCCTTTCTCCCCACAGGCCAAGCCCTTATTCAAGTCCACACGGAGCCTTCCCACCGTGGACACCTCAGCCCAGGTGGCCCCTCAGACCTACGCCGAATATGCCATCTCACGACCTCCGGGAGGTGCTGGAGTCACATGCCCCACGGGGCCAGAGCCCCTGGCAGAAGAGACCCCCAACCAGGCCCCGAAACCAGGGGCAAAATCCAACAGCATCATTGTGAGCCCCCGGCAGGTGAGGAGGGACACAGAGAAGTGGGGCTTTCGGGCTCAGGGATGACTCTGGTGGGTAGCAGAAGGCGTCTGAGTTCTAGCCGCTTTGTCCTCGGCTGTGCCATTCATTCGTTCATTCATTCAACAACTGTGTGTGTGTTGAGGGTGCCCAGCTCTGTCTTACTAGGGCTGTGACTGTGTTCAGGCAGCCCTGTTTCCCCCTCCCAGGTTTGTTCATTTATTCAGAATGTATTTAATGAACTTGTCGTTATCTTTTTGGTTTTAGCCATTCTAGTGGGTGCGGAGTGGACAAAGTAATGCTTTAAAAGTTAAACTTGGTTCCTGCCTCTCCATTGCTGGAAGCCCTTCCATGGCTCCTGGGTGCCTCAGGTCAGAAGGCTCAGGGCCTTGTGGGACTCCCATCCCCTGTAGACTCTTCCTGCCTCTGCTACTCTTACCACTCCCCACCCCCTTGTCAGAACTGAATTCCACCTCGCTTAGTAACTGGTAGGGCGGCCATGCCTGTGCACATGGTTTAGAGAAAGATTTCTCCAGACAGAGATTAGGATAGAAAGAAAAGGTTTATTTACTTTTCCCTGGGGGAAGAGAAAGGGACCAGCACGAGGTGGAAAAAGGAAGAATGTGCTGGCTCTGAAAATCAGCTATCCGGGCTTTTCTTTTTTTTTTTTTTTTTTTTTTTGAGACAGAGTCTTGCTGTCGCCTGGGCTAGAGTGCCGTGGCGTCAGCCTAGCTCACAGCAACCTCAAACTCCTGGGCTCAAGTGATCTTCCCGCCTAGGCCTCCCAAGTAGTTGCAACTACAGGTGTGCACCACCACACCTGGCTAATTTTTCTATTTTTAGTAGAGATGGTCTCGTTCTTGCTCAGGCTGGTCTTCAACTCCTGGACTCAAACGATCCTCCGCCTCGGCCTCCCAGAGTGCTAGGATTACAGGCGTGAGCCACCGTGCCCGGCCTACTGGGGCTTTTGAAAAGGGGTTATAAAAATGGCAGAGTATAGTTGAGAAACTGCTGCATCCACTACTTTCTTTCTTCTTGGCGGCAGGTAGATAACAAAAACTGCAAGGATGTCAAAGTCCGAGACTTGGTTTCCTGCCTTTCACTGGAGACGGGATTATCACAGGAGATGTGACTCTGTCTTCAAGATATGGTTGAGGCTGTAGCTTGTTCTCCTGCTGTTTACTCAGGAACTCTGTAAAAGCAGATTCTCAAAAAACAGTTTTGAAAGAGAGAGATCTCTTTTCCATTCATTCGTCTTTTTCAGAACTTGTGCAAAACAGAGCTTCCTGCAGGGGGCTGGGAGTGAGAGAGCTCAGAGGACTGATCTTTAACTGTCACTGGGGAAACTGTGGCATTCAGTAACTATACATGCATCTCGAGGTTATTTTGTTTAATGTCTTTGAAGGGAAAACAAACTTTTTTCCCACTCTCACACACCACTCCACACAACGCTTCTGACACCAGCTGTGCGGCGTTTTTCCCCACACACCACACGGTCCTCCAGTGGACATCAGCCGGGTCCCCTCTAATCCAATTCTGTTATGACACTGGCTACTCGGAATTGGTGTCAAGTCCCGTAGATTGCGGGCTCAGTTCCACAAGACCGCCCCTCACGTCAGATGCCAATTGGGAGTAGTAGGTTGTCACCTGTACTTCTGGCTGATGGGCTGCCAGTTGGGGTTCCCATGTCCCCACTCTCGAGTTCGATTACTTTGCTAGAGTGGCTCACTGTGCTCGGAGAAATGCTTGCTTACGTTTACCGATTTATTATAAAGGGTGTGATAAAAGATACAGATGAACAGCCGGCCGAAGAGATGCTAGGGTGACCAGTGGGGAAGGGACGTGGAGCTTCCCTGTCCTCTCCAGGGCGCCACCCTCCAGGAGTCTCCAGTGTTCAGCTGTCCGGAAGCTCTCTGCACCCTGTCCTTTTGTGTTTTTCTGGAGAATTCATGATGTGGGCACGACTGATTACATCACTGGCTACTGGTGGTTAAATAACCTTCAGCCCCTCAGCCCTCCCCAGAGGTGGAGGTGAGGTGGAGCTGACCGGTCCCACCCTCTAATCACGTGGCTGGCTCCCCTGGCAACCAGCCCCTGTCCTGAGTCTGTCCGGGAGCCCCAGAGTTGCCTCATGAGACACAGCACGCTCTTATCACCCAGGAAATTCCAAGGGATTTGGGAGCTCTGTGTCAGATGTTATCACTCAGGAAATGACAAAGCCTAGGAGCTGTCTCAGGAACCCAGGGTCAAAGACCAACTATTGGAACAAAAAGTTTTCCTAGTGCCCTTGTCTCCAAGGGTTTCAAAAGCCCTATGTCAGGAACTGAGGGCAGAGACTGATTTTTTTTTTTTTTTTTTTTTTGGTTAGACACAGGTTCTCACTTTGTTGATCAGGCTGGAGTGCAGTGGTGCAATCATAGCTCAATGCAACCTTCAACTCCTGGGCTCAAGCAATTCTCCTGCCTCAGCCTCCCAAGTAGCTGGGACTACAGGAGCATGCCACCATGCCTGGCTAATTTTTTTTTTTTCTTTTTTAAGAGATGGGGTCTTGCTATATTGCCCAGGCTGGTCTTAAACTCCTGGCCTCAAGCAATCCTCGGCTTCCCAAAGTGCTGGAATTATAGGTATGAGCCACCCTGCCTGGCTAACCAAGCATAATTCTTACGCTGACACAATATCACAATGTCTGTGTCCCCTGTGAGCAAAAGGATCTTTGGTCACTGCTGTATCCCCAGCACTGAGACACACAGTAGGTACTCAATAAATACTTACTGAGGGGATTAGAGCCGCTTACCTCCCTCAAAGGATTTCGGTCTCGGGCTGTAGAGCCTGTCCGGGTAGAGTGAGGGGGTTCAGAGACAAGAGCCTGCTGGGCAGAGCACAATGAGGGCACTGGGCAACCACAGCAAGGCCTAGAGCAGCGAGGGCAGGTTTGTGCTGTAGGAAGATCCCTGTGACTGCCGTGCGGAGGGTGTGCAGGAGGAAGCAGGTAGGGCCCGGGCAGGGGCTGTGGCAGTGGGGCAGGAGACATCTCTGAGGGATATTTAGAAGGTGAAGTCCCACCTGAGGAGGGGGAGAGATGTGTCAGACGAGCCTGGGTCTCTGGACGGTGGGGCTGTCTCCAAGATGGAGCAGGGGTGGGGCACAGTGGGACACAGTGAGGTGGACATCTAGGGGGAGGTGTCCCGTGGACCACAGGACACACAGGTTGAGGCCGGGGGAGAGGGCTGAGCTGGCGGCAGACCTGGGACCCTTTAGGAAAGGCCTGGCCATGGAGGCGGGGAGGGGCCTGGGTCAGAGCACGGGGACTGTCCAGGCTGAGGAGAACAAGCTGGAGGAGACCCAGGCACGAGGCGGGAGGAGGGAGGGAGGTGGGAGGTGTTGGGAAGAGGTATTTGTGCGGGGTCCCTGTGGTGGCCAGGGGTCATCCCTGTTGATGGCTTCTGCCCTTCCTCCCTCCCCAGAGGGGCAACCCTGTGCTGAAGTTCGTGCGCAATGTGCCCTGGGAGTTTGGCGACGTAATCCCTGACTACGTGCTGGGCCAGAGCACCTGTGCCCTCTTCCTCAGGTGAGCTCCGGGCGCTACCTCAGCCTTCAGGAAGGGCGGCCCACGAGGCCTGGGAGGGTCACGTTCCAGGGTTCTGGGCCATTCCACGGGAAACCTCTGGGCACAGCCCTGCTGGCTCTGGGCCTGTGTGTGACCCTGTGGGGCAGGAAGGGGTCTCGGCCTGGAGGTGCCCAGAGCAAAAAGACCTGGGAGACCGGACCCCCGGGTCTGAGGGGGGAGGGGCTGGGCCTGGACCCCTGGGTCTGAGGGAGGAGGGGCTGGGGCTGGACCCCTGGGTCTGAGGGAGGAGGGGCTGGGGCCGGACCCCTGGGTCTGAGGGAGGAGGGGCTGGGGCCGGACCCCTGGGTCTGAGGGAGGAGGGGCTGGGGCTGGACCCCTGGGTCTAGGGGAGGAGGGGCTGGGTCACTTATGTCCCAGACATCCCTGACTTGAATTGGCAAGAGCCAGGATTTCTCCAACCTCCACTGCAGTTAAACAAATTTCCCCTCCCCTCCAGGGACCCCCCTGCAGACAGGGCCAGACACAGGAAGTGAAACTTTTTTTTTTTAGAAGTGAAACTTTTAAGTTCCTGTCCTCTCCTGCAGACTGTGAGAGCTGGTCCCAGTTCCCGGGTGGAGAAGGCCCCCAGCCCCCTCCCTGCCAGCACCCTCGGAGGCCAGAGCAGAGGGGCTGGGGAGGGGCCCTGTTTCCCATGACCAGTGTCCCCTGGGCCATACTCTCTAGGACCCCCAGCCCCTGTTCTCCCCCTGCAGCCCAAGTCTGTTCCTTCCTCTGTGAAGAAGCCGGGGGCCCGACCTTTGGGGAACCACAGCCAGGCAGCCCTCGCTGCCAGTCCCCGCTGTGCGTCTCCTTGGAAGCGTGACAGTGGGCATGTCACTTAACCTGTTTGGGCCTCAGGTCCCCGCAAGGCGGTGGCACGTGTACTGTGCTGGTGGCTGCTGGCGTCCCAGCCCTCCGCATTCCAGTGAAAGTGCAGAAGGGATTCCTGGGTCTCCAGGACACTGAGACCTCCTGACTCCTCATCTCTCCACCCCCTCCAGCCTCCGCTACCACAACCTCCACCCGGACTACATCCATGAGCGGCTGCAGAGCCTGGGGAAGAACTTCGCCCTGCGGGTCCTGCTCATCCAGGTGGACGTGGTAAGCAGGGTCACTCCTCTGCCGGCCTCTCTGTCCCCATCTGGGAAATGGGGAGTGCTGGGCCTGCAGGTTGTGCATTGAACTGTTGAATCCCTTCCGAGAAGAAATGAAAGTTAAAACCTTAGTGAGGAACCAGTTTTCACATCTGAGATTGGCAGGGGTCACGAAGGCACCCTATGTTGGCAAGGAGCAGGGAGGACAAATTATCTGGCTCCTCCTTCCCCCGACCCCCTCCAACTGGTCCCAGTCTCTGCCATCTGAATGTCTCTTGAGGCTGTTTCAGGCTTTCTGTCCCCACAGTCTCTGCCCCACCAGGCCCCCTTCTCTACTGCCTGGGTCCCTGCCCCAGCCTCCTTCCTAGTCTCATGACCTCCAGTCTCAACCTCCCTGTCCTTATGGCGGCCACATGGATATTCCAAAAGCACAAATCTGATGGCAGCCCTCCCCTACTCAAAACTCCTCCATGGCTCCCCAGTACCCTGGGAGAAATTTCTGCTCCCTTCCATGGCCCATGAGGCCCTGCTTGACTTGCCCTCCACACAGCTCTCCAGGTTTATGTGTAAGTTGCATGCAATCACCCTTTCATTTCACATCCTCCCTCCCATACTGAGTAGATTACACTTCCTCAGGCTTCTTTCCCTTCCCATCCTTTGCACATGCTGTTATCTGTGTCCACAGTTGCCTCTTCTGCTCTCCTGTCTTCACTTCTCCTCATCCTCCTTCAAGTCTTAGCTCAGATGTCCCCTTCTCCAGGAAGCCCTCCCTGACTCCCCAGGTAGGCTCAGGCCCTCCTTATCCCAGTCCTGGCCATTCCAGGTCATCACTGTCTGGGGACAAGTCTTTCCTACTCATTAGACTGAGCCTGGGAGGCAGAGCTGGGGCTGTCTTTGTCACTGCTGGGTTCTGGCACTGCCCAGCACAGGCGGGGCACCCAGTAGGAGCATAGAGAGTGTCAGCTGATTGAAAGGCTCTTGGTAGCCTAAGCTATTGTGCTTTCAGACCATAATTCCTCCTTTTCTTCTAGGTCTCTAATTCTGATGATTTTCTTCCAGAAAGATCCTCAGCAGGCCCTCAAGGAGCTGGCTAAGATGTGCATCCTGGCCGACTGCACGCTGGTCCTCGCCTGGAGGTGAGATGGAAGCTTCCTCCCTGCCTAGTTTAGGCGCTATCCTGAGATTCGTTCCCCCTCCCCATCCCACCCTGCCCAGCCCTTCCTCTCTCCTTCCGTGAGCTCCTGTGTGAGTCTGTCCCGGCACTGCCTCTCTCCAGGCCTCAGTTTCCTCATCTGCAAAATGGGGTCTTAATATCTTTCTTGTAGGATTGTAGGCATGAAAACAGGTGATGTAGATCAAATTCTCAGGACTGTACTAGGCACTTCTGAGTTAAATATAAAATCTGGGTGAATAATTAATTCCATGTCTAGGTTTCTAAATACCATTCAGATTGGCTCTCCATTTGGGAAAAAAAAGACATCCCTTCCTCACACCATAAACATAATTAAATCCTGACAAATTATAGCTTTACACTTAAAAAAAAAAAACTATAATAAAAGTGTTATAACTGTAATCCTAGCACTTTGGGAGGCCGAGGCAGGAGGATTGCTTGAGGCCTCGAGTTCGAGATCAGCCTGAGCAAGAACGAGACCCCATTTCTATGACAAGTTAGCCAGGCGTGGCCAGTCATGGTATCGCACATCTGTAGTCCCAGCCACTTGGGAGGCTGAGGCAGGAGGACAATTGCTCGAGCCCAGGAGTTTGAGGTTGCTGTGAGCTATGATGATGTCTCTGCACTCTAACCCGGGAGACAGAGCAAGACCCTGTTTCAAACAAAACAAAATAAAACAAAACAAAAGCAGAAAAGGGACATGTCTTTTAACGCAGAAATTCCTTCACTTGGAATTTACCCTCTTTGCTTATTGTTGCCTGTGTGTGCAAAGCCACAATTACACCGGCCTTCACTGCAGCATCAGTGAGAGCCGTTGAGAAGCTGCAGAACCAAACAATGTCCTATTTTTATTTATATAGAAAAGAAAGAAGCATGAGCTTGTTTCTGAACATCTGTGTCCGCGAGTGAAGCAAAGGGGACTGTGGGAGCTCCAGACCCTAGACAGTCATGACCTCTGGGGAGGTATAAGGAGCAGGCAGCAAGGAGAGGGGACTTTTAGTCTCTGCACTTTTGTTTTTCATAGCAATATTTAATGGTTAAACTTTCTTTTGTTAAAGAGCAGGTAACAGGTTCGTATAGTTCAAAAATCAAAAGCAATATAGAAACTGTTTATACTGAGAAGTGTCTGCCACCCCTTGCCTTCCACCCTGTTTCCTCACTGTCTGGGGACGTGTCTCACCCCATCATCAGACTGTGAGCCCCCAGGGGGCAGAGCCAGGTCTGTCTCAGTCATTGCTGGGTCCTGGTACTGCCAGCACTGGCCAGGCACCTAGTAGGGGATTAGGGGGTGTCAGTTTTACTGCCACCGTGGTTGGCATCCAGGTTTCCTTCCAATGTTTTTTTGGTTTGTTTTTTTTTTTGGTTTTTTTTTTTTTTTGAGACAGGGTCTTGCTCCATCGCCTGGGCTAGAGTGCGGTGGTGTCACCATAGCCCACTGCAACCTCAAACTCTTGGCCTCAAGCGATCCTCCCACCTTGGCCTTCCAAAGTGCTAGGATTACAGGGATGAGCCACCGCACCTGGCCTCCTTCCGGTGTTTATGTAAACAGAAGCACAGGGCAGTACATCTTAGTTTTCTTCCCTTCTTAGGCAGACGTAAGCATAGTACTTATGCCCTTCTGTGCCTTGCGCTTTTATGTAATCATATATCTGGAGGTCTTTTCTAGCTCGCTCTAGAGAGCAGCCTCATTCTTTTTTTACAGCTGTGGAGTATTGCCATATAGAGAGTGCCACATTTTTCTTTTTAAAAGATTAATAGATTTTTATATTTATTTATTTTTCTTGTACCCCATGAGCAGGGAATTATTTTTTTAGACTAGTGCTAGGCTTACGGAAAAACTGATTGCAAAGTACGAGAGTGCCCACGTCCTGCCTCTCCCCCTGCAGCTTCCACTACTAATACATCTTGTGTTAATTAGTGCAGTATATTTGTTATAACTGATAAACCAATATGGATACATCATTATTAACTAAAGTCTGCATTCTATATTAGGATTCATTCTTTTTTTTTTTTTTTTTTTTTAAGAGACAGAGTCTCACTCTGTCACCCATGCTGGAGTGCAGTGGCATGATCATAGCATGTTGTAGCCTCTAACTCCTGGGTTCACACGATCCTCCTCCCTCAGCCTCCCAAATAGCTGGGACTACAGGCACATGGCACCACACCCAGCTAATTTTTCTTATTTTTTGTAGAGACAGGGTCTCGATCTATTGCCCAGGCTGGTCTCAAACTCCCAGGTTCAAGTGATCCTCCTGCCTAGGCCTCCCAAAGTGCTGGGATTACAGGTGTGAGCCACCATACCTGGCTATGTTCATTCTTTGTGTTGTATGTTTTGTGGGATTTGACAAAGGTATAATGACACGTATCCATCCTTACTGCATCAGACAGAATAAAGTTCACTGCCGTAAAAATCCCTGTGCTCTACCTATTCATGCCTGCCTCCCTCCCACCAAACCCCTGGCAACCGCTGATCTTTCTACTGTCTCAGTAGTCTGCCTTTTCCAGAATGTCACATCCTTGGAATGATAGAGTACGTAGCCTTTTCAGATTGGCTTCTTTCATTTAGCAATATGCATTTGAGCTCCCTCCGTGTCTTTTCATGACTCAGTAGCTCATTTCTTTTACTGCTGAATACTTCACTGTCTGGATCCACGTTCCTTTGTACAGGTGTGTAGTATTCCATCATGCAGGTGGAACTGGTCAGAGCCCCCTCTTGGTGGACACTTGGGTAGTTTCATCTTTTGCTACCAACTACACTTCCACTTCTGCCCCGTGTATCTGCAGGACAGAACCCCAGGAGTGGGTTTTTAGACCAAAGGGTAGATGTATTTGTATCAATAATGTTGTGCCCTCTGTATAGCTCTATATAGTTTGACTATTTGGACAAAATGTACTTACGTATTAGTTTTACATTTTAAAAAAAGCAAACATAAATTATGGGAATTAACACAACATCATGTTCAAAGCCTAGGGTGTGTCACAGACCTGCTGTGGATACTGTCCCTCCGCCTGGACAGCTGTATAATCTTGGGCAAGTGACTCCACCCTGCTGGTCTGTTTTCCCCTCTGTGTAATGGTTTGAAAAGGATAACTGCCTGACAGGATCTCTCAGGGAGTCTGGAAGCTTCTGAACGTAAAGGGCTTAGTGCTGTGTCTGACACAGTCAGGTGCCACATGGGGAAGGGACAGTCCCCATGTCTTTACATAACTATGGAATTTTCTGCAGCTATTAAATAGACAAGATCAAGTTCTGTCTGCTGACATAGAAAGGTGTGTTGCGTATATTGTAGAGCGGAAAAAAGCAAACTGTAGAACCAGAGGTACAGTGTGCTAACTTATGTGTGTGCCACATTATTAGTAGCAGTAACAATAATACTCTCTGCAGGGAGAGAACAGCTACAAAGTCTGTCAAACAGAGTTGGAAAGATGAATGTTGCTTTCAAGAATATAAATCAATGTTGATTACTAGCTATATTTTGCAGGCTAAGAATATGCCTCAAGACAAACACTTCCACTCAAGTTCACAGTTAAGTTACAAAGAGAAAAAAGGCTGGCATTTCCTGGTGCTAATAGACTTTCTTTACTCTGTTCATTTGTTTAAGCTGCTTTTTAAGCAGTTAGTTACATGTCAAAAAACAGTGGTTAGGCCGGGCATGGTGGCTCACGCCTGTAATCCTAACACTCTGGGAGGCCGAGGCGGGAGGATCGCCCAAGGTCAGGAGTTCCAGACCAGCCTGAGCAAGAGCAAGACAGAAAGAAATTATTTGGACAGCTAAAACTATATATAGAAAAAATTAGCCGGGCATGGTGGCGCATGCCTGTAGTCCTAGCTACTTGGGAGGCTGAGGCAGAAGGATTGCTTGAGCCTGGGAGTTTGAGGTTGCTGTGAGCTAGGCTGATGCCACGGCACTCTAGCCTGGGCAACAGAGTGAGACTCTGTCTCAAAAAACAAACAAACAAACAAAAAAACAGTGGTTAATGTGAAAATGGTGACCTTTTTTTTTTAGAGATAAGGTATCACTCTGTCACCTAGGCTTTAGTGCAGTGGCACAATCATAGTTCACTGCAGCCTCAAACTCCTGGCTCAAGTGGTCCTCCCACCTCAGCCTCCTGAGTAGCTGCAACTACAGGCAGGCACCACTATGCCTGGCTAATTTTCTAATTCTTTTTTTTTAAGACAGAGTCTCCCTTTGTCGCCCCAGGTACAGGGCAGTAGCATCATCATAGCTCACAGCAACCTCAAACTCCTGGGCTCAAGCGATCCTCCTGCCTCAGCCTCCCAAGTAGCTGGGACTGCAGGTGTGCACCACCATAGCCAGCTAATTTTTCTATTTTTTTTTTTTTTTCAGAGATGGGGCCTCACTCTTGCTCAGGCTGGTCTCGAACTCCTGATCTCAATAGATCCTCCTGCCTTGGCCTCCCAGAGTACTAGGGTTACAGGTTTGAGCCACTGTGCCTGGCCATAATTTTGTAGAGTGTGTCACTATGTGTGTTGCCCAGGCTGGTCTTAAACTCCTGGCCTTAAGTGATCCTTGAACCTCAGCCTCCCAAAGTGCTGGGATTACAGGCGTGAGCCACTGTGCCCAGCCGAATGGTGATATTTAAATTGTGCTAGGTGCCATGAAAGGTTCATCAAGCACCATAGCTTTTCTGTTGAAGGTGTGCTATGTTAACTTTCGAAAACTTCATTTTCAGCCAGGTGCAGTGGTGCGCACCTGTAGTCCCAGCTACTCGGGAGGCTGAGGCAGGAGGATCGCTTGAGCCCAGGAGTTCAAAGCTGCAGTGAGCTACGATTGTGCCACCATACTCCAACCTGGGTGACAGAGTGAGACCGTGTCTCTAAAGCAAAACAAAATTCTGAATGGCATTTTTGGCATAAAAAAATAGAAAAGAAAAAGAAACAAAAACAAAACAAAAACTCCATTTTTCTTGGCGGGAAGCTGAACAGTTCATGAGGTTGGCTTCCTGCTGCAGTTGGGAAAATAAACAGTGTTTCTGGTTTTCTTTCCTTTCTCCAAAATGCAGTGTAAACTCTATGTGCTGACTTCCCTTCCAAAATAGCTAATGTTTGTTAAACAGGCTTCTAAGTGCCAGGCACAGCTCTGAGCACTTACAGAGCATTGTAAAACCGAGGCCAAGGGAGATCAAATCACTGGCCCAGGGTCACCCAGGTGGGAAGTGGGGTCTGGCTCCCACGCTGTGGCTCTTAGCCAGAAAAGATGTGTAAACATGTGCCCAGCAGGGGTTACTGCCAGGGGTCACTACCACCACCACGAAGCGAAGCGAACCCAAAACCTCGCACCCCTCCTGCTGGCTGACCCATGTGTCCTGTCACCCCAGCCCCGAGGAAGCTGGGCGGTACCTGGAGACCTACAAGGCCTATGAGCAGAAGCCCGCAGACCTCCTGCTGGAGAAGCTGGAGCAGGACTTCGTCTCCCGGGTGAGGCTGTGTCTCCTCTCTGCTCAACACCCCCTATCCCTGCCTGGGCCTCCCCCCAGCTCCTGGGTGGTTGAGCTTTGGTTCTGATTTCAAGACACATCTATCCATCCCCCGGCCTCCCTTCGCCTGCCCGCTTCTCCCTCACCCCCTCCAGCCCAAACTGCAGCTAGAGGGGTCTCCCTTAGCACAAACCTGATCCTGCCCTCCCCAGCTCAAAACCCTCCCATGGCTCCCCAATGCCCTGAGAGAAAGCCCAGCCTTGCCACCATGCTTTGCAAGGACCTGTCTGGCTCCCCAACCCCATCCCTGCACGGCCCTTGCATTCTGTTACTGAACTTCTCCCAGGACTAGCTCCCTCCCCTGAGCAGCTGCCCAGTCTTTCTTTTTTTTTTTTTTTTCCTGATACAGGATCTTGCTCTGTCGCCCAGGCTAGAGTGAATGCAGTGGCGCCATCATAATTCACTGCAACCTCAAACTCCTGGGCTCAAGCGATCCTCCTGAGTAGCTGGGACTATAGGCACACACTACCATGCCCAGCTAATTTTTGTAGAGATGGGGTCTCCCTATGTTGCTCAGGGAGATCTCAAGTTCTGGCCTCAAGCGATCCTCCCGCCTCCACCTCCCCAAGAGCACTTGCCCATTGTGTTCCCTCTGCCTGATTACCTGCCTAGTTCCATCTTTCACTTCTCAGCTCTGATACTACGTCCTCCAGGAAGCCCTCCGTGATCACCAGGCCAAGCTAACATCCCTGCTCGGCTCCCACAGTCCTTCGGGCTCCCCATCCCATCCCAGACCCATCTGGGTCATCATTGTCTGGAACTGACTTGTCCCCCCGCTGGACTGGGAGCCCCAGGAGGGTAGGGCTGCAGCTGTCCTGGTGCCTGCTGATCTCCCAGCACTCGGTGGTCACTCAAAGAGTGTTTGCTGAATGAATTGTCAAATCTGGGTTCCAACAAGAGTCATGGCGAGGAATCTGCCAGAGGAACATAGCCTGGATAACATAGCAAGACCCCCGTCTGTACAAAACATAGAAAAATTAGCTGGGCGTGGTGGCATGTGCCTGTAATCCCAGCTACTCTGGAGGCTGCGGTGGGAGAATCACTTCAGCCCAGGAGTGTGAGGTTGCAGTGAACTATGATGATGCCACTGCACTGTAGCCTGGGTGATAGAGCGAGACCCTATCTCAAAAAAAAAAAAAAAAAAAGAAGGCATTTATCTTATCACATGACCAGTACCCTCTCGGCTAGTTGGGGATCACTCTGAGATGAGCTTTTTATTTATTTATTTATTTTGAGACAGAGTCTCACTCTGTTGCCCAGTCTAGAGTGCCTTGGCGTCAGCCTAGCTCACAGCAACCTCAAACTCCTGGGCTCAAGCGATCCTCCTGCCTCAGCCTCCTGAATAGTTGGGACTACAGGCATGCGCCACCATGCCCGGCTAAGTTCTTCTATATATTTTTAGTTGTTCAGCTAATTTCTTTCTATTTTTAGTAGAGACGAGGTCTCACTCTTGCTCAGGCTGTTCTCGAACTCCTGACCTCGAGTGATCCTCCCGCCTCGGCCTCCCAGAGTGCTAGGATTACAGGCGTGAGCCACCGCGCCTGGCCTGAGATGAGCTTTTAATCAGTTTTTTTAAAAAGCATTTATGGAGTGCCTCCTGCATGTGAGGCAGTCAGGGACTGCCCTCATGGGCTGTCTTGCTGTCCTTTCCTCCTCTAACACTCCTGCCTCCTCCCCTTCCAGGTGACAGAATGTCTGACCACTGTGAAGTCAGTCAACAAGACGGACAGTCAGACCCTCCTGGCTACTTTTGGAGTAAGGAAATCCCTGCCCCCAGGCATTTCCACCCCCTTCCAGGAAGCCCCTCGCCCCTTTCCTTCCATCTCCCTGCCCACCCCTCGGCCCCTTCCTGCCCTCTCACAGGCCTTCACCGCCCCCCAGGAACATCTTAGGCCCCCCCATCAGCTGGGGCAGGGAGGCTGTTATGGTCACCTCCCTGAGCCCTCACTTCTGTTCCTCAGTCTCTGGAACAGCTCATAGCTGCCTCGAGGGAAGATCTGGCCTTGTGCCCTGGCCTGGGCCCTCAGAAGGTAAGAGCTCTGGGAAGGAACTGGAGGGGTCAGGGGCAGGAGGGAGCGCCAAATGAACGGGACCTGAGATCAAAGTTTTAAGGTTTGCAAGGCTCACAGTACCTCTCTTACGGATGGGGAAACTGAGGTATAAGAGCGTAGGGACCAGTCCAACCTCACACACCTAGTTTGGGATCAAATCCAGATGGGGTTATTTCTCTCCTAGTCCCCAGACCCCCCTCCAAGCTCGGAGGAAAAAAAAGCAAAAACCCACTCTACATATACCAAACAAATGGCTCTTTTAATAACTGCTTTCTCATTTTTCTCTCCCACAACTAGGCCCGGAGGCTGTTTGATGTCCTGCATGAGCCCTTCTTGAAAGTGCCTCAGTGACCCAAGGAGACCCCTGGTATAATAATAAAGCATTTTTCCAGTCCAGGCTCCTGCTGGGTGTGCTGGTGTAGCCGCCGGGGAGGGGTCCCCACCTTCAGCGTTTATTAGTGCCTCGGTTTCCCCAGGGAACACTACACAAGATCCTGCTGCAGCTTCTTCTTCCGCTTCTTCTCCCGTCCTTCTGTGGGAGCCACCTCCCCAGGCTGTAGGTTCGGCAGGGGCTCTGGCATGTCCTCTGGGGACGCCGTCTCTGGCACCCCGCTTTCCTGATTCCGCTTCTTCCTCTTCTTGGTGGATCCCGGAGCTGCCTGGGCCTCAGGCTCACCCTCACCCGGCAGCTCGGGCTCCACCGTCTCCCTTGGTGGGTCCGTCATCTCAGTCCTTGGCTCCGTCATTTGGTGACCTCTCTCTTTCTTCTTCTTCCTCTTGGCGGATGCTAGATCTGCCTGAGGCCCAAGGTCATCTGCCATCTCGGGTTCTGCCACCTCTGGCCCTGGCTCCGTCACCGCATTTTGCCTCTTTTCTTTCTTCCTCTTTTTGGAAGCCAGAGCCGCCTCCACCTGAGGCTCGGCATCATCTGGCAGTTCGGGCTCCATCACGTCCCCAGGGAGCTCCTGAGGTGTCACCTCTGGCTCCACAGCCTCAGTCCCTGGCTCTGTCATTGTGTCCTGTGACTTCTCTTTTTTCCTTTTCTTTACGGGAGGCAGTGAGATGGCTTCCTCCTGCGGTTCCACCTTCACCTGCAGCTGAGACTCAACTATCATCCCTTCCCCTGGCTCCATTCCTTTTGTCTCCTTTGGCCTCTTTCTCTTCTTGATGGGGGACGGGACTGACTCTTCCAGAGGTTCGGTTTTAATGAGTTTGAGCTCCACTGTCTTTTCATCTGGCTCTAATGTTTCTGCCCCTTTGTGCTTCTTCTTCTTGGTGGTGGACGGGAGCAGCACTCCCAGGGCCTGGAGCGTCTCAGCTGTGGGCTCCGTTACCGCAGGCTCTGTCACCTCTGGTTCTTTCAGCGGCTGCTTTTTCTTCTTCTCCACATCTGTTTCTGGGGACCCCAAACCTTTGTCCACCTCCAGGGCCCCGTGCCCATTCACTGCCTCCCGAGTGACGGAAGCCTCTGGCATCTGCATCTTCTTTTTTCTCTTCCCCGAAGTGGGTGAGTTCGGTGCCAGGGCCGACCCAGGCCCTGTGACCGGTGGGTTGCCTCCAAAGGCACAGAACCGAGGCTTCAGGCCAGGGGGGATCTGTGGTGGGGGACTTGCTGCAATGGGCTGCAGAGGGGCCCCGGACAAGGATTCTTGCGGACCCTCAATGATCCTTAGGCAGCCCTGGGGGGCCGGGGCACAGGTGAGTCCACCTCCCGCCTCCACTGAGGGGGCCAGCAGGGTTGCTTCTCCAGTCTGCGGGCTGCTGCTGCTGAGAACCCGATAGCGGTGCCGCTTGCCTGCCAACTTGCCTTTCACAATCTGGGAGCCAGAGAGAGGCACGCGCCGCCCATTGAGGCTGAGGAGAAAGTGGGAGGGCAGAAGCTTAGATCTTTTGGTAGGACAGGGGAAAGGAGGCCAAAAGCGGCATTTTGGGGTTCCTCGGAAATGCACTAAATTTCCCTCAAGCTCAGCCTCTCGGGTGGGGAGCATTCCCAGGGGACGGTATGGGACCACTCACCAGTCCGGGGCAAAGTCTGCAGGGGCCTGGATAAGCCACAGCTCCGTATCTGGGTCTTTCAGAGCCTCCAAGGAGAAACGAGGGGACTCCGAGGCTGGGGGCGTTGCAGTAAAGTTGAGGGGACAAGAGAACCGAGCAGCACCTGCGGGAGAAGGGGAAAAGGGGGGTCTACTGACACTTCCCTGCCAGTCCAATCTTCCAGGGCGCCTATCGGTCCATTGGTTCCAACCTCGTGCAAAGCCCTCTCCTGTCTCTCCTCTCTGCCCGCCTGTTGGGACGTCCCCATCTCCACTGAACTAACCCCTGGGGGCGCCTTTCTACCGGAAGCCCCCTGCAAGATGCCCTCTGTCCGTCGGATCTCTGGTTCCCCCCACTGGGAGATACGCCCTCTCCGCGAATACGGTCTCCAGGGCCACTTCCTTTTCCGCCCAAACTTTCCCGGACGCCCCTTTCCCCGGCCACCAGCTCACCGTCTGCACCCGGTCGGTCCGCCCGCTCACCGCTGGACTGGGCCCCCTCCATCCCGGGACCCTCGCCGCACACAGACCAACAGCCGGGGCTACTTGGACGCCGCTGCAGACCACGTGGACCCCAAGGGGTGGGACCTCATGCGGGAGCGCCCAAGGGGCCGGGAGCGCGGGGGGCACCGCTCGGCGGCTGTTCTTTCTTCGGGCAGAACTGGGGGAAATTTCCATTAGGCAGAGCACAAACACAGGAGGAGTCTTTTCCTGAAAATCTTCTCCGGAAAGCAGCCAACTGTCTGTTTTGTTGGAGCCAGAGCCTCGCCACGTCGCGACAGGTCTCCCCCACAGCCTCTGGGACATGGTTTGTTCCAACACTGCCTTAAAGAGGCAGCTGCACTGATAGGACCTAACTCTTAAAGAGACAGGAAGGTCGATTGGTCTGAAATTCTTAAAGAGACAGGTAAGAATCCTGGACAGTAGGGCTGTGCTTGCAGTGTTACAATCCCCTCTGGGGAGGCCCAGATGCCTTGGAAGTTCAGAACTTGAGTGGGAGAGGTGGGGAAAAGGAGGAATGGGGGTAATCCCTCCCCAGGGCGTGAAGCAGCAGCCAGGGGCGGGGCTTCTGGACTCCGAGGGAGCGGGAAACACAGGGGGAGGAGCCTGAGCATCCAGGGGCGGAGCCTCGAACCCGGAGCGAGACACGCGTGGGGCGGTACGGGCTAAGGGGCGGTGCATGCGGATTAAGTGAGACTTGTAGATGCCTTCGAGGGTTTAGTCTAGGGCGTGGGAAACATTCCCGATGGCTTTGAGGAAGAGAGAAGGGGTAGAAGGCCTGATCCGTAACCCCTCCCTGCCCCAGGGCGCGTGTAAACAGCGGCACGTGGACGCAGATTTGGGAGACGCGCCCACGTTTCTTCCCACCGGGACCGCACCGCGTGGGGCGGCAGTTGGAGCCGCGGGACGGCGGCTAGACAGGGTGACCCGACTGCATTCCTGGCCGGTGTGTCAGCGCCACTTCCCGCCCCCTCTGCCGAGATTTCGGATCTTACTCCAGAATTGGGGCACCCACCTTTTCCCCAGGAGGGAGAGGCTTTCTAGAGCAGAAGGAGGGTCAAAGGGAAGGGGAAACATTTCCTCCGCCCAGGATCTCCAGACTGTTCCCCGCGTGTGGGCGAGAGACACCGGGGTGCCGCCCCTGCGGGTTCCAGGACTACAATTCCCAGAGGACCCGAGGCGGGGAGGTGCCAGATATCGGTCGCGGATGCTGCTGGAGATTGTAGTCCAGCCTCCAACTTTAGGCTCTGTTGCTGAGAATCCTGTAAAGATCCAACCCGCTCCCCCCCGCCCCTTTTTACCGACGGGGACACTGTTGCTTAGAGACCCAAGGGGATACTGATTCAGCAGGGCTCTCTTCTCGCCTTAGGAGCTGGGTATGTGACTTTTCCCCAGCCTCAAATCTTCTACCCCTTTGGTAACGTCCAAATGTTCACTAGGGAAAGGGGAAACTGAGCCTGAAGGGGTGGGGCAAGAGCTCAGAAGTCCGTGGCTTGCGGCCACAGCGCGGTGGGCGTTTCGGCTTTTCTGTATCTCCCTGGCCTGGCCAGGTCGCTTGTAGCTTCTGGGCCTTGCCCTTTCTATCTGTGAAATGGACTCCGGGTGAATTCGAAGGGGAACATCTCGGGCTGCGTCCTGGCCCTCCGGGACTACAAGTCCCAAGGTGCTCGAGGCGACCTCGGCTCCCCCTCCCCTCCGGGACCCGCCTCCCTCCAGCCCGAGTCACGTCGTCTAACCTGTTCCCGGCGCCTGCCCCGCCCCGTCCTCCGCTCCCCGCAGCCGGAGCTGGAGCCGGAGGAAGCCCCCTGGTGCCAGGATCTGCCCCGGATCCGTGAGTTCCACCCTTCTGGGGTCCAGAGGCCCTTGAAGAGCCCGACAGTCGCGTTCCTGGGAGGACTGGGAGGGGACTTGAACGCCGGGTTCCAGGGCGGAATTTGGGGTGCGCAGACACCTGGGTCCCCTGGAAGGAGAGAACTAGGATGCCTGAGTTTTCGGCGGAAGGAAAGGAGGCTCGGGTGCCAAAGTTCTTGGAATGGAGGGCTTGGACCCCTTGGTCCGGGGGAGACGTTGTAGCTGGGATTCCTGAGTCCCTCGAACTGGGGGCTCTGGGAAGCCTGAATCATTGAGTAGTATTTGAGTTTCGGATCCTCGAGTCCTGGGCAGAAGTGGGAGGCTCAGACTGCTTGGGCTTAGGATGGGTGACCACCCCTATGGCCCTCCAGCTGCCTTCTCGATCGAACCTCTAGATCTCGGAGCAGAATTAGGGGCGGGGCAGGGATAGTGGAGGCTGGGTCCCTGAAATGGAGTGGGACAAGTACCCAGGGTCCCTCCGGAGGCTGTGTCCCGGCTCTCCCCCAACTTTGCGGCTCTGGGATGGGGGCAGAGGGGGAGAGAAAACCGGGGCAGCTCTCCAACCTCCCCTGTGCCGCTGAGCGAACCCCAACATGTCATTAACCGGGGCGTCAGACCTGCCTAACCAGAGAAGGGACATCCGCCCCAGGGCGCCCCCTGGCGGAGGCGGGACCTCCTATTGCCCCACGGGGGTGGGAAATATATGGGGTTTGCAGAGGTCATTCTAGAACCCAGAGAAGTCCAGAACGCGGAGTTGGATTCGGAGAGACTTGCGTTGCCGGGCAAGTACGCATTACACAGAGAGGAAACGTAAACTGAGGCCGAGAGGTCACACAGGCAGGAGGGCCGGGGGTCAGGATTTGGCCTCCGCCTTCCTATGGAGCTCTGTGGGGGACGGGATTCCATCCACTCCCACCAGATTTTCTGACTCACCTTCTCCCTCCCAGGGCTCCTTGCCCTGACCCTGAGGTGAGAAATGTCACCTCCACTGTCATCAGTCTGACCTGAGGTATTGTGGGAGATAAGGGAGGGATGGAGGCTAATTCTGGAGGTGTCTGTCCTTGAGGCTGGGGGAGGGCAGGGCCAGGCTCCTCCCTCTGCCTATCTCCCCCTTCCCCCCACCCCCACGTGTCATCGGGAGGATTAAAAACAGAATGGAGGAGGCAGGGGCATCTGATGAGAGAGGGGTGTTTCCTGATGTCTGGGCTTGAAGGGCATTTGGTGATAGCCTGAAATGAAATTAAAAATAATAACCGAGATTGCGACGACAGGGCTCATGGCGTGGCAGTTAGAGAGGATAGTTCCCATTGTCTAGAGAAATCTCAGGCGACTGCCCAGAGGTCTCACATCGAATGAGATTTGCTGAACCCAGGTAAGGACTTCTCCCTACTAATGAGGAAACTGAGGCTGGAGAGTGGACGCCACCCACACGCTGGGCTTTTGCCAGCTTCTGTCTGGAATCTTCCAGAGTTCTCCCAGCACCTGTCCCTAAGTCACTGAGGACTGGCCAGAACTCAGCGATGTACAGGCAGAATTTAGGGCTCTGAGATCCCAGGGCTCAGGAAGTTGAGACCCAGGACATCAAAGCTCAGGGCTTTTAGAATCTCAGAATGGGTGGAAAGGGGGCCCTTTTGGGGGTAAAAATTACTTTAAGTTTTGAGCCATCCCTTTGTACCAGATCCTGTTTTATCTTAATGAACAGGCAAGGAAGGCTGGTACTTAAGAATCCTGTATACGTGAACTTTATTTCATGCACTGCATTGTTCTAAATACTGCATGTAAATTATGTTACTCAATCCTCACACCCTTTGAGGCGAAGGTGTTAATTCCCCCTGTACACATGAGGAAACTGGGACGCAGAGTAGCTAAATAACTAGCCCAAGGTAGAGGATTAGACAGGGGAAGGCACTAGCCCATTTCACCTGCCTCCACAGAGGAGGAAACCAAGTCCCAGAGAGGGTGGAGCGTCCCCTAGCCTCAGTCTGTCCCCACAGGGCTGTAGGATGCCAACCTGGGTGTTCCCAGCCCAGCCTGGCGCTCTGACCCGGTTCCTACTGAGGATGACTCCTCCAGGAAGCCCGCGGCGTCCTTAACCCCAAAGAACGTGGCTGGGGTGCAGAGGCGGCCAGGGAAGGAGAGCTCGGGTGGAGCGGGGAGAGGAGCCCAGGGCAGGTTACCTGGAGTGGACGGGAGCCCGAGGGAGGGGGAGCTGGGGTTGGAGGGGAGCCCAGGGGAGAGGACCCGGGGGTGGAGGGCAAGGGCAGAGGCCTGGGAACACAGACACCGCCCGCGCCACCCCCGCGCCCCGCCCTCGCACCCCGCCCGGCCCGGCTCCCCAACCGCGGGAGTTGCGGCACCTGCCCGGGCCCGCCGCGCATTCCCGGGGCCTGAGCTCAGGCTCTGTGCGCCCGCCCGGGTGGGGTCGGACCATGACCTGGACGCCCCCTGGCGGCCCTGACACCCCCACCGCCCGCACCAGATCCCCGGACACCCACACCCAGGGCTGGCATTTCCTTAGAGCCGAGGATGTCAGCGTGGAATCTGGGAATCACGAAATCCCCAAGAACCGCTTACTGCCGGAATGCTGGCAGTGCGGGCTGCATAGACTGGTTCATTTTCATACTTTAACAGACACTTGCAAAGTGTTTCCTGTGTATCTCAGATTCTAAAAGCCCCGAGTTTCATTCCTGTCATCTCGTCTCTACTTTCCCAGGCCTCAATTCTCAGAGCCCTGAATTCCTCCTGCACCTTTTGACCAGGTGGATCTTCACAGTAGTCCTGTGAGCTGAAATGTTATTTGTCCCCATTTTACAGATCAAGAAACTGAGGCACTCTCATCAGGGCGGTGCTGCCAGATTTAAACCCTTGGAGTGGGCCTCCTTACTTGTGCTTTTATCAGCTCCACTAGGCTCCACTATACCATCCGTCTAGACGTCCAGGACAGTGTAATCCTGGGATAGATACAACCTGGTTCAGGAAGGCAGAATTCTGGGCTAGCCAAGTTGGAGAATTCTAGAATGTTCCAAAGATAGAAGCTCAGACTCAGAACTTTCCAACACTTGACTCTCCAGCTGAGGGGTTTAGACTCTGTAGAACTTTAATTATAGTCGGTCCTTCTAGTATCAGAATCTAGGGCTCAGAGATTGAACAGGCCTCTTGGCATAGCTGGTTTGCCCTCTCCTTTCATCGCTGGGGAAACTGAGGCTCAAGGAGTGGCGGGGACTCATCGACCAAGGTCACACACTCCCAGTACACCCAGATGAGCCACCAGTCTCAACAAGTTCTGTTCCCTCTACTTCCCAGACAGAGACTGGTACCAGCATGCCCCAGCCCGCCCCCACCGCCCACGCCTGTGCCGCCAAAGCTAAGCGGTTGGTGCAACAGGGAGGTGGCAGAGCTGGCGGGCGTGGTGGCTACCGTGGGGTTGGGGATAGTGCTGGCCTGACTGGTTTCTGGTAGCCTAGTTCCCTCCCATTGGGCCGGTGACCACAGCTGCCCATCCGCCCCTGGCCACCTCCCTGTTCCTCCTGCTAACAATGGCTTAGTGTGAGCCAGGCCTCCACTGGATGGGGACTCTTGGGAGAGGAAGCTGAGCAGTCACTGCCCTCTGGGATCCCTCCTGTCTGGTGGTGACGACCCAGAGTAACAAGTTAGATCCGGGTGTGAAACCCAGTACTACCAACTTCTTGGAGGATGACCTTGAACAAATGTTTCTGAGCTGTACTGTCTCACCTGCTAGCCTGGGCTTTGCCATTGAATGAAGCATTGCGTGCACAGTGCTTGGCACAACTCCAGAAGGCAGTGGCCCCTCAACTAATGGTTATTGCTTTTATTACATTACACCCCAAGCAATAGGCATGGGTGGGTTTTGGCTCTCAGTAGGCAACACAATTACTATTTTTAATAAATATCCCCAGCATCTAGCTCAGTGCCTCCTGGTCCCTAGTAGGCATCCAGTAATGGATAGACATTATTTCATCCTATGTTGACTGGTACCTAGTAGGTGATCAATAGACAATTGTTGAGGGAATGATTCAAGTCTTGTTAGGGTGGAGACAAAGAGATGGACATGTAAAGAGAGTGAGTTATCTGGAGCCTTCTAGAATGGGTTGGGACTTCTAGGTGGCGTACGGACTGGGCTTTGAAGGAGTTGGCATTTCCCAGCTGGCGAAGTGGAAGGAACAGAGTTAAGGCGCTGTCCTGCTTCTCTGTCCTGCTCCTGGCGGCCCCACGTTCCCTAAGGGCGGGGTCTTAGACGGCTCCCTCCTCACCCCGCAGGCACCCGCTCCAGCTGGCACCATGGACAGCGAGGCATTTCAGAATGCACGGGACCTTTTGGACCTGAACTTCCAGTGTGAGCTGGGGTAGGGGGCGGGGCAGGTGGGGCGGGGCCCTAGTGGAGGTGGGCAGAGACGGGCCCCTGCCAGGAACCTGGGTCCTTACTGTCACTCCCACCCACCCAGCGCTGGCCATGAAGCACATGGAGCACATGAAGCAGATGGAGCTGGACACGGCGGCAGCCAAGGTGGACGAACTGACCAAGCAGCTGGAGTCGTTGTGGTCAGACTCGCCTGCACCTCCTGGCCCACAGGCCGGGGCCCCTTCTAGGGTGAGCCTGGTCCCCACCTTAACCTCCAAAGCCAGTTTTTCTCCACACCTCAGGCCAGTGGCCTGGATTTCAGGCAAGGCTGCCCCATACGGTTGTGTAGGTTGTGGCCTATTCAAGGTCACCTCAAAGAAGGGACCAGTGGAGGTGTACATCTAACAGGACCCCCGGAAGGAAAGGGGCCTTTCCTAAGTCACACAAAAGCGACAGTAATGGGCTAGACTCTTCCTAATTCAGGAGTCTTTCCCCAACACTCCTCACCTGGGCTCTCTGTGCCTGAATTTCCACCGCTAGTCCAAGTCCTCTGGGCTGACCTTAAATTACCTCTTTTGACTCCCCGCCTCCCCCCCGCCCCCCCACTGATCCCTCCTTTAATGTCTCCTTTGACCCCTCAACGTCCCGGCCTCCCCACAGCTGTCCCGGTACAGCTCCAGCCCGGTCCCGGAATCCATGGGCAGCCGAGGGTCCCCCCGGAAGGCGGCCACCGACGGCACAGACACCTCATTCCCACGCTCGGAGAGTGCCCCGGCCCTGCATCCCTACAGCCCGTTGTCCCCCAAGGGCCGGCCGTCGTCTCCCCGCACTCCGCTCTACCTGCAGCCTGACGCCTACGGCAGCCTGGACCGCGCACCTTCGCCGCGGCCCCGCGCCTTTGACGGTGCGAGCGGCTCCCTCGGCCGCGCGCCCTCCCCGCGGCCGGGCCCGCTCCGCCAGCAGGGTCCCCCCACGCCCTTCGACTTCCTGGGCCGCGCCGGCTCCCCGCGTGGCAGCCCTCTGGCCGAGGGGCCCCAGGCCTTCTTCCCCGAGCGCGGGCCCTCGCCGCGCCCCCCTGCCGCGGCCTACGAGGCGCAGTCCGCGTTTGGGAGCCCCCTGCTGGGCGCGGGCGGAAGCGCCTTTGCCCCGCCTCTGCGCGCACAAGGTGAACCGGGGGGCGGAACTCGGGGCGCAGAAGCGGGCGGGGCCCCCTGGTTCCCATCTTCACTGGAAACGTTTCCCCAGACGACCTGACGCTGCGCCGGCGGCCCCCCAAAGCCTGGAATGAGTCTGACCTAGACGTGGCGTACGAGAAGAAGTCTTCGCAGAGCTATGAACGTGAGTGATGGAAGCCGGGGGGTGGAGGGAAGGAGGGGAGTGGGGGACCCGGAGGACAGGCGCCCCCCAGACCCTAATGATTCCCCGCCTCGCAGGCCTGGACGTCTTCGCGCGGCCTGCCTCTCCGGGCCTGCAGCTGTTGCCCTGGAGGGAGAGCAGCCTGGACGGGCTGGGAGCCACTGGCAAGGTGAGGGGCGAAGGCCCGGTGGGGGGAGGTTGGGCACGGTCGGGAGCGGGGCCAGGGCCGGTCTCACCCCGCTCCCCGGCTGTGCCCGCAGTCTCCGAGCTTTTCCCACGCTCTTCCTTCCATATGCTGCACTCCACCCCTTCCTGGACGTTTCCTCTCCCTCACTTCCTGGGCTTCCCTCGCCTCCTCCTCTCCCTTCCCACCTTTCGCCTTTACCTCTCCCACTGGAGCCCCTTCTCCCTTCGCTCCTCCCAGGACAACCTCACCAGCGCCACCCTGCCGCGCAATTACAAGGTCTCCCCTCTGGCCAACGACAGGCGTTCCGATGTGGGCAGCTACCGCCGTTCGCTGGGCTCCGCGGGGCCATCAGGCACCTTGCCCCGCAGCTGGCAGCCCGTCAGCCGTATCCCTATGCCTCCTTCCAGCCCCCAGCCCCGCAGCGCCCCGCGCCAGCGCCCCATCCCCCTCAGCATGATATTCAAGCTGCAGAATGCCTTCTGGGAGCACGGGGCCAGCAGGGCCATGTTCCCTGGGTCCCCCATCTTCACACGAGCACCCCCGCCTAAGCTGCCTCCCCAGTCCCAGCCGCCCCCCCAGTCCCAGCCGCCCTCCCAGCCCCAGCCACAACCACAGCCCCAGCTGCCCCCACAGCCCCAACCCCAACCACAACCCCCTACCCCAGCCCCCCAGCCTCCCCAACAGACATGGGCCCCTGTGAATGAAGGTGAGTCAGCAGCGGGGACCCCAGAAGCCTGGGTGAAGGGAGCGCATATGGCAGGGGACCAGACATTGTCCCTTCGAGAACTAGGCCAGCTGAGCTTGGAAATTTGCCCGGGAGCCAGGGATAGCACAGTGGTTAAGCATGGACTCTGGAGCCGGACTGCCTGGTTTCACACTGTGTGACCTTGGGCAAGTCACTTAACCTCTCTGAGCCTCAATGTCATTGGGCAAATGACAGACTCTATCTTCTTATTAGGATATGGCATTGAATTCACAGAAAGCCCTTAAAATAGGGCCTAATGCATAGTGAGCTCTCAATAGCTATCACATTAGTTGTAATAATTATTAATATTTTTTGATGGAGATCAGTGGAGTTAAGCAGAGTGGGCTTGAGCCTCTCTGCACTGCTGACTTGCTGTGTAGCTGAGGATAAATTACCTAAGCTGCCTGAGCCTCTGTTTTCCCATCTGTGATGGAAGATTAATAACATCTCCCTTATAGGACTGCGCTGGGGAGTCAATGAAATGACGCATAGCGTGATTGCATTGCTGCCAGCTGCCTTAGAAGCACTGCCAGACAGAGACGAGACCGTTAAACGCCAGGATTCTACTCCTGGCCGGAGTTTTCTGCGTGAGATGTTAGGGAAGGACATTCTTAGGATCGTAGAAAGTCACGTGTATCGTGGTTTGGAGGAGTGCAGATTCTAGCGTCAGAACTGAGCTCAGATCCCAGCGATGTGGCTTTGGGCGACCGACGTGTCCTCTCTGAGACTCAGATTCCTCTTCCATAGCACAGAGATGGTGGCCCGTCTGCCTCACAAGGCAGCGGTGAGAGGTCAGTGCGACAGGCACGTAAAGCACCAGGCACACGTTAACTGCACGTATGGGAGGTGTCATCGTTGCATGCTCTTCCCAGCCCAGGGACAGTGTAGTCCACAGAGGGCAAGGGACTCCCCTGAGGTCGCACAGCAAATCAGGTGCTGGTTGTCATACCGGAAGTTATGGGGAAGGCGTGTCTTAAGGGACCCACCGCCTGATGGGGCTCTTGTTCCTGTTAGGCACCCCCAAACCCCCTGCCGAGCTGGAGCCTGAACCGGAGATAGAGGGGCTGCTGGCACCAGTGCTGGAGGCCGGCGACACAGATGAAGGCACTGTCACCCGGCCCCTCAGCCCCACAAGGCTGCAGCCCGCACTGCCACCTGAGGCGCAGTCGGTGCCCGAGCTGGAGGAGGTGGCACGGGTGCTGGCAGAGATTCCTCGGCCCCTCAAACGCAGGGGCTCCATGGAGCAGAGCCCTGCCGTGGCCCTGCCCCCCACCCACAAGAAACAGTACCAGCAGATCATCAGCCGCCTCTTCCACCGCCACGGCGGCCCAGGGCCTGGGGGCCCTGAACCAGAGCTGTGCCCCATCACTGAGGGGTCTGAGGCCAGGGCAGGGCCCCCTGCTCCTGCCCCACCAGCTCCCATCCCAACCCCGGCTCCACCCCAGAGCAGCCCACCAGAGCAGCTGCAGAGCGTGGTAAGTAATACCGGAGGAAAGTGGGGTTTGTTTGCTAGCGTATGGCAACGAGCCCCCAGATACAGTGGCGTAAATGAGATAGAAGTCACTTCTTTCGAGTGGCAGTCCAGGGCAGGTAGGCAGCTCCGTGGAGTCAGGACCCATCTCCTGCCTGGGGCTCTGCCGTCCATCGGGGCTTGGCCTGCCCTCATGGTCCAAGGTAGCTCTCACCAAGTCTGCCTTCCAGCCAGGAGTGGAGGAGGAGGAAGAGAAGGTGCCGCTTCCCTTTGGGGACAGAACCTGGAAATTGCACGTCACATTGCCCCATCCCACTAGCCAGGAGCCCAGCCGCAAGAGATGCTGGGAAATGTAGTCTTTAACCCAGGGAGAGCTGTGTGCCAGCGTGTATGGAGGGGCATCCAGGGGTCGTGGCCACATGGAGACTTTCTCTGCTTTTCTTTGCAATAACCTGTGCCCGCGCCCCGCCCCTCACTCCTTCAGCAATGTCAGTGTTACATCTGGAAATGCTTAAGTCTTGGCAAAACACTGGGTTTTTTTCTGGCACCAGCAAAGCCTGCCTGAATCAAAGCAGTCACCCTCCCTCTCTCCACCTGGAGCCCATGCAGTCTCTTGTTTCTGCTTTTTCTGGAGATTTCTTCTCTCCTCTTACAAAAAGCAAGTCTCTGGCCCCTGAGGATGTGAGTGTCATGGTTAAGTGTACCCGCTGCAGAGTTAGGCTCTCTCGGGTTTGTTCGAATCCTGGCTCCGTGCCACTTAACAGCTGTGCAGCCCTGGGCAAGACGCTTAGCCTCTCTGGGCCTGAGTTTCCTTATCTGTAAACTGGGGGTGAGAATAACAGTACCCACCTCACAGGGCTGTGGTGAAGATGAAATGTATTAATGCAGTGCTTAGAACAGCTGGCACATAGCTGTTAACTATTTTATCATTGTTATTATTGGACTAGAAAATGGTCACCTGCTGATCTTGGTCCCTGCATCTTGGCTGGGGACAGGGTTGTAGTCACGTGGAACTGTCGTGAACACTCAGTGTGGGTAGACAGAGGAAGAAGAACAATTTCCAGAGAAGTGGGGGCCAAGTGGACACCCTAAATGCCCATTTCTAGGTCCTTCTAAGGGTAGAACCAGGGAATGTTGAGGCTCAGGGTCTTGAAATCAAGAAGGGAAGAATGACAACATCTTGAAATGGTAGAGTTGTCTCGTAGAATTACAAAGTCCTGGCCACAGAGAAACTTGGAGAAAAAAAAATCACAGAATTCAGGAATTAAACCCTGGTATCACAATCTCAGAATAGTAAAATTTTAAAATTCTAGAGCACAAAAGGTTTAAAGAACAAGATCTTAGAATGATAAAGTTAGTATCATGGACTCTGATTATTACTGATTCTTGAAGTCACCAAAGCTGAAAATTAAAGACATTCATAATTTCAATTATAAAGTCACAAATTAGTGCACTAATATGTTATAATACAGAATAATATTTTAAATTGATATGAAAGGAATACACAAACACCATAGAAAACTTGGGGAAAATAAATAAAAATAGAATGAAGGGTACGAGATCACAGCACTCATAGAGAACCATGATTAACATTTTGAGTATGTTCTTCCAGTCTTTTGGAATGAAATTTTAATGATAAAACATTAAACTTCTCAGTCATAGAATCTCCTGGGCCCTCAGCAATTTGAAATAGTGCAACTTAGCATTTCTGCAATCACAACATGTCGGAAACTTGAAATAACTGAGCATGAGAGAGTTCTGGATTCAGTGGCTCTTGGGAATCTCTGAATTTCAAAATCTTGAAATCATTGAAACTCCGGAGACAGCAAAGACCAGAATAACAAATGCTGTGTAATCACACACTCAGAATAGATGAATCTCGGAGGAGGAAAATTAAAAATAAAGCACAAGGAATAAATGATAACTACTCAGATTCCAAACATCTGGATTAACACCTGGTGACATTTTGTCACGTGTGCTTTTTATAAAAGAAATGAGATTGTGTGTGAATCGAACAACTCGCTTCCATAATCATTCCCTTGCAGGTATAGAATTACTTTGCCACCAACTCAATGGCCTTCCAGCTTTCTCTCAGGTTTCAGGGCCCAAGATTGCAAAATCACAGGGTTCCCTGACGGTTGTAGGAAACCGGGGTGCTCTAGAGAACTGAGGCATCCCCACCCCTCCGACTGGGTGGGTCTCTGGACCTCCCTGGGTGTGAATCCCAGCCCTGTTTAGATGCGGGGGGCAGTCCCCCTCTGGGTCATGGGTATACTAACAAGCCCTCCAAGTGGCTGAAATCCTCGCCCTGTCCCCCAGGAGATGCGCTCGGTGCTGCGGAAGGCGGGGTCCCCGCGCAAGGCCCGCCGCGCGCGCCTCAACCCGCTTGTGTTGCTGCTGGACGCCGCCCTGACCGGGGAGCTGGAGGTGGTGCAGCAGGCCGTGAAGGAGGTGAGGACGGCTGGGCTGGAGGTGGGCAGGGCGGAGGGGACGGGACGACCGCGGGACTGAGTCTTCCCCTCCCCCGGCCCACGCAGATGAACGACCCGAGCCAGCCCAACGAGGAGGGCATCACCGCCCTGCACAACGCCATCTGCGGCGCCAACTACCCCATCGTGGACTTCCTCATCGCCGCGGGTGCCAATGTCAACTCCCCAGACAGCCACGGCTGGTGAGCCCTGACCCCACCAGCCTGACCCGCGCGGTGCGGGTACCTGACCCCCTACGGCGCTGTTGGGCTGGGTCCCCCGGGAGCGCGCGCTCGGCCTCTCACGCATCCCTCCCACGCCTAGGACCCCGTTGCACTGCGCAGCGTCGTGCAACGACACGGCCATCTGCATGGCGCTGGTGCAGCACGGCGCCGCAATCTTCGCCACCACACTCAGTGATGGCGCCACGGCCATTGAGAAGTGCGACCCCTACCGCGAGGGTTATGCCGACTGCGCCACCTACCTAGCAGGTGCGAGGTGGGGCTGCGACGTCTGGGTGGGCGGCTTGGACCGCCCACCTGCCGGGTGCCCAGGCGGAGTGCGGGCGGGGGGAGGGGAGGGCTCAGACTGTCCCCCAACAGGGCAAGGAGGACGTGGGGGCTGTACCAACCGCGTGGCAGGATTGCGGAGGAGGGGGCTGTGAGATGGGCCACCAGCTTGGGTGGAGGACTGTGTCCCCTTGAGGGAGAGAGGGGACATGGAGGATGTGCCCTGCGAACTAGACACCTTCGGGGAGGAGAGTGGTCGTGGAGATTGTGCTGCTCATCTGCTTCCTCACCTGCGGGGGCGGGGAGCTGGACTTTCCAGCTATGCCATCTAGCTGGCGCAGGGCTGGGCAGGTGGTTTTGCCACTTGTGGGAGAGACATTAGTATACACCTGGCAGGTGAGCGGGCCATGGGTGCTGGGAAGGGGCTTGGGGACTGTTCCACTTGCAATAAGACAGGAGGCCATAGATGTCTCTCCAGGGGGCAGGCTACGTCACCTGGTTCCCCGAAGGGAGGGGCAAGGCAGGCTGTACCATGGGGATTGGACATAGGGTCTTTCCTACGCACCCGGAGCGGCAAGTTGGGTCTTGGTTTCAGTTAGGGAACTCACAGAGTTGGAGTGAGGCAGGTCGTAGGACCTGCGAGAGAGACGCAGGGTTACATATTTGAAAGGCTACCCGACAGCCGGCTGTGCCCCCGCTGGCAGAACGTGGGTGAGAGGAACCCGGCTGTAACGCCTGCCTTTAGGGGGAGCAGGGGCCCACAGCGGGGGTAAGACTGCACCTCTAGGGGTAACAGGGATTCAACAATGTACAAGTAGGGAATGGGGGCCTTTGACCCTGCCCCGGGAGTAAGTGACTCCATGCACCCGTGTCCTCGAATGTTAGAGACTGCCAGTCGGGCATCCGACTCCAGCTCTGGCCCCCACCCCCAAACATGGGCGCACACAACTTTTCAGGTGGCTCATCCTTCTGCTTGGGCAGGCTCCAAATCCGGGACCCTGTCCTTGTCCCCAGCGTGGCCCGTGTCCCTGGGCCCTCTGGGCTTGGTTCTCACAATCCTGGCCGTGGCATTTTTCAGACGTGGAGCAGAGTATGGGGCTGATGCACAACGGGGCGGTGTACGCTCTCTGGGACTACAGCGCGGAGTTCGGGGATGAGCTGTCTTTCCGCGAGGGCGAGTCGGTCACCGTGCTGCGGAGGGACGGGCCGGAGGAGACCGACTGGTGGTGGGCTGCGCTGCACGGCCAGGAGGGCTACGTGCCGCGTAACTACTTCGGGGTGAGCCCAGGGGAGATATCCTGGGGACCTCCTGACCTTCGTCTGGGGAAGAGGGTGATTCCACAGGAACAAGAGGGGGGGGCGAGAGGGACAGACCATTAAAGGAAAAGTCCATTGCAGAAGAGGGGGAAGGGTGGGTCCCTTATAGTTGGAGGAATGGGTGAGGAAGAGCCCTTTCCAGAGCTGCCACTTTGGGGGTGCTCTCCAGTACTGCCTTCCTGGTTATTTGGTTCGTGCTCAAATATTTTCATCATCCCTGATTGTATTGATGGGGAGGTTAAAGAGTAATCCATTCTAGTCTCCGGGAGCCTCACATCTCTAATCCCAGCACTTTGGGAGGCTGCAGTGGGAGGGTCATTGAGCCCAGGAGTTCAAGAGCAGCCTTGGCAACATAGTGAGATCCCTGTCTCTAAAAAATAATAATAACAATTGGGCTGGGCACGGTGGCTCAGGCCTGTAATCCTAGCACTCTGGGAGGCCGAGGCGGGAGGATCGCTCGAGGTCAGGAGTTCGAGACCACCCTGAGCAAGAGCGAGACCCCGTCTCTACTAAAAATAGAAAGAAATTATATGGACAACTAAAAATATATGTAGCAAAAATTAGCCGGGCGTGGTGGTGCATGCCTGTAGTCCCAGCTACTCGGGAGGCTGAGGCAGGAGGATCGCTTGAGCCCAGGAGTTTGAGGTTGCTGTGAGCTAGGCTGACGCCATGGCACTCTAGCCCAGGCAACAGAGTGAAACTCTTTGTCAAAAAAATAATAATAATAACAATAATCCATTTTAGCAAAGGAGCAATGAAGGGTCTCATCTTAGTGATGGGGGAAGTTAAGGAACTGTATGTTACAGGCATGGTGGAAAGGATGCTTTTGTTACACTGAGTGGGGCTGGGTGAGGAAAAATCCGTTAATAAAATTATAGTAGAACTGAGGAAGATTCTACTAGGGCTGGGGGAGGAGACCAGGAAGATTCCATTATATTCCTGGGAGAGATGATTTTTTAAATTTGGGGGTGGATGAAGGTGGGACCCAAGCGGACAGCCATGGTGTTAGGGACAGGTGGACATCTGCTGGAAGGCAGTATGGGAGACTCGATATCCCATTTCATCAATGGGGGCTTCTGACTGGAAAGGTTCTTGGAGGTGACGCAAGACTCAGGGATTCTGGGGTGGTTTGGGAGATGCTGGGAGAGTCCATTAGGAAGGGGCGAGGAGGGTGGACACAGTCCATGTATTTGAGTGCGGGATGAGGGGGCGGGAGCTCCTGGCGTGTGTCTGAAGACCTGTCTCCCCTCAGCTCTTCCCCAGGGTGAAGCCACAGAGGAATAAAGTCTAGCGGGACAGAAGGATGTTTGGGAGGGAGACAGGAGCAGGCAGCCCTGCCTTGGCTCCAGACCTCCCCCTCCATTTACTGCTGCCTTTACCTGCGCCCCCAGCCCTGCAGGGGTGCGGCCCTTACCACCAGGCGTCTGCTCTCCCCGAAGCCCAGGGGAGAAGGAGATCCCCAGCCTTAAGTGTAGGAATCTGCCTTAGCCCTTGGAGGTCCTGGTGGGGCTGGGAATCACTGGGGCAGGAGACCCCCCTCCTTTTTGCCACGTCAGATCCCGTCCAAAGTGCCTCCCACCCCTAGTGCCACTGCCCCCGCCCCCAGCAACACAGCCCACTGGTGATCCCCCCTTGATTTCCCTGGGAGTCACCTCTGACCCCACTGCTCCAGCGGCCTTGCGGTACAAAAGGACGCTGGTCTCTGCCCGAATCCCTGCCCCACCTCTCCTCAATGACGTGCCTTCACACAGCGCTGGTTTTATGTTTATAACAAAATGGGGACATTTTTCTTTATAAATAAAGGTAGTTTGCACAGAAATGGACTTTTCTCTCTTTTCATTCTATTCCGACTCAATAAATGCTCATTATTGCTGTTACTATTTTTTAGCAAAAATCATATTTTTTCAATCAATAGCTTTTATGATGTTGTGATTAGGTATTTTTCACTGCACAGCCATGTAATTTACTAGAATTTTCTATGCAAGTTTTTGCATGGTTCATTGCCTTTGTCATTTGCTTAATTTTATGTGCATATATACTTAATATTGTTGAAATGTCCCATTGGATCTTCCATACTCCTAATAGTACATTCAAGATTTTTTTTCTCCTTCCTGAAGCGCTCTATTCTACTTGCATCTGGACTATCTGGACTAGGTCTCCAGGCCTCCTCTAAGCTATTCTGGGACTTTCCCAAGTTGGATAGTATTTCTTGAATCCTATGTCTTTGTCTTTCTTGGTTGACATCCTCTAGCTGTTGTTCCCTTAACAGGATGAACAGGAGGTAAATATTTCTGAGTGCTTGCCCAGCTAAATATATCTTCATTCTACTTGCCATGTTATGACAGTTTGGCTGAGTATAAAATTCTAATTGGAACATATAAGTATCCCTTGTGATTCAAATCTATTCACCTCCTGAGTTGGAATGCAAGTTTGGGTAACAAGGGATGCTTGTCACTTTTTCCTCAGAATTGTTTCCTTTCTCCATTTCCTTTGGGCTTGTGTTTGACTTGCTTTTTTCCTGGAAGCTTTTGAGATCTTATCTTTTTCTCTGGTTCTGAAATTTCATGATGATATGCCTTACTGTGGTCTTTATTGATTAATTGTTCTGATCCTTGGGCTGTCCTTTCAATCTGAAGCCTCATGTCCTTTGGTTCTGGGAAATTTTCTTGTACATTTCTGTGTTAATTTCTTCCCCTACATTTTCTCATTCTCTTCTGCAAGTCGCATTATTTGGATGTTGGACTTTCTGGTTTGGTCCTTCAATTTTTTAATGTTTTCACTACCATTTTCCATACCATTGCCAATTTCCCCCTACTTTATAGAAAATTTCCTTGACTTTATCTTCTAATTTTTCTACTAAATTTATATTTTATCTCATATTTTTAACTCCAAGAAATTTTTCTTGTTCTTTCATTATCCGTTGTTCATCACCTCCAGTTCCTATTTTATAGATGTGATATCTTCCCTTATCTTGCAAGTATCATAAAAAGCATTTTAGTTATAGATACTTTTGTGTTTGTTTGGAGTTTTTCTTCTGTTTCCTGTATTACATTTACTTCTTCTGAGTTTCTTTGATTTTGTATGTGTTTATACTAGTCTGGTCTCCCATTTTCATAACAAAGATATACTCATTTCCTATTACTGCTATAATAAAGTACTGCAAACTTGGTGGCTTAACACAAATTTATTATCTTACAATTCTGGGGGTGGTGGTAAGGAGTCTGAAATGGGTCTCACGGGGCTGAAATCAAGGTCAGGACCATGTCCCTTCTAGAGGCTCTAGGGGAACGTCCTTTTCCTTGCCTTTTCCAGTTTCTAGAGGCTTCCTGCATTTCTACCCATCTGTTCATGATGAGTTAGGTACTCTTTAAGATGACATAGGTTTTCTCTACCTTGTTCCTTACTTCCGTCTGACTAGCGCAATTGTTAAAATCTTTGTTTCTACTAACAGTCTGCTCTAGGCTATCTGAGTTTTTCCATGATCTTCTTAAAATTCTTCCTGCTTCTGCCCCATTGCCCAATTCCAAATCCACTTCCACCTCCACATTTTTTAGGTATTTGTTACAGCAGCACCCTGCTTCCAGTACCCAAGTTTGTATTAGTTTCCCATTGCTGCTATAACAAATTGTCACACACTTGGTGGCTTCAACAATACAAATGTATTATCTTACAGTTCTAGAGGTCAGACATCTAAACGGGTCACATTGATCCAAAACCAAGGAATACCTTGGCCGGGTACGGTGGCTCACGCCGGTAAGCCCAGCACTTTGAGAGGCAAAAGCAGGAGGATGGGTTGAGGCCATGAGTTCAAGACCAGCCTGAGCAACATAGCAAGATCTCCTCTGTACAAAAATAAATAAAGAAAGAAAGAAAAGGGACACCAGTCTTCCTGGATTAAGGTCTCTCTCTTTTCCAGTATAACCTCATCTTAACTTCATGACATCTGCAAAATCTGCAAAGACACTATTTACAAGTAATGTCACATTCTTAGCTAGTGGGAGTTAGGACTTCAACATGTCTTTCTGGGGACACAGTTCAGCCCATGACGCAGGCCACGCTTCATGCAGAGCCCAGGGGCCAGACCTCCCAGCGCTCATTTCCGCTAGTGAACAATCCTCTAGTCTCCCGTGGAAGTGAAGGGGGTGGCGAGGGGGGTGCTCGGGTATTGAACCACACAGCCCATTTGCAGTGCTTCACCTCACTTCTGCAGCACCTGCTGCCTGCAGGGGAGTCTCCCCTCCCCCTTCCACAAGTGGCACGGTCGTCCCTCATCCTGCCTCTGTCTTCCAGAAATTTGCAGAACGCTGTCTTCTGCTAGCGCTGCTGCCTCTTTCTCTTTGTCCAAGTAGGTTTAATTCTCTGTATAGGCCGGGTGCAGTGTCTCACGCCTGTAATCCTAGCACTCTGGGAGGCTGAGGCAGGTGGATCGCTCGAGGTTGGGAGTTCAAGACCAGCCTGAGCAAGAGCGAGACCCCGTCTCTACTAAAAATAGAAAGAAATTATATGGACAACTAAAAATATATATAGAAAAAATTAGCCGGGCATGGTGGCACATGCCTGTAGTCCCAGCTACTCGGGAGGCTGAGACAGGAGGATTGCTTGAGCCCGGGAGTTTGAGGTTGCTGTGAGCTAGGCTGACGCCACGGCACTCACTCTAGCCTGCCCGGGCAACAGAGTGAGACTCTGTCTCAAAAAAAAAAAAAATATATTTCTCTGTTTATTCCTTTATTGCCATGTTAGTAGCAGGCAAGGAGAAAATTGTGTGTAGTCAAAGTAACTTTTTCTCTAACATCTTTCTAAAATGTAGATCTTTACTCTTATGAGAAGCATCTCTGCATCCCCAGTGCCCTCAGGAGAATATTTAAACTTCTAGAAGGCCCCGTGTGCACTGAGCCCCACCGGGCTGTCTGGCTGCAACTTCCCGACCAGCCCCTCAGCCTGAGGCTGCAGCCACTCTGAGCAAACTGCTAAGCCCCGCCTCCGCACCCTGTCATGTCTCTGGGTGACAGAAGATCTAGATTTACCACTAGGGGATCTTAGGAAAGGTCCTCTGCTCTCCAGGTCTCAGTTTCCCTGTTTTAAAGAAATGGATCTTGGGAAGTATTTTAGGAATTGCCCTGAGTATTGAGTCATTCATTCCTATTTGTTGAGCAGCTACTATGTGCCAGGCTCTGAATGGAGCACTGGGGACACAGCAGTGACAAGGAGACAGAAGTCTCTGCTCTCATATCCAAACACTATCTGTACCTTTGATGATATTAAGCGATTATTACTACTTTTTCTGAGATGTGCCAATGATGTGTGGCTATGTTTTCACGAAGAGTCTTTATTTTTAGAGATACACTCTGAAATACTTCTGGATGAAGTGATAGGATATCTGGGACATGCTTCAACGTAATTGACTAGCAGGAGGGAAGTGGTTGGTGGGGCGGGGGAGGGGGGACATAGACAAAGCCAGATCAACCCGAGTTGAAAATTGATGAAATGTAGCACGAGGATGTGTGCTTTCATTATACTTTCCTCTCAACATTTGTGTTTCTTGGAAATTGTCCATAATACACAGTTGGAAAATGTCACTGCTTCTGCAGAGCTGACAGTCTAGTGGAAGAGACAGATAATTAACAAAATAATGAACAAAATACATAATATGTCACACGGTGATCACTGTTACGGAAAAGACTAAAGCAGGAGGGGCGTGCTGTCGTGCCAGGTGGGGGGTGTATGAGTTTCCTGCGGCTGCTCTAACACAGGACCACAAACTCGGGGGCTCAAAACAACACGTGTTTCTTTACAGTTCTGAAGATCAGAAGTCTGAAATCGGAGGCACTGGGCTAAAAGCAAGGTGTTGGCAGGGCTGTGCTCCCAGGGGAGGGCTGAGGGAGAATCATTTCTTGCCTTTTCCAGCTTCTAGAGCCACATTCTTTGCATTCCTTGCATGCCTTGGCTCTTGGCCCCTTCCCCCACCTTTAAGGCCGGGAGCCAGCCTCTTGCTTGAGTGTCACATGGCTTCCATCTCTGTCCTGCTGTCCAATCTCCTTGTAATAAGAATGTTCATAATTACACTCGGGGCTCACCCAGAAACTCCAGGATAATCTTCCCATCTCAAGATCCTTAACTTCATCACCCCTGCAAAGTCCCTTTGCCATATAAGGTCACGTTCAGAGGTTCCAGAGATCAGGACCTAGATATCTTTGGGGACGATGATTCAGCCTACCCAGGGAGTGTTGCAATTTAAATAGGGTGGCTCCGAATGGGGCACTGGGGACACAGCAGTGACAAGGAGACAGAAGTCTCTGCTCTCACATTCAAATACTGTCTGGACCTTTGATGGTATCAAGCAATTATTACTACTTTTTCGGAGGTGTGCCAATGAGGTGTGGCACATCATTGGGAAGGCCTCTCTAAGAAGACAACTTTTGAGGAAGTCTTGAAGGAGGTGAGGGAGGGAGCCATGCCAAAACCTAGGGGAAGAGCCTTCTAGATGAGGGAACAGCCCGTGCAAAGGCCAGGAGTGTGCAGCCGTCAGCCATTCCAAGGTGGCTCCCAAGCCTCCCTGCCTGCTGGTATTCAAGCTACTAGTAATCCCTGTCCCTTGAGCATGGGCTGCATGTACTGACATATTCTGAGAACTAGTAAACAGCAAAAGCAATGGACTGTTACTTCTGAGATTAGATTATAAAAGACAATAACTTCCGTCTTGCTTTATCGCTTAGATGAAGCCAGTTGCCCTCGTGGAGGCCCACGTGGCAGGGATCAGTGAGGCACCGGATCCTGCCAGCAACCCTCTGGTGAGCTTGGCAGTGGATCATTTCCTAGTTGAGCCTCGAGATGACTGCAGCTGAGTTCTGATCCCTGAGACAATAAATGCTGCTGTTCTAACCATTACATTTGGGGGGTAATTTGTTATGGAGAAATAGCCGACTAATGCAGCCTGGGGCCTAGATGGAAGAGTGAGGAGGCCACAAGTGGCTGGGAGGGATGGGTTTGAGGAAGAACAGTGAAAGACGATGTCAGGGAGTGACAGGATGCCTAGCACAGGGCCTGGCACGTGTAAGTACCGTAGTCTATTTTATTCTATTTTATTCTTGGTTTTAAGATGTCCTCCTACTTTCTGCCCCAGAGTAACCAGGGCTGGGATAGTGGAGCCCAGAGAGGGTGCCTGCCCCACCTGGGGCATCAGAGAGGGCTTCCTGGAGGAGGGCGTGTCTCCTTAAGAGCTGAAGCAGGGGAGTTGGAGGGAGGCAGGGCAGGGCTGGGGAGAGGATGCTGCCGGCAAAGATGGTGCCATTGGAGGCCAGTAGGAAGTGGAGGAGGCAGAGGAGTAAGTGATCTGTTGGGCCCGGAATGAAGCATGGGGGGCACAGACTCCTTAGAAACAGGAGGCGTCACCACGACTTACTCCCAACCAGCCAATATCACCTGTGTTTGTTCTTCCCAGTTTGTTCTCTTGGTACTACACGCTACCACGAGCAGCATCTCTGTGTGGGTCGCTTTTCTCATGGAGTGTCCATCATAGCTCACCGCAGCCTCAAACTCCTGGGCTCGGGTGATCCTCTTGCCTCAGACTCCCAGGTAGCTGGGAATACAGGTGCATGCCACCACAGCCCGCTAATTTTTAAAAATTTTTGTAGACATGCGGTCTTGCTGTGTTGCCCAGGCTGGTCTTGAACTCCTGGCCTCAAGTGATCCTAACACCTCAGCCTTCCAAAGTGCTGGGGTTACAGGTATGAGGCACCGTGCCCCGGCCCTATCTTATGTTGGAAGTATAGTCTTATTGGTGTGATGGCATAATAAACGGTCATTTGTTAATAGAGGTAGCATCATCCTCATCTTAAAGGCGAGGAAACTGAATCTCAGAGATAAACTTGCCCAAGATCTTGCTGCTAGGTCAGGGGCTGCTCCCCTCACCCTCCCCCAGTCGTGTCCCCTCTGGGTCCTCACAGTCTGGAGATGGGACAGTCTCTCCTCTAAGAAAGGCAGGGCTGGGGCTGTCTCAGTCACCACTATGTCCCCATTACCATCCAGCACAGGGAAGGCACAGAGCAGGGGTTCAGGAAGTATATGATGAATGAATGAATGAATGAAGGGAGGTGATATGATGGAAACCACCACCTTGGTGGGGCCCACTTGCTCCTGCCTCCCTCCTGTCGCTCCTGCCGAGCCCTGTGGTTGAATCAGGGAGCTCTTTTCTCCGACTCCTACTAAACAGGAATTAGAGCCCCACGCTCCATCTCTGACCAAATCAACTCCGGAAACTACCATGCACACAGACACAGGCACGCACAGGAGCTAGAATCAAACGGGCTCTGGGCAAATTACCTCACTGCTTTGAGCATGTTTTTAATCTGTAAAATGGGCATAATTTGAAACATATAATTTACAGGACTGTTATGAGGATTAAGAGACATAATCCTTCTCTCTGCCACCCTAGCCTTAGCTACCAACTGGCTTCTGTTTGTCTATCTTAGTTCCTCCAGGTCATGCACCACTGGGCACCTTAAGTGACTTAAGAGCTCAAAATGCAAATTCTTTTTCTTTTTTTTTTTTTTTTGTGACATGGAGTCTAGCGAGTGCGCCTGTAATCCTAGCTGCTTGGGAGGCCAAGGTGGGAGGATATGGTGTGTGTGTGTGTGTGTGTGTGTATGTATGTTTATGGGGGTTGGTTTAATTCATCGGTCAGGGAAGCTTTATTGAGGTGACATTTGAACAAAGACCTGAAGGAGGCTAGTGAGGCTGCCAGAAAGCTACCGGGGGAAAGACATTCTGGGCAGAGGGAACAGCAAGTACAAAGGCCCTGGGGTGGGATGTGTCTGGTGTTTTGGGGAACAGCAAGGAGGCCAGTGTGGCCGACACAGAATGAGCTGGGGGAGAGAGGAGATCAGAGAGCAGTAAGTTGGGTTGGCTAGGGGGTGATAAGGGGCAATCGAGTTAGAGAGGACTCTGTTGGCCACCAGAAAGATTTTGGATCTCCTCCAGCTGCACTCTCTCCGCTCTCTGTCGTTCTGTCGTGGGCTCTGAGCCCCAGCTTTCAGAGCTTGCAGGCTTCAGCTTTCTTCTGGCCCTAGAGATTTCGCATATAATGGTCTCTCTCCCTGGAGTGCCCTTCTCACTTCTCTCTTCCATCCCTTCTGTCTGGCTAGTTCCTTCTCATCCTTCCTGGTTCTACTCAAACCTCACTTCTTCCAGGAAGCCTTCACCTGACTACTCGGCCAATACTCACATCCCACCGTGCCAGCAGGCTTCCTGTTATAAGCCTTTATGGTTTCCTGGAATTTTCCTTCACAGCACTTGTCGCACTCGAAATCATAGTTTTATTTGTCTGTTTAATATAATATCTGTTCTTTGAGGATAGGAACTGGAACTGTGATGGTCCCCTTTGTGTTCACAGGGTCAGGCACATAGTAGATGACCCATAGCTATTTGTCGAACAACAATAAAAAAAAAAAAAGCTAGCATTTATTGAGTGCTTAGTGTGTGCTAAGCAGTTTTAACTGCCTTGGTGTGGGTCAATTTAAAGTGTCACCTATCTTGTATATAGTCTCATTGTTACTGCTTTGCAGATGAGAAAGTGGAACCCCAGAGAAGTTAAATCACACAGTTAAAAGACAATGGAGTCAGGATTTGGAGCCAGGAATTCTGGTTCCAGAGCTCACACCTTAGCCACTGAACCACACTTGCCTTTCCCTTACTGCCTGATTAAAACGCCTAGCACAGTATCTGGTAAATAGCAGGCGCTCAATAAATGGGAGGAGCTGTTTATAAGTTATTTGTCCCACAGAAGTCTACGACACAGCAGGTATTTTATAAATGCATGTTTGTCTGGCGCGGTGAGGCCATTCCTAACTCGTGGGCTCCGAAGGTGTCCCCAGTTTCCCTGTCATTCTCCTCTGGACTCTATTCGCTGCTCAGACAATCTGGGCAGACGCAGGAAGGCCGAGTCCTTATGAATGGGATCGATTCTCTCGTCTTTCTTCCTTCCATGTTTTGTTCTGGGTTGGCTCTCGGCGATCCTCAGCCACGCCTTCAGCACCGCCTCCCTCCGGAGTCCGCCCTCGCTTCTCCATGCGCACGCGCAGCATCCCGATTGGCTTCACCCTTGCGGAGTGATGGGCGGGATTAGCCAATGGTGTTGTGACGAAGGTGGAGCGGACCCTTGAGGATGCCCAGGACCTTGCCTCTCTGAATATTCATGAGGGAGGCGGGTCGACGCCGCTGCACGCCGCGGCCGGCGCCATGAAGTGAGAAGGGGCTCTAGGGTCGCTCCGTGGGAGCGGGCGCAGGGATTTGGAAGATGGGAGGACCTGCGGGGCGAGGGGAGGCGGAAGGGGTGGGGACAGCCGCGGGGACTGGCGAGGCGGTAACGGGGATAGTAACGAGGAGACACAGAGGGGACCCAGAGGCTCCTGGGGACCTGGGGCATATCCGGCCGTGCTCAGCGGGTATCCCCTCTGGGTCCGACTCGGGAGCGTGAAGGCTGGAGAGGGGCTGAGGGGACGGGGCACTGACCCAGCCGTCCTTGCCGCCAGGCTCAACGTGGACGGGCTGCTGGTGTACTTCCCGTACGACTACATCTACCCGGAGCAGTTCTCCTACATGCGGGAGCTCAAACGCACGCTGGACGCCAAGGTGGGTGGGTGGGTCGGCCGCGCCGCTGCCCCTTCTGCCACGCGTGGGCCTAAGACTGAGGTTGCGGGACGTCTAGATTTTAGAAATCCAAGGTCCTTGGGAATCCAGGACTCCAAAATCTTCTGTTGACCAAATAATAGTTAATAATTGCAGCAGCTGACATTTATGCAAGGTTGAGTTGCCCAGTGATTAGGAATGTATCGATTTTGGAGTTTACTACCTGGGTTGGTCTCCTGAACTACAGGCTACCAGCTGTGTGCCCTTGGGCAATCAGTTAGCCTCCCTGTTTCACAGTTTGTGCCTCTATAAGGTAGGAACAGCAATAGTACCTACTTTCCAGGTGTGTGAGTTACATGAGTTAATACATTTAAGGCAGTGGTTCTCAACTGGGGACGATTTCGACCCCCAGAGGACATTTGGGGGTCGAAATGCCTGAAGACGTTCCTGGTTGTCACAGCAGTGGAGGTGAGATGCTGCTGGTATCTCGTAGGTAGACGCCAGGGCTGCTAGTAAACATCCTACTGCCCACAGGACAGCCCCCCACAACCAAACCGCCCCAAATATCAGTAGAGCTGAGGTTGAGAAACCCTGATGTACAATACTTAGAAACTGCCAAGCACAGCGTAAGTGCTGTGAAAAGTTTTTGCTAAATTAAAAAGCGTTCACTATATATCAGATATTATGCTAAATATTTAGCCCACAATTTCTTACTAGTCCTCCTAGTTATATCGTAGAGAAGGTCCTATTATTAGGCCTATTGTAGAGATGAGGATACTGTGGCCCAGAGAGTTGAAGGTACTTTACTAAGGTCACTCAGCAAGGAGGTGGCAGAAGTGGGATTCAAACCCACTGCTCCTGGGGCCCAGAATTAACCGCTGTGTTGTCCTGCTGTTTCCCAGGTGGTGGCATGTGTGGGGGGGGAGTCCCCAGAGTTTGTGTCCCCAAGATTGAGAGCCTGTGTCTTGTCCCTCCTGCCCCCAACATGCAGGGTCACGGAGTCCTGGAGATGCCCTCAGGCACTGGGAAGACAGTGTCCCTGTTGGCCTTGATTATAGCATACCAGCGGGTGAGTGACCCTCTGAGCCTATAAAAGGGAAAGCGAGTAGGGGTTGGACAGGGGCTGAGTCTCCTTGTCCTTGGCAGGCGCATCCGCTGGAGGTGACCAAACTCATCTACTGCTCGAGGACTGTGCCAGAGATTGAGAAGGTGAGCAGGGCTGATCCTGGTGTTCCCTCCCTACTCTCCCCTAGGCCTCGTGGGTCCTCCCGGTGGTCGCCCTCACCAGCCTTAGGGGGTGTTTAGGAACTGGGGGAGAGTTTGGGGCCTGGCAGGGCAGGGACTTGTGCTTCTGACAAGGAGCACAAGCTCCCCCTCACCCCTGCCCCACCACTTTGGAGCAGGTGATTGAAGAGCTTCGCAAATTGCTCAACTTCTATGAAAAGCAGGAGGGTGAGAAGCTGCCGTTTTTGGGGCTGGCTCTGAGCTCCCGCAAAAACCTGTGTATTCACCCGGAGGTGAGTACCCATCCTGTCCCCTTGCCCTAAGCCCCGGGGTTGAGGAAACTCTTCCGTCCAACCACGAGTCTCAGATCCCCAGGCCAGACCTCTTGTGGAGGCATGCAGGGGCCACACAGAATTCTTTTCTCACTTGTCAAATTCTGATTCATTCTTCATGGCCCAGGTAAGCACACCTCCTCCAGGGAGCCTTCCCACTCTCCCCAGGCCTAGGGGTAGTTAAAAAGGTAGCGCCTGGAATCTGGCACACCTGGTTTCCTGGCTCTGAGACTGACAAGCTGCGTGCTTTTGGGCAGGTGATTTCTGTTTTCTGGGCCTCAGTCTTTTCTGTAAAATGGGGATAATTAAGCACATGCCTCATGAGGTTGTTGATGATAAGATTGGGTGAGATGATGCAGCTGAAGCCCCTAGCGTGCACGAGGAGCTAAAAGAATGTTAGAAATTACCATGATATTTATACAGATATAACACATAGGATGTTAATTGTTATTATTGAGTTATATTACAAAACCATTGTGCTCACTGTGTGCCAGGCACTGTTCTGAGTACTTTACATTTGGGAACTCAATATATATTATATCACATTATCTGTAAGAATATATAAGAAATAGGCTGGGCACGGTGGCTCATGCCTGTAATCCTAGCACTCTGGGAGGCCGAGGCAGGCGGATTGTTTGAGCTCAGGAGTTTGAGACCAGCCTGAGCAAGAGCGAGACCCCGTCTCTACTAAAAGTAGAAAGAAATTATATGGACAGCTAAAAATATATTTAGAAAAATTAGCCGGGCATGGTGGCACATGCCTGTAGTCCCAGCTACCCGGGAGGCTGAGGCAGGAGGATTGCTCGAGCCCAGGAGTTTGAGGTTGCTGTGAGCTAGGCTGACACCACGGCACTCTAGGCTGGGCAACACAGCGAGACTCTGTCTCAAAAAAAAAAAAAAAAAAAAAAATATATATATATATATAAAAGAAATAGGCCGGGCGCGGTGGCTCACGCCTGTAATCCTAGCACTCTGGGAGGCCGAGGCGGGTGGATTGCTCAAGGTCAGGAGTTCGAGACCAGCCTGAGCGAGACCCCGTCTCTACTAAAAATAGAAAGACATTATATGGACACCTAAAAATCTATACAGAAAAAATTAGCCGGGCATAGTGGCGCATGCCTGTAGTCCCAGCTACTCGGGAGGCTGAGGCAGTAGGATCGCTTGAGCCCAGGAGTTTGAGGTTGCTGTGAGCTAAGCTGACGCCACGGCACTCACTCTAGCCTGGGCAACAAAGTGAGACTCTGTCTCAACAAAAAAAAAAGAAATAATACACATAATGGATGACAAAGAGAAGTAGCACAGGCCATGGTGACGGATGAGACGGGAAAGGGAGAAGGGTAGGCAGGCCCGGAGCCATCCCTTTGGTGAAGGAAAAGGCTTTGTTCTTTGGAAAGACGGTCCTGTGCTGTGTCACCGGTGGAGCTTTAGAGGGTACAGGGCAGGTCAAGGGGCAGTCTGGTTCTCAGACTGTACGATCAGAACCTCCTCTGATTCTTAGACGGTGCCACGGTTCTATGTGTTTTAGCATTTCAAAGGATAAAGTAGTTATCCTCAACCATGCTAAAATCCTTCCAGGCTTAAAGTTTTAAAAATAATAGTTGAAGAATGTAACAGTTTTACCACTCTTGCATCCCTGCAGTGAGTTCCCAGGTATCTTAACTACTAATGAATCAAGTTGAGGTTCACGTTGTCCAAAAATCTCCGCCAGCTGTGAGGTGTGGAGGCCCAGGTTCGAAGAGTGGTCAGGCTTCCAGCCTGTCCTGGTGCTCTGATGCCCTCCGCCCCCTCAGGTGACACCCCTGCGCTTTGGGAAGGACGTGGACGGGAAGTGCCACAGCCTCACAGCCTCCTACGTGCGGGCACAGTACGAGCAGGACGCCAGCCTGCCCCACTGCCGCTTCTATGAGGTGCCTTGGGTGCAGGGCCGAGGGAGGGAGGGCTGAGACGCCCGGGCGGCCAGCCTCCCTGACTGCCCGCACCTGTCTCCCCGCCCCAGGAATTCGATGCGCATGGGCGCCAAGTGCCCCTCCCTGCTGGCATCTACAACCTGGATGACCTGAAGTCCCTGGGGCGACGCCAGGGCTGGTGCCCGTACTTTCTTGCCCGATACTCGGTGAGGAGGCAGGCGGGGCCGGGCCGGGCAGAGGGGTGTGAGGGAGGGCACGGGCTGCCTGCTGTCTCTGTGCGCCCGCGCCGGGCTGGCTGCTGCTGTGTGTCTGTCTGCATCTCCCTGCTGCCCAGTAGCTCTGTTTGCCAGTCTCTGTCCATTTGCTTACGTTTGCACCTTACCTGTGTCTGTCTGTCTCCTTTTGTCACTTCTGTGGGCCTGTGAGGAGGCAGCAGGGCAGTGTGGTGCAGGTGGGGGGTGGCAGGGCCCGGGTAACCCTGCCCCCCTCGCCCCCTAGATCCTGCACGCCAACGTGGTGGTGTACAGCTACCACTACCTCCTGGACCCCAAGATTGCGGACCTGGTGTCCAAGGAGCTGGCCCGCAAGGCTGTTGTGGTTTTCGACGAGGCCCACAACATCGGTGAGCAGGGAGCCAGGGTGCCAAAGGGACACCAAGCCCTCAGACCACGGCCCCGCGCTGGCTGCCTCAGCCCGGCCCTCCCCCACCTTCTTCCCCAGACAATGTCTGCATCGACTCCATGAGTGTGAACCTCACCCGCCGGATCCTCGACCGGTGCCAGGGCAACCTGGAGACCCTGCAGAAGACGGTGCTCAGGTGGGGGCGGGCCGGCTGGTAGATCTTGGTCCCTGTCCTTCTCCCAGCTGGCCATGCCCCTCTCCCGGGCCCCTGATCTCTGCCTGACTTGTCACCAGGATGCCAGCCCCCTCCCAGCCCCCACCCAGCCCCCACCCGGTCTCCCTGCAGGATCAAGGAGACAGACGAGCAGCGTCTGCGGGAGGAGTACCGCCGCCTGGTGGAGGGACTGCGGGAGGCCAGCGTCGCGCGGGAGACCGACGCCCACCTGGCCAACCCCGTGCTGCCTGACGAGGTGCTGAAGGGTGAGCCGCTGCCCCCGCCACCCCCCACTCCCCGCCCCACCTCCCCATGGCCGCTGACCCCTTCTCTCCGCAGAGGCGGTGCCCGGCTCCATCCGCACTGCCGAGCACTTCCTGGGCTTCCTGCGGCGGCTGCTAGAGTACGTCAAGTGGCGGCTGCGCGTGCAGCACGTGGTGCAGGAGAGCCCCCCTGCCTTCCTGAGCGGCCTGGCCCAGCGCGTGTGCATCCAGCGCAAGCCCCTCAGGTGCGGCCCCAGACAGCGGGGGACTCGGGTTGGAGCCTGTCCTGGGGTCCAGGTGCTGGGCAGGGGCCTGACGGGCACACAGGGCTGGATCACAGATGTTACCTGGAGAGAGTTCAGTGGAGGGACCGTTTACTGAGAGGGCAGGCGGGGTGAGGAGCCAGGGAGGGTGGGGAGCCCCTGGGGACGGGAAGAGCTTGCAGCTATTTCCAGCCCAGGCCACAGGGGCCAGGAAGGGAGCAGTATGGCGAGTCAGCTGGGCAGGGCCTGGAGAGGCTCCTCAGGGGAGCTGAGACCAGGACGCAGGCCCAGCAGGATGGGAGCTGGGCCCCTCGGCATGTCTTCTCCTGCTGGTGCTTCTCACAGTCCACACCTGAGGGCAGGGACGTCCCCGTGGTGCAGTCTGGGTGCATTTTGGGGGGGGGGGGTGCAGTCTCCTGGGGTATAAAGTAGGCAGAGAATGGACCTAGGCATGGCGGAGGGGCTTCCTGTACTTTTCCATTGCTGTTTTGGATAAGTCATTGGTCTTCTCTGAACCTTTGTGAAATGGATAGGGAGTTGTTTCTTCGTGTCACAGGTTTCTGTGATGGTTACATGAGAAAGCAGCGGGGCGCTTAGGAAGAGCTGAGCCCTTTATGTTCCGTTCCTCAGTTGCATCCCAGCATAGTGTCCGAAGCTGCAGAGGAGGAGATGGGGACTCCAGGAGGGGAGGCCATTGCCCAGAGTCACACAGCACAGTGCCGGGTGGTTGCGACTTGAAAAACCCCTGGCTGCTCTGCCTCTGAGGGGTGGGGTAGCCCTTGGAGCGGCTTTGCCCGTCTCCCCCACATTTGAGACTTGTGAGGGCAGAGAGAGGAACTCAGTCACTCAAGGGCACGAGACAGCCCAGGGCTGCCCTCCTGGGGCCATGGCCCAGGGGAAGAGACAGACTCGTCCCCAGATAGCAATGACCCGGCGTAGGCAGGCTGGGACGGGGGAGCCCCAAAAGGGCAGATGCCCAAAGGGGCATCTGTCCCAGCGTGGGCATTAAAGGCAGGCTGGAAGAACTGACGTGTGGGAGGCAGGTGTTAACGTCTGACTGCCCACCCGGCTCCAAAGCTCCAGGACCTGTCCCTGAGGGATGAGAGCCTCATGCCTGCCTGTGTACGATTGTGGCTGGGTGGCCCTGCACGTGCGTGCCTGCCACTGACACAGTGTCTATCAGACTGTGTAGGATGTGTGTGACTTCGTCTGTGAGCACGTGTGATTCTGACCAAGGGTGCCTGAAAAGGCGGGAGATTCTGGGTGTGCTCGTGTGGCCGCGTAGGATCGATGCGGTGACTGGGGTTTTGGATATCGTGGGTCTCTTGACAAGAACCTGTGCACAAGGTTGTGTGAGTACATGTGACAAGTGACACATGTACTCACACATGTGGGGTGTTTGGTTATTGCTCTGTATGTGCCATCGTGCAGTGGTGGCTCTGTGTGACGTGCATATATACAATGTGGGGACACACAAGTTTCGGAAGCAGACCCAGGCCCTGCCCTCAGGGAGCACCCAGTTACCTGGGAAGACAGACATGTGACCGCATGCTCTGATGGCAGAGGAGGGGCTGTGGTCCTGTTCGTGCTTCCCGCTGCCCCTGACCCCCCTCGCCTCCCCGCCAGGTTCTGCGCCGAGCGCCTGCGCTCCCTCCTGCACACCCTGGAGATCACCGACCTTGCCGACTTCTCCCCCCTCACCCTCCTCGCTAACTTCGCCACCCTCGTCAGCACCTACGCCAAGGGTAAGCGAACCTCTTTCTGCCCCTGCTGGGCCCCCTGGCGGCCAGAATCAGGGTCCCAGCAGAGTCTGGAGGGCTGGGAGCAGGGACTTACAGGCTGGGCAGAGGCATTGGGGCTCTGTTTTGAAGGCCCTGGCCAGCTGCAGACAGTTCCTGAGCGAGCCTGGTGCTCAGATTCGTATTTTCAAAGGCTCCCTCTGGCTGCGGAGTGGGGAAGATGGGGGTGGGTTGCGGTCTGGGATGAGGCCGGAGAAGTTCTGTGGAGCCAGCTCATGCCACAGGGCGTGGGAAGCAGTTGCTCGTTGTGCTTTCGGAGGGCAGGTTCTGAGCAAGGGAGGTGCCAGGTCACGTTTGTGCTTTAGAAAGATGCTGGGCCAGCCACGGTGGCTCACGCCTGTAATATCAACACTTTGGGAGACCGAGGCAGGAGGATCGCTTGAGGCCAGGAGTTTGAGACCAGCCTGGGCAATAGCAAGACCCATCTCTACAAAAAAATTAAAAAAAAAAAAAAAAAAAAAAGAAAGATGCTTCTGGCAAGGCAGGGATCAGGGAGCTGAGCAGGAGAGAAGCCTGGGCCAGGCAAGGCTGTGGGGGCAGAGAAAGGGGTGGTTTGGTGGAGGCCGGGATGTGGGGAGTGTGGTACCTGGTGTGGGCACCTGGGGGATAGGAGCTGGGACAGCGCTGAGGTGTCCAGCTCGGGGAGAGGGACATGCTCCTGAGGTTTTATCAGCTGGTGTCCCGCCCCTTCCTCAGCCTTAAGCTGGCCGGGCTCATCTGATCCCTGGGATTACTGCTCTAGCGAGGAAACCAGGTCAGGCCTGATGTCCTGCAGCTGGGCCTGGGCAGGACGGAGACCTGGTCCCCCTCACCCCAGGGCCGGGCAGCAGTGAGTCCTGCTAGGTGCTGCTTCTGCGTCCATCCCTCTGTCCTGTCCCATCATCCCTCCCTCCTCCCCATTTCCCCGTCTGCCAACACCTCCCCTTTCACCTGGAGCTTCCCTCCCCTTCTTCTTCATCCCCCCACCTCCCCCTCAGCCCTCAGTTCTATGCTCAATAGAGATGTCTCCTCCTCCGGGAAGCCCTCCCTGACCTCCAGGCTGGGTTATGGTCCTCCTCTGGGCTTCTCCGTCCCAGCCCTGCCCACTCTGAATCGTCACTGTCTGGGGACAGGTCTGTCTCTTCTCATGGACTGTGAGCCCATGTGGGCAGGGACCAGGCTGTCTTGGTCACCACTGTGTCCTCAGCACAGAGGACTTGATTTTTTGTCCTGAGCGAAACTGAATATATTAAATCATTCATTTATTTATTTGTTCAACAAACAAGCCAGGCCCAGCACTGTGGAAGCAGCAGGAACCAAAAAAGACCTTGTTCCTAACCTCCTGCAACTTACATTCCTGGGGGAAAACCAGTAGCAAAGGTGCACACAAACAAACAAGGAAGATAATTCCGGAAAGGGATAGTTACCATGAAGAAAATATGTTGCGGTGTTAGAACATGACTGGTAGAATAGGTGGCCAGGGAAGGTCCCTTTGAGGTGCCGACTTTTGAGCAAAGTCTCAAATGACCAAATGGAGCCGCCTTCAGTTTTCCTGGCAATGGGACCAGCAAGTACACAGGCCCTGGGGGAGTGACATCCGGCAGGGGACCACTGAGCAGGGAGGAAGTGGGGTCTAGGAGACTGGTCCCACAGGCGATTCGGGACCCCGGGAGGAGCAGGGGCCTCAGGAGGCTTCTGAGCAGCAGGGACATGACCCGACTCAGGATTCCGTGCAGCGAGCAGGGCGTGGGGCCAGGCAGGAGGTGGCTGGCCCGGGTAGCCGTGGGGTGAAGTGGTCAGATCGCAGGTAGGTTTTAGAGGCAGAGCTGCCCGGCTTGCTGGTGGCTTAGGGAGAAAGGTCACGGAGAAGGCTTGAGACTGTGGCTCCCGGGTGCTGGGCGGGCCTTTTTGGCGCCGGGAGGGTGTGAAGGATGAAGCTTTGGTGCTCCCTGCCTGGGATCCGCCGTGAATGTTTGCACAAGTGTGGGCCCTGCGGAGAAGTGGACAAGTTGGGGTGTGTTTTGGATGCCTGGGCTTTGGGCTCCAGCGGCTGGTCTTTGGTCCCATTCACTTGTGGGGTGGGAGAGAACAGCTGAGTGCTTGCCATGTGACCCTGGTGGGGGATTCTCACCACCTGTGCCCGCCCCCGTGTCCATAGGCTTCACCATCATCATCGAGCCCTTTGACGACAGGACCCCGACCATTGCCAACCCCATCCTGCACTTCAGGTGGGACCCTACCCCGGTGTGGGGGTGAATGCACCACGGGTCGGGGCCCCCACCCTGCCTGGCCCTCACTGCCCTCTTCTCTCGGCAGCTGCATGGACGCCTCGCTGGCCATCAAACCCGTGTTTGAGCGCTTCCAGTCTGTCATCATCACGTCGGGGGTGAGGACCCTTCCCCGTCCCCTCCCAGTCCCCAGCCCTCTGCTGTCAGGCTCCCAGTCCCTGCTCAGGCCTGCTGAAGTCTCTCCCGCTGTCCCTGCTATAGACACTGTCCCCACTGGACATCTACCCCAAGATCCTGGATTTCCACCCCGTCACCATGGCAACTTTCACCATGACGCTGGCCCGGGTCTGCCTCTGCCCCATGGTGAGTGAGAGCATGGTGGGGCGCCCTCCCTCCCTCCCTCGCCTGTTCCCCTGCTCCCCTGCTCAGGCAGCAGGGCTTGACAGCTAAGAGCTGGGGTTCAGGGTTCTGGGCATGCCTCCCCCAAGCTTCAGTTTTCTCATCTGCAAAATGAGAATGATCCTCCCTGATCTCCCAGGGCTGTTTAGAGGATTTAGACAGATATAACAGATGTAAAACTCTTACGTAGCTCAGGGCCTGCACAAGGTAGGTACTTAGTCACCGTGCTGTGCCCAGGACGTCATCTGCCTGTGACCTGGGTAGCAAGCCTTCCTCTCTACCTGTCCCCTTCTCTAACATGGGCGTCTTAACCTGGGCCTCAGTCCCTTACCGGAAGCCCTGGAGCCGATGTGTTTTGGAATTCAGAACTCTACAGACTTCAGAAACGAGGCATAGGCTGCGTGGTGCGTAGCAGCCCCCGCAGGGTCTGGGCCGCTCTGTGCAGGCAGACTGCTTCTGTTTCAGCAGCCAAAGGTTTTAAAGTATCACACCAAGGGGATAAGTCGGCCTTTGAGTAGACTCAGGTCAGGGCAGGTCTTGCTACTTAATGAGTTTGTGCCAAACCTAAAAAGGAAATTTGGAGCTTTCAGAGCTTTTTGGCTTTTGGAAATGCCCTCGGAGATGGTGGACTGGTAATGACCATGTGGTTTTGTGAGGGCTGCCGGGGGCGCCCACCGCCGTGGGGAGCGGCGCTCTCCTGCGACTGACTGGCCTGGAGGCTGGGCCCGGGTGTAGCTGCTGGTCAGAAGTACGGACAGACTCAGGTTCAAGTCCTTCCCTGCTGTTGATTCGCTGTGTGACCTTCGGCAGGCGACTCGCCTTCTTTGAGCCCGTGTCATTTATCCGTGCAATGTAGATAACAGAGCAGCGGAGGGTTTGTTAATGACGTTGTGTCTATAAAAAGCTAAGAACAGCACTAGCAGGTGATGGGCACTCGTGTCGGAGCGTTGCTGCTGCTTTGCTTGTTACACTTACTGTGACCCCTGTTGCTTGCTTCAGATCATCGGCCGTGGCAATGACCAGGTGGCCATCAGCTCCAAATTTGAGAGCCGGGAAGATATCGGTATGCCGCCTGTGGGCTTGGCGTCCTTGGGTTCCGAGGGGGCGGCGCGTCAGTCAGGTGGGCTAAGTAATGCTGCCGTCACAAACAGCCCACATCTCGGTGGCTTAACCCGGAGGTTACTTCGTGCCCACGGTGCAGGGCCATCGCGAGTTGGGGCCTCCTCACCCTGGGCACCTCCACCACTGGGCACCTCAGAGGCAGCGTGACGTGACAGGAGAGATCGTGGTGATCGTGGTGAATTGTGCCCACGGCCACTTCTGCACTCATTCCATTGGCCACAGCAAATCACATGGCCTTGCCTGGCCTCAGGGGGTGGGAGGGACAGTCCTCCCGTGGGCCGGGACGGAGGAGAGGTGGGATATGTGTGAACGGTCCTCCAGATGACCTCAGTGGGGTTTCTGGGAACGCTAAGTTAAAGATGGAGTGGGGACGAGGACCCGGGCAGGAGAGGGTCCAACCTCTGACCCCGTGCAGCTGTGATCCGGAACTATGGAAACCTCCTGCTGGAGTTGTCCGCAGTGGTCCCCGATGGCATCGTGGCCTTCTTCACCAGCTACCAGTACATGGAGAGCACCGTGGCCTCCTGGTACGAGCAGGTACGCCCAGCCACCCTGGCCACCCGCTCCCTGGAAAGGCTTCCTCTCAGCTCTTGGCACGGCACCTCTGTGTGTTGGCTTCATTCCCCGTGTTTGCAATGGTGACATGTATCACATGTGACAGGAGAATGTATACAATACACCGGAGCAACGTGTGGCATAAACAGCATGCAGCCCTGTGCCCTGTCCCCACCACTTACGAACTCAGACATGGGCTGCCTCTGTGGGCCCCACCCTCAAAGGAGGTCCCCGCAGCAGAGGTCACCACACCCCCACCTCCTGGCTTCCTTATTGCCCCAGCCCTGTATCCCTCCAGCACATACGGACCAGTGGGGAGACTCTGGACAGCAGGTGTGACTCTGGCTGGGTGCTGTGCTGTTAGAGGAAGGTTCTAGAGAATTAAGGCTGGACTGAAACCCGGGCAAAGCCTCAAGAGTCTGCAGGTGCCCCTTGTGGGATGTGGGTGCAGAGGTCATAGGGCATTCTGGAAACGGGGCTTGCCACAGCCAGGCACTGGGTGACCTGCAGGATATGGGTGGGAGAGGGGACTGATCTTTGCTTTCTGAGCACAGCCCAGCTCTCTGTCAGGGGCGGGTTAAAGCGAGCACTTCTCTGGGGTGAGATGAGTGAACTTGGCTAATCCACGTTACCAGGGAATGGTGGGGTGGGGGGCGGGAACATCATCCCTCATGGCCAAGACATTGGCCTTCACACCGTGGAAAGATGGCTGCCGGCCACCCGATCCTCACGTCCTGAGTGCCTTGCGTGTCCTATTTAAGAAACCCTTGCCAGGGCCGGGCGCGGTGGCTCACGCCTGTAATCCTAGCACTCTGGGAGGCCGAGGCGGGTGGATTGCTCAAGGTCAGGAGTTCAAGACCAGCCTGAGCGAGACCCCGTCTCTACTAAAAATAGAAAGACATTATATGGACAACTAAAAATCTGTATAGAAAAAATTAGCCGGGCATAGTGGCGCATGCCTGTAGTCCCAGCTACTCGGGAGGCTGAGGCAGTAGGATCGCTTAAGCCGAGGAGTCTGAGGTTGCTGTGAGCTAGGCTGACGCCACGGCACTCACTCTAGCCTGGGCAACAAAGTGAGACTCTGTCTCAACAAAAAAAAAAAAAAAAAAAAAAAAAGAAACCCTTGCCTGCTCCAAGGTCACAAAGATAGGCTCCCGTGTTTCTTTCTAGAAGCTTTGTGGCTTTAGTTTTCACATCCAGGTCTACGAGGTACCTCAGATTCATCTTTGTGCATGGTGTGAGGTAGGGGCCAAGGTTCTTTTTTTTTTTTTCCCCATTTGGAAATCTACTTGCTCCAGTAGCATTTATTGAAAAGCGCTCTCCCCACTGAATTGCACAGGCGACTGGTGTGTGTTTCTGGACCCTCTGTTCTGTCCCACGGGTCTGTGTGTCTGTCCTTGTATCACTACCACACTGTTTCTATTTCACTGTCACATGGGAAAGCTCAGGGCAGCCTCTGACTGGCTGTCCCTGCCTGCAGTCAGCCCCTCCACCCGTCGCTGGCAGGGGATGGACTATCTTGATTGGCCACCTTGGGGCCACATGCCTGTCCTACTTTTCTGGCGGTGACCACCCAGATCACAAAATTTCCCAAAAGAAGTGAGGTTGGACAGTCCCCCCTGCCCCCAGGTCTCAGAAGGGCAAGCTGAGGCCTGGAGAGTGACTCCTGTCACGCAGGAGTCCGTGGCACAGTTGTGCAACTAGGACAGTCATGCCCTGGATCTCCCTTCTGCCAACCCCACCCTTAACCCTGGTCTCTCTGGCGTCCTTCCCTAGGGCATCCTTGAAAACATCCAGAGGAACAAGCTGCTCTTTATCGAGACCCAAGATGGGGCCGAGACCAGTGTCGCCCTGGAGAAGTACCAGGAGGTGGGTGTGGGGGGTGCTGGGAGACCGGCGCGGAGAGGAGGGGGCCGGGGGGGGCAGCTCTGAGTGACACAGTGTGCGTCTTGGCCTCCCCTCCCCAGGCCTGCGAGAACGGCCGTGGGGCCATCCTGCTCTCAGTGGCCCGGGGCAAAGTGTCCGAGGGAATCGACTTCGGTGAGTAGACCAGGTTGTCCCCTCCCCAAGCACCTGCATGGAACTCTCTGGAACAGCTGCCCACCATGCTGTCTGCTCCCTCAGGGGACCACCCACCCCCAGCCTGGGCGTGCAGAGGGGCTTCCCCTCCCCTCTGTCCATGACCTCCTAGGGCACGAGCGGCCTTCCCACTCCAGCCACGCGTGTAACCCCCCTCTCCCTGCTGCGCCCACCCAGTGCACCACTACGGGCGGGCCGTCGTCATGTTTGGTGTCCCCTACGTCTACACGCAGAGCCGCATCCTCAAGGTGAGCAGCGCTCCGGCTCACGGAGAGTCCCAGAAACAGACTGTGAAGTTAGGGGGCTGGGGCTTGCACCGTTTGTGGAAGGGGCTAGAACGCGGAGGGGTAAGGGGCAGGCACACTAGGGAGAGGATGGCTGCCCCATCTCCGACTCCTCACCTGCAGGCGCGGCTGGAATACCTGCGGGACCAGTTCCAGATCCGTGAGAATGACTTTCTCACCTTCGACGCCATGCGCCACGCGGCCCAGTGTGTGGGTCGCGCCATCAGGGGCAAGACGGACTACGGCCTCATGGTCTTTGCCGACAAGGTGTGCGCTTAGGGGCTCCCTGGGCCCCCGCCCCGGCCTCCGAGAACCAGGCTGTTTCCCTCTTCGTTTCCCAGACGGGGTGGGTCTTTGGGGGTAGCCCAGGCTCCCTCAGACTGGGGTGCCGACGCCCTCTCTCTCCTGTTCTGCTCCAAGCGCTTTGCCCGCGTGGACAAGCGGGGGAAGCTGCCCCGCTGGATCCAGGAGCACCTCACGGACGCCAACCTCAACCTGACTGTTGACGAGGGGGTCCAGGTCGCCAAGTACTTCCTGCGGCAGATGGCACAGCCGTTCCACCGGGTGAGCCCCGCACTCGCGCCCTTCCCCTCCCAGGCCTAGTCTCCTCGGGGAAGGTCCCTTGGATTTCTCCCCCTCCCCAGCCTGGCCCCAGCAAGTTCATCATGGACCCGTGAGCCAGGCTCTGGGAGTGGGCTGGGTGGCTCCAGTTAACCGTGAGCTGCTTGGGTGGCCCAGAGGGGGCATTGGGCGCTTTCTGGCCCTGGGAAAGCTGCTCCTTCTTGGACACACTCTGGCTCCTTCCCTCCCTCAGACCTGTCTTCCCCTCACAAGGACAGCACACTCTGGATCACACGCACGTTTCCAGATTCAAACATCCTGTCCTGTGGTCCTCGAGTCCCCAGTGGAAACACTAGGGGAAGTACAGCAGCTGTCTTGTTCCCCCAGCCCTATGTGACTCCTCCCTGTCTCTGTCCCCTCCAGGAGGATCAGCTGGGCCTGTCCCTGCTCAGCCTGGAGCAGCTGCAGTCGGAGGAGACGCTGCGGAGGATAGAGCAGATCGCTCAGCAGCTGTGAGCGCGGGGCGGGCAGGGTCATAAACGGTGTTCCTGGTGACTCCCGAGTTGTGCCTGGCCCCGGGTCCCCGGGGTTTGGAGGGTACCTGAGGCCCGTGACGGTCTTCACAGGAAACCTCAGGCAGTTCTTCCTCGTCAAACCTACAGCCTTTAATCACAGGAGAGGGTGGCGGGAAGCCCACTCCACTGGGTGCCCCCAGAGGCAAGGGGGGGGTCAAGGAGAGGAGCAGAAGCCCCCGCCCACCGTCCCCTCCTCTTCCTGAGAAGCTGTGGCCTGCACGGTCCAGGCAGCTTTAGTGGGGGCTCAGGTCCTGGGTGCTGGTGCTGAGAGTCCAAGGGGCCTCGCCCAGGTGCCGGCTGGGAAACTGGGGAGGGGGGAGGGTGGGTGAGGAGCAGACACAGCTCTGACCCAGGTACCACCCCCTACGTCCATCCCCCTGCCTCTACCCCAAGTAAAACCCACCCATTATCCTGTCCTGGGGTCCCTATTCCAGTCTACCCTTTCCTGACTGCCCCGCCTTTCTCTTATCTTGGGGCCCCCACTGCATCCTCGCCCCAGGTGTCCCTCTCACCTGAGTCCCAGCAGCCCTTGGGCCATCCATGTTCAGCATGTTGAGTGACATGGCTCTCTTCATGCTGCAAAAGAGGGTGGCAGGAGGGGAATGAATCCCAGGAATGTCTGGCTCCCACTCTGGGAAGGACCTTTCCAGCACTGGGTTTGATCTGTACGTGTCATGGGAGATGGGAGCCATGGAAGGTTCTTGACCAAGGCAGGGAGCGGTGGGCTATGGAATCTGCCAGTGTCAGGGTTCTTTGGTGACCGGATCCGACACTCACCCGGCTGCGCCCGCCACTCCTTCGCCTCGGAGACGGGAGACCAGCTTCTCACTTCCACGCCGGATAGACTCGCGGAGCTTGGAGAAGGAGCTGCTACGACGAAGGGTCTGGGGAGGGGGCCGGGGACACTGGTCAGTCCCCCAGGAGCCCGTCCAGTCCCCCGTCCCCGCCCCAGGAGCTGAGGCTAAGCCCATCGTCACCTGCTGTTCTGCATCACCGGCTCTGTTGGGGGCTCCTAGGAGAACAAATAGGGCACAGTGAGGTGGGGACCCTGAGGAGCCACCCAGGAGGGAGGGCAGGGGCCGGGGCTCACCGAGAGGGGCGGGCAGGGCCTCCCTGCTGAGGATTTCTTTGTACAGCTCCTCCGCCTGCTGGTACTTGTTCTGCTTCAGGTAGGCCGAGGCCTGCGGGGAGGGCACGTCTTGGGTGACCTTGGCCCTAGGCTGGGAACTTCTCAGGACCCTGAGTTCCCTCAGTCCCCAACCCTGCACTCAGTCCCCCTTTCTAAAGTGCACATCTGACTGTCCCTTCCCTGTGTGACACCTTGCCCTGGAGCAGAGTAGGTTTGGAGCCCAGCCCCACTTCTGACTTCCTGGCCCCGAGCCTGTTTCCTGTTCGTCCTTGGGCCAGTGACAACCTCTTTGTGCCTCAGTCTCCTCTTGTGCAAAATGAGGCGACAGTAGCTCCTACCTCACAGGGTCGTAAGAACCAGGTGACCCAGGCAAGGCTAAGCGGGGCCTCGCCCCGTCGTGAGCTCAATAAATAGGTGACGCTGCCATCTGGCCGCCAGAGACTTGTGCTTCCTGATGCTTCCACGTCCTCTGTGCTGAGTGACCTCAACCGGGGCCCAGCCGGGAGGCGGCGTACGATGGGGCCCCTTCCCCAGGGCAGGACCCCGTCAGCCCTCCCTCAGCCCCAGGGGCCTCACCAGGTTGTTCTTGGTCTTGGCCACGTTGGGGTCGTGGGGCCCACCCAGGGCCTCGTAAATGCTCAGGGCTCGGGCGTAGTGCCGCTCCACGTCCTCGAACTTGCCCTGGTTCTGGCAGAGCAGGGCCAGGTTGTTGAGCTGCTTGGCCACATCCGGGTGGTCAGCGCCCAGGACCTGGGGGTCAGGGGTCACAAGTCAGCAAGGTCATACGGAATTGGTGGGTCATGTGACATCACTGCCATGATGGGTGTCTCAGGTTAGGGATTAGAGGATCCAAATGGTTACATGAGGCCGAGGGCTGGGGGGCCACAAGGTGCATGCTCAAACTGGGGGTTACCAGGGTCAGAGGTCATGGTGGTTCAGAAACATGGGGTATGGGGTCAAGTGAGGACTCCAGATCAAGCTTGGGGATTGCACTGGTGGCCGTGTGGGGTTGGGGGGCACATGAGAGAAGAGGCAAGTCAGGATCAGTCTGGGAGCTCACAGAAGGTCAAGGGTGGTGGGTCACGGGATTGGTGACCTAGACTCAAACTGGGGGGTGGGTCACAATATCAAGTGCAAGGGACACCAGAGGCTTAGGGTCCCAGTGCAGGTGCTCCAGGATCAATGGGGAGGGCCACACAGGACCAGGGGGCTTGGAGAGGGGACGGGACCTTCTCACGGATCTCCAGGGCGCGCTGACACAAGGGCTCTGCCTCCCGGTAGCGTCCACGCTTCCCGTAGAGGACCGCCAGGTTGTTGAGGGTGGCAGCCACCTGCAGGGGTATTGAGGCCCCGGGTTAAGGACAGGCAGGCACAGCCCCACGGAGCCTCCTTCCTCCCTGGGGGCCACTCACCGCAGGGTGCTCCGGGCCCAGCGTCTGCTCCCGGATCTGCAGGGCATCATGGAGAAGGTCCGTGGCCTCTTTGTACTTGTTTTGGTCCCTGTGGGGTGGCCACAGGAATGGAGGGGGTTGGTGAGGTTGGGACAGCTGGGGCCACAGGGGCTGGGCTGATCTAAGCATGGGGGCACCTTTGGGCCTCCCCACACCTCCCAAGATTAGCACTGGGTTCCTGTACCCCCAGATCTCTGCCAAGCCTCTCACCCTACTCTGTCGGGGTCTCTCATGCCCGTGCTCTGATTCCTCTTTGCCTGGGTCTCAGCGACCTCCCCTGATCTCTGTCCCCCTCTCTCCCTCCCTAGTTCCTGTCCTCTCACGGGGGATCCCTCCCTCCCTCCCTCCCTCTCCCGTTGTGGTCCCTCCCCACCCCGGTGCTCCATGTTGGCAGAGGGCACACCAGGGTCCCTGCCCTTCCTGCCCCCTCACCCACCGGTACACCAGCGCCAGGATGTTGAGCATGGTGGCCACGTCAGGGTGGCAGTGGCCTGAGCTCCGCTCCAGGTCCTCTAAGGCCTGCCGGCACAGAGGCACAGCAACCTCGTAGCGGCCCTGCCCCGCGTACTGGATCACAAGGTTGTGCAGTGTCCGAAGGCGGGCTGGGATCTCGTAGCCGCCCTGCTGAGCCGCTGCCGCCCCTGCTGCCTCGGGACCTGGGGAGGCGGGCTCCGGGTCACTGTGGGCCTCCTGGCCCTCCAGCCTCGCACAAGGGGTCACCTCCCCCCCAGAACTGCCTCGATGCCCAACTGGCCCCTGGAACTGTGGGCCCCTGCACTGACTTCTGAGATTGGGATTGGGCATCTAACTGGCTGGTGTGACATGTTCTGGCCTGGGGACATGAACATGGCTGCCCACCTGGCTCACTGGGCTGTGGCCATGATGGCCGGTCTGCCTGCCTGCCTGCCTGTCACCAGCTTCATCTTCCTGACTTCCCCATCCTCCAGTCAGAGACCCTGGGGACCAGTAGATCAAAGTCCCTTCCCCAGTACGGGCCTGTTGTCCTCCACCCTCTGTGGCTATGCCCCCAAACCTACCTCTTCTCTCCTCCTCGCTGGGGAACAGGGAGGCCAGGCTGTCTCGGCGAGGGGGCGACTCAGGCTGCTGTGGGGAGGACAGGAGAGGGGCAGTCATGAGGGGTGGAGGCTTGTTTCACAGACTAGGGCCCTGAAACTATCTCAGGGTTTGGGGGAAGGGCGACCAGGAGCTTCGGTGGCTTCCTGGGGGATTCGGGAGGATCGGGGAGCTCTGTGGAACAGCTGGGAGGCTTTTGCAGAAGTTCCAGTGGGTCTGGGGATGTGGGGACCCCACAGAGGGTTGGAGGGCTGTGGGCTTCTAAGAGGGTCTGGGGGACAGAGTTCTGTGAAGGGCCCAGTGGCCTGGCCTCGCCCTGCCCCGCGGCACCTGGCTCTCCGTGGGCGGGTCGTACTGCCGCAGCTGCCCCAGGAACTCGAGGTGGCTCTTCTCCTCCTCCAGCTGGGCCACCGCCTCCTCGCTGGCCCGCAGCCGCCGCTGTGTCTCCTCCAGCTCCTCCCGCAGCCACGAGTTCTCCTGCGCCAGCCGCCGGGCCTGCGCTCGCAGCCGCTGCTTCTCGGCCTCCAGCGCGCCCACGTGCGCCGACAGGGCCAGCAGCACCTGCCCGGGCAGGGGCCCAAGTCAGGGGGCTGGTTCCTACCTGCCAGATACCCCTGACCCAGCCCAAGCCTCCAGTCAGGCCAGAGTGCCCCATTCTAGCCACGATACCCCCGATTCCACAGAGGCCCCGCCAGGGTGGCTCCTGTGACTCTCAGAGGCTCCCAGGGGCTCCTCTGATTTTACCCAGGCACAAACTGTGCTCAGGGACGCTTCATATTCCACCTGTGCAACCCCCAAAGTCTCCCCAGGACCCCTGGCTTACTGAAGGACCCTATCTGGCTCAGGGACCCTTGTCACACACAAAGACACCCTAACACTGCCCAGGGACCCCTCTCTAGCCCGGAGCCTCCCCGCCAAGGCCTGCTTTCCCTGGGCCTCCCCCTCTGTAAACTGCACCCCCATGCCTGCCCCTCAACACCTGAGCCCCACCCCCCAAGCCCCCGCCGGCCCCCTCATACCTGGGCCTCACCCAGCCCCAGCTCGATGGCCTCCAGCGAGTGGCTCACCACCTGCTGCTTTTCTTCCAGCAGCTCCCAGCCGGCCACGGGGCCCTGTCCTGCCAGGGCCTCGGCCAGGTGCCCGGCCAGGCCATGGTGCTCTGCCCGCAGGGCCTCCAGCCCCTGCACCACCTGCCGTGTCTGCCGCACCAGCTCCTCAGGGCTCAGGCGCTCTGGGCCCAGCCCCACGCTGCCGGGGGCTGCCACCTGCACAGACATTGCTGCTCCTGGGGGTGGCAGGGGTTGGGGGATCATTGCCAGGGCCAGGCACTCCAGCTCCCAGCCTCCACACCCATCCTGGCCCGCAGGACCCCCTAATCTCTCCCCATTCCAGCTATCTCCCTATCCACCCATCCCGCCAGCCCTCATCTGGGAACATTCTAGTCTACCTTTGTCTGTCCTCTGGACCCAGGGCTCCGCCCTAAGGACAACTCCAAAAATCCTACTATGTAATTAACCAAGAGGACAAACAGCTGGGTCTTGTGGTCCCCCACCTGCCCTCAGCTCACCTGGCCAGCCCTCCCCACCCCAAGGACCCTGAATACCCTGGCCCAGAGCTCCCAGTTGGCCGTGTGACCTGGGACCAGAGGTGCCCTCCTCTGCTGGGCGTGGGGGGCGGGGCATGTGGAGGCGGCGGCCTCTCCATGAGCTCATTCTTAGGGTGTTTTTGTTGGGAACCAGTCAGACCACTGGGGGTGGGGTGGGGCGGGAGGAGAGGGCCGAGGGGCTGGGGCCCCGGAAGCAGACGAGGCCTCTAGGTTGGGGGGGACCACGAGGGGGGTCATGTGTTGGCTCCTGGGCCGACAGACCCTGAGGGAACGGGGGCTCCGCCCTGCATCACAGACAGGCTCAGCCAGCCCAGGGCCTGTTGGGACACACGTGTGACAGGAGTGGTTCATGGATGTCACACTGGCCACGCGACAGCTGAGAGTCTGAAGCCCTGCTTATAATGGTGTGGGACTTCATGTGGTTGTATGTGGGTGACAAGGTCACAGACGCTTAACTGTGCCTCTGGGGTTCTCACAGACACACACACAAACACACTCCCTTCTTAAAGATACGATGCAACACATACATTCTCTTAGAAATACAATTCAACATATAACACATCACACTCCTTTGAAATCCAACACGACACACTCAGAAATACAGCTCGACACACGTGCACACTCATTAGAAACATAACTTAATACACATTCTCCTCTTAGAAATACAAAACACATGCACACATTCTCCTCTTAAAAACAGAACTCAGGCCAGGCACGGTGGCTCACGCCTGTAATCCTAGCACTCTGGGAGGCTGAGGTGGGAGGAATGCTTGAGCTCAGGAGTTCGAGACCAGCCTGAGCAAGAGCGAGACCTCTGTCTCTACTAAAAATAGAAAGAAATTATACGGACAGCTAAAAAAATATATATATAGAAAAAATTAGCCGGGCATGGTGGCACATGCCTGTAGTCCCAGCTACTTGGGAGGCTGAGGCAGGAGGATTGCTTGAGCCCAGGAGTTTGAGGTTGCTCTGAGCAAGGCTGACGCCATGGCACTCTAGCCTGGGCAACAGAGTGAGACTCCGTCTCAAAAAAAAAAAAACAAAACAAAAAACAGAACTCAATACACACTCACACCCCCCCACATTTTCCTTTCAGAAATACAACCGAATGCAACACACGAACTCAGGCACACACACACTCTTCTCTCAGAAACAACATGTGTACACCCCCCCCTCGGAAATCCAACCCAACACACAGAAACAAAAGCCAACACATGCAGACACTCTGCCCTGTCTCTCCCACCCTCCAGATCACACTCAGACTGTCCCCTTGCACTTATCTATGACACTTGCTCTCTCCCACGGCCTCCCAAGCACCCACCTCCCCGTTCCTTGCCCAGCACCCTTCAAAATCCACATGCTCCCAGGATTCACTGTGGGCCACCCCCAGCTCCCCCACTTCCTCTAACCCCCTCCACCTTCTGGCCTGGCCTCCACAGACTCATGCGCCTCCACGCCGCACACGCGGACACACACAGCTACAAACACGCATGCGCAAAGGGCCCCTGAACTCGGAGTCGGTTATGCTGTCGGCAGTGGGTGCCCACGGGACAGACAGCTGTGGCCACACGCAGAGGGAGCGCCAGGTTCCCACACACGTCCTTGCAGGACACGTTATGCTGCACGTTACGTGCAGCCCAGCGGTTTGTGCACCTGCTTGCACGCTCGTAATGACCCTCGGTAAGGGCACCCTGTGCATTTTACACGCCACAGACGCTCATCGCCACATATAAGTACGTGTTTATGTGTTTGTGTACACACCAAAGTCTCTCCACATATGTGTGTGTATATCACACCATACTAAGCCTCACACCTCACGCACAAACCACATAAACGGTCAAACTCACAGCCACCCCACCTCACCAAGAGCCACCCTGGTGCTCACAGTGGCAGCACATGGACTAAAACTGGAGCGACACAGAGATTAGCAGGTCCCTGCGTGAGGATGACACAAAAAATTAAGAAAGAAGGAGCCATCTTGACAACCACAACCATATTCACACAGTTTTGCCAAAGTAACGACGTCTTGTCCCACCACAGTCTCAGACACAGCCTCATATGCGCCACTGCACAGCCAGAATGACAATCACAGCAACAGTCACAGCTCAACCACAGTCATCCATCGCTTGAGGTGTCTCCCGGACACACCGGCCCTCACACTCGGAGCCCCGTGCGCACAACCACACAGCTGACAGAACAATGGTCAGTCACAGCCTACACATGGGTCCCAACGCAGAGCCCTCCTCCACCCTGTCACCCAACCACACGTTCCTTAGTGGCCCCCTTCCCCGCCTCCATGTCCCACTCTTGCACAGACCCACAGCCAGCCCTCTGCAGCTCCGCGGACCGCACCGCACCCCCCGCCCCCCGCACAACCTCACACACCTCCGCGCCTCTCATCCAACCCCACGGTTCCACACACGCCGTCCCACAAAACAGCCCAGCTTCGGGACACAGTCACACACAGCCCCCATGCACCAGCAGTGACACACAACCACAAAGCCAGCCACTGTCACGTGTCACCGACCCAGTCCCACACGCTGCGCACCTCCCTGGCATACAAACACACATACCCCATCCTACGGGCAGAAAGACGGCACAGCCACACAATCTCTCCGTCAACGCTCACACCCAGTCCTCCGAACACTTCCAACTCCCTGCCATCCACACAGCCGCACACACACATCGGCCACAAGCAGAAAGCTGACCACAGTCACACAATCTCCTGGTCACATACACGAAGGACTATAAACAATCCAATTCTCAACACACACAGCATTACACACAATCACAGGTGGCTCGCATTTTCGCATCACTGAAACGGCCCCGCATCATTCGCCCAGGCTCTATGCCCCATCACAGGGTTACAGGCGGACTCTCTTCCACCCCCACCCCCACAGCCTCACACACACACACACACACACACACACCCCGGAGCCTCACACACTATCACTCACGCACACACGGAGGCCGAAGGTCCCCATCATGGCCTAGACCCACAAACCGCACACCTTACCCCAGGCGGGCCAGCCCAGCGGGGTGCACCCGGGTTTCCCAGCCGTCACAAGGGCCCCCTCCCTCCCCCTAGGCCCCGCCCCGTCCTCGCTCCTGTTTACCTGCGCCCGGGGGAGGGGGCGCGGCCCCTGCCGGGCCTCCGGACGCCGGGGAGCCCCAAGAAGGAGCAGGGGCCGTCCAGGGGCCCCAAGGCCCGTCCCTGTCGCCAGGCAAGGGCGCCCAGGGGTGCACCAGGCCCGGTCCTCACCCTCCGCCCCTGCCCCCATCCTCGCGGCTCCCCGGGACTCCCGCGCCCCACTCCCGGCGCCCACCTGGCCGCAGACGACTCCGGGACCGGCTCCGCCGCGCTGCGCACCGTCGCGTCCCGCACGCCGGGAAAGCCTCGCCGCTCCCAGCCGCGCCCGGGTCTCGGGCCGCGGGCGGCTCCTATAAGGGGCGGGGCGGCCCGGAGCCACGCCCCCGCAGGTGAGCCGGCCCCGCCCACCGCACGCGGGCAGTGTAGCCCAGCTGCCCCGGCCCTCGGGACTCGCAGCACCTCGCACGTGGAGCCCGTAATCTCTAGAACACGGCGAACCTGAGGATGATTCCAGCGCGCTGGAGGCCCGTAAACGGAGGCCCTGACGAAGCTAAAGTCCTGGAAACTTGGAATCTTGGAAACTTTGGATCCCAGAGCGATGGCTTTGTTGCGGTGCCTGTCGCGAAGCCTTTGCCTTGGTCAGGTCTCTTTTCAAAGACCGCCTCCTCCGACGAACCTTCCTTGGCCACTACTTCTTCTTATTAATATTATTCTTTTTATTTTTTTTGAGACAGGGTTTCGCTCTGTTGCCTGGGCTAGAGTGACGTGGCGTCATCATAACTCACTGCAACCTCCAGCACCTGGGCTCAAGTGATCCTCCCACCTGGGCCTCTCAGAGTGCTGGGATTGCTGTCATGAGCCACCCAGCTGGCCCTGATTACCCCTTCTAAATAGCACCCTCCCACCAAAACATTACCACATTTCCCGTCTTGATTTCGTTCACAAAACTTTTCAGAGCCTAGAATTATTTTACATAACATATCATAGCTCACCACTATGTTATAGTATATAACATATATTATTGGCGAGGGAATGCAATGGCTAAGAACTGGGCTCTGGGTTCAAATGCGATTCCAGCACTTACTGGCTGTGTAGGCCTTGGGCAAGTAACTTAACCTTTCTGTGCCTCAGTTTCCTAATAGTAAATGGCTTTGAGGGTTGAATGAGTTAATATACGGACAGTATTCTTATCAGGGCCTGGTGCGTAGAAAGCACTTAGTAAATGTTAGCTGCTGATTGTATAATATTATATTATTGGTTCCTTTTTTTCCTCTTCTAGAATGACAGCTCTGAGGGCAGGGCTCTGTACCGTCAGCACTGTATCTTTAGCACTAGAACAGAGTCTGGCGCAAAGCAGATGCTCAATAAATATCTGTTGGGTGACTGAATTAATGAGTCCAGGTCACAGAATCGTAAGATGGCCAAAGCTGGGCGCACACAATTCTAGCATTCTATTTAATAGAACTTGGTGCAACTCGAGCTATTCCAAACCTCGGCTGTACCCCGGCCACTGCACTATGGGATGCTTCCAGCAGAGGGCGCTGCCGGCCCGTGGACCAGGCCCCGGACTCCAGCGTAGCTCTGCATCCCAACTCAGAGCCGCCACTAACCTGCCTTCTAGTCCCTGTTCTCTGAGCCCCGGTGCAGATACTTCCTCCTCCAGGAAGCCCTCGCAGACTCCCCCCACCAGGTTGGCAGTCTCTTGGGCTCCCGCATTCTAGCGCTGTCAACTCTGAGTCATCACTGTTGGGGAACGTGTCTATCTCCCACACTGGACTGTGAGCCCCAGGAGGGAAGGACAGAGTCAGGGCCAGGGTCATGCCAGTCACTACTGCATCTCCAGTGCCACTCAGCACAGGCCCAACACCGAGAAGGCACTTGGGAGAATGGGTGTTGATTGAATCATGGAAAAGAAAACTCAAACTCCCATCCTAACTTCCCCAGCTATTTCTAGGGAACAGGATTGAAGGGGGTGGCCAAGCCCCTCCCCCACGTTGTTTTGGCCTCGGGACACTGGATGTTGGTTCTGGATCTGCCACACGCTTGCCATGAGGCAGTGTGAGGACTGGAGCCAGGCGGCCAGGTACACATCCCAGCTCGGTCATGCACTGGCTGTGTGACCCTGAGCCAGAAAGTAACCTCTCTGGTTACAGACCCAGAGGTTTCTGGCCTTAGAATGAGCCTCACGGGTACCCTACTTTGTGAGGCTGTTGTGAGGATTAATGAGTAATCCCCATAAAAGGCTTAGGACAGGGTAGCACAAGGTAAACGCTGTGTGTGTTGGGGGGGAGGGGCAAGGGGTGGGGTTGGGGGCCACGCAGATCTGGGTTTAAATCCTGGTCTTGCCATTTTCTTTCCATGTAACCAGGGACAACAATGATCTCTTGCTAAGCCTCTGTTTCCTCTTCTGCAAAACAGGGGTGATCACACTCGCCACACATCATTGTGATGAGGATCAAATGAGATAAAGATTGAAAGAAGAACTTGTTAACGAAGCTAAACATTTCTTTAGGTTGGCCCGGTTCCAAACACTTTTGCACAACCCCACAAGGGCTGGCATTTCTGAGTTCTTATCCGGGACAGGCCCTGTGCCAAGTCCTATATGCAGATTAACTCGGTTAATCCTCACCGCCATAGTTTTCTACAGGTGAAAAATAGGAGGCACAGAGAGGTTGAGTGAGTATTCCAAGGTCACACAGTCAAGGAGTAGCAGAGACCCTGAATCCTTACAGCTGGCCCCTGAGGTAGGCACTATTACTAGCCCATGGTAAAGATGAGGAAACTGAGGCTCAGAGAGGAGAAATTGCTTGCCCAAGACCACAGCCAAGAAGGCACTCAACAAATACCCCCTCTTATTCCGTAGGGCCCCAGTTTGCCATGAAAATGGGTGCATAGGTTGGGAACTTCGCTTGTTTCACATCTTGGCCACGTTTTTTTAATTTAAAAAGTAATGCACTGTCAGGAAAACGTTCACAGAGAATAAAAGACTACAGAGTGAAAAGTAGGTCTTGTCTTCCTCGATCCCCAGACACCCTTCCCACGGGCAGCGTGATTACCAGTTTCCAACATCCTTCCAGAGATTTCCCGCGGCTGTCGAGCGTGTGTGGATGTACCAGCACGTGTGCCCATTTAAAGAAACACACAAGCGAAATCATCTTTTGCTGTGGAGGTAGACAGACTGGTTGGTCTTAACTTTGAGCGTGGCCATGTCACTTGGTTTGGCCAATGGCAGAGGGGCATCAGGGACAGTTGTGCCAGTTCTGACCTTAGACCTTAAGAGGTCTTGCACATTTCCTGTCGCATCCCAGCATCGGGGGGCTTCCCCTGAGCGGTTCCTCCCCTTCAGCCTGCACCCCACTGTGTCCACATAGCAAGCACAGCTTCCCAGCTGAGCCCAGCTGGGATCCGCCAACCCTCGGCCCACCCCACGTCCGTTTTAAAGCTATTGCATTTGGGGGAAGTCTGTTTCATGCATTTTTGTGGCAATAGGTATATCTTTATTATTTTTTTTCTACTGAGCAATCTGTCTTGTCAATTGTTCCAAAACAGTGTATAAAAATTAGCTTTGTTCTTTTTAACAGCTGCAGAGTATTCCATTAGGTGATGTCTCATCTTTTATCTACTAATAAAAAGATATTTTTAAGAAACATTCATGAGACAAAGAAATCATAACAGTAATTAGAAAATATTTAGACATGACCGATAATCAAACTACCATATGGCAAAACCCACTAAAGAACAATCTATTGCTGCATGAGACGATAGGGGTGGATCTCAAAGAGTGTTGAGCAAAAGAAATCAACAGAAGAGAACATCCTGTGTGATTTTATTTGCATGAAGTTCAACAACAGCCAAAGCTAATCCATGGTGTTAAAAAGCCAGGATAGTGGTTCCCTTGCAGAAGACAGGGGACACTGACTGGAAGGGGGCATGAGGGACCTTTCTGGGGTGCTGGAAATAGTTCTTATCTTTTTTTTTTTTTTTTAAGACAGAGTTTTGTTCTGTCACCCTGCGTAGAATGCAGTGGTATTGTCATAGCTCACAGCAACCTCAAGCTCCTGGGCTCAAGTGATCCTCCTGCCTCAACCTCCTGAGTAGCTGAAACTACAGGCATGTGCCACCATGACCAGCTAATTTTTCTATTTTTAGTAGAGACGCGATCTTGCTCCTGCTCAGGCTGGTCTCGAAATCCTGGCCTCAAGCGATCCTCCCAACTCAGCCTCCCAGAGTGCTAGGATTACAGGCGAGAGCCACCGTGCCCAGCACTTTAGTGCTTGAACCCTGAAGCCAGGCTGCTGGAATGGTGTTGGAGGGATGGGGAAGTGGGTACAAATTGTCAGGGCCTGATGTTCTGGAAAGAGACCCTTGGCTGAAAATATAGTCTGACCTTGCTGAGAGTTCTGGAAGTTATCCTCACCAAAGCCTAAACCCGTTCTTGGCAGCCCTGTGCCCATTTGATTCCCAGTTCTGCCGTTTCCCAGCTGTGTGACCTTGGGCAAGTCGCTTAACCTCTCTGAGCCTTATTGTTGTGAGTGTTAAATGAGTTAATATATGTAAAACACTTAGCACAGTGCTTCACTATAGAAGCGCTGAAGAAGTTAACTGAACTGTCAGGGTGGAGACTGTGGAGTGGCTGTTAACCATGCTAACCTCCTTCTCTCTATTCTCCTGTCAATGAAGCGGCTAGAAAGCTAAAAACTAGATTAGATTTTTCCAGAGGGAAAGTGGTCCTGGGGCCCTAGAGGTGTTCATTCAGCCCTTCCAATGATTTTGTAAGTGCCTAATATCTGGTAGCAAAATCCTTTCTGTTTGAGCTGGGTAGAGTGGTTTCTGTCGCCTGCAATTTACTGATATGGCTACTACTATTTACTTAGTCAACAAATACTCATTTATCTTGAGGGCACTGGGGAGCCATGGCAAGTTCTGAGCAGGGGAGGTCAGCAAGAAGGGAGTGGGGAGGAGTGGGAAAGGCTGGGACAGGAGTCCAGGGAGGAAGCTGGAGCAGGAGAGACAGTGGAGGGAGTCTTGATCTAGGGTGGGCAGTGGGGAGGGGGAGGAGGGAAGGACAGGCCTTCGAGACCCACGGGCTCAGGCAGGGGTGGGATGAAGATATTATATATGATGGGGGGATCACAATGCTCCCCAAGGCCAATTGTTTCCATGAGACTCAAGATAAAGCTGGTAGAGCTCAAGGCACAAGGTCCTGCTGGAGCATTTGATTGGCTCGGTTTAGGTCACATGACTGGAGCCTTGCTGCAAGGGATTCTGGGAAACTGAGTTTCTGGCATTTTTGGCATCGCCAAAGTAGGAAGGCTTAGGGAATTCCCCATAGAAAGGGCTTCCGGCACTGTGTGGCTAAAAAGAATGTCAAATGCTGCCACCGAGGGGTGGCTCAGCTGTGCCACCCACCAGGTGTGTGACGGGGATGCTGCCTTTTCCCTGCTCATAACCCTCAGTGTCTCTCACCCAACTTGGAGAGGGATTGAAACTCGTCCCACTGCCCGAGGGACCTATGGGTTTGCTCCTGTCTCCCCCAGGCCCCAACCTCGTCTTCTTCCTCCCACTCTCTACTTGGCCCCATCTGCTCCGGCCTCCTGGCCTCTCGCCTGTGCTCAGATGTGCCAGCCACGCCCACCTCGGATGTGCCAGCCACGCCCACCTCGGATGTGCCAGCCACGCCCACCTCGGATGTGCCCAGCCACGCCCACCTCGGATGTGCCCAGCCACGCCCACCTCAGCGCCTCAGCACCTGCTCTGACCCTGAGACCCCCCACATGGCTGGCTCCCTCCTCCTCTGAGGTCTCTGCTCAGATGTCACCTCCCCAGACAGGCCTTCCTCTGCTTCCCCTGCTGTGCCACCGCTCTCATCTGTTACCCTTTTTCATTTTCCTTCAAAGCCCTTATTGAAATGTCACCTCCATGAGGTCAGGAATTTTGGTTGTTTTTTTGCCGTATTCTCAGTAAGTGTTCAATAGATAATTGTTTCTAGACCAGTTCCTTTTAGTTCTCTGGGCCTCAGTTTCCCTAACCATGACCTTGCCGGGAAGGGGTTGGGCCCCGAGAAAAAGTTTTTAAGCAACTCTCTCGCCCCAGATCAGGGGTCTCGGGAGAGGCAGAGGGGCTCCCCTTTCCCTAAGCCTGTCCTCACCTGCCTGGGAAGAAACAGGGGGAGACCACGGAGACGCCAGAAAAGGTGGCGACCCCGGGAGGAGGGAGGAACCCGGAGGGAAGGAACTGTCTCTTCTTCGGTGCAATCCTGGGAGCTCCCTGGAGGAGGAGCCTCGACGGGCGCCTCCCAGGAAAGCAGATTCGTCTATGCCGTCCTCCTTCCACAGAATCCCCGTCTCAGCCCTCGAGGTCCCTGGTCACAGAGTAGGCGACCAGAGCTCCCGCTACGCCGAGATCTGCGCGAGTCTGGCGCCCGAGCTCCGCCCGCCTCGCTGCCCAGCCCCCTTCCCCGGGGCGTGGGCGCGGCCTTCCAGGGCCTGCGGCTGCCCTTGTAAGGAGGCGAGGCCTGGGGACACCCGAGATGCCTGGTTATAATTAACTCGGACACGTGGCGACTTCCCACCTCCCCTGAGCACCTGCCCCCCGACACCCCCCCACCCCATACCCAGCGCCTCCGGTCTCGGCCTTCACAGAGCGAGGCGTCCTCTAAAAATAACTCTTCTTGGCTGCGGAGACCCTCTCTGTCCCCTCCACAGCGGAAATCTCCCAGTGACATGGGGTGGGCTGGGGGCTGGGGGTGGGGTGTGGAGGGAGGGCGACCACGGCCTCCAACCCAGCCCTGAATTTGAATCTTCCCAACTCAGCCAGCCTCAGTTTCCTTCCCACTCAGTCCCAAGGAGGAAGGAGGGTCCAATGGCAGGTTTCTGGGTTTAGACTGTTCTAGGTTCCAGCTTGGGCTTTGGTCATTTCCTCCCTATGGCTGGGTGGCAGCAGGCAAGTCACACAGCCTCTCTGGGCCTGTATTTCCTCCTCTGGCTAACTGGGTACCTGGCCCTCCAGGGGTCACTGCAAGTGTCCCCAGGTGCTGGTGCTCAGCAAGTGGTGGGGGCCCATGACCTGCTGCGGTCAAGGCTGTTGGGGACTGAGGAGGGGCCAAGGGTCACAGGAGGGAGCTGGTGGCTGGAGCAGTCTCACGGGCCAGGGGAGGGTGGCTTCTACGTGCCTGGGACATTCCCAGCCACGGTCCCGTGTTCCCGGCGGGGGGCCAGCTGTCCCCACCGCCAGCTCGACTCAGCACTTGGTCAGGGTATCAGCTCGGTGGGGGGGCTGGGCCCAGCCCCTGGGGCGGCCCATACAAGGCCATGGGCTGGGTGCAAGGCATGCCTGGGTTCGGGGTGGGCATGGTGCCTGGGCGGCGAGGTGAGAGGCTCAGCTGCCCTCCAGGCCTCCTCCCTGGGGACAGCCCCTCCCAGCCAATGGCACAGCCTAGGTCCCCCTATATAAGGCCAGGGCTGCAGGCCCTTCCTTTGGGTCAGTGTCGCCTCCAGGATCCAGACAGCCCCTTCAGCACAGCCCGGCCAGGTACTGCCCGTGGTGGGAATCGGGTGGGGTCCGGAGTGGGCTCTCCACGGGTGTCTCAGGCTGACCTGATTCTGGAAGGGGCCTTGTCGACCCCCCACACCTTCCTGCACACAAGAGGGCTCAGCGTGTGGGCGGGTTGACCTTGTGCCTCTGGGGTCTCCTCCACCTGTGAGCCCGCCGAACCCCCGTTGTGACTTGTTATTTCTGCAGCATGAGTCTTGGGTCCTGGGGGGGTCCCAGAGACAAAATGGGTCTTGACAGCTGCCAACTGTCACCCTACAAGGGGTGGTTGTGTCAGGCCTGTGTTCATTACAGTTTGTTACCAGACCTGGGCGCCCCAAGCAGTGGGAAGTGTGTCTGTGTGTCACCTGTCAGGGGCTGCAAGAGCAGGTGTAATGGGCTCTGTGTTTGGTGTCGAGTGGGCCCCTGTGACCTTGTGTCCGATTTGCTGTGGCACCCATATGAGAGCCTCTATCCTGGGTATGTCCTTGAGCTTGGAAGTGTGACCGTGTGACTCAGTTTACAAATGTGATCTGGGGAGTCTGCGGTGATGTAGGTGTGTGGCTCTGGGGCTCTTTCTGATGTGTCTCTTGGGGCCATCTTCCTTGCCTCGGTGCTGTCTCCTGGGGTGTCTTTGGCAGGGATCGTGGGCACGCTCGGAAGGGAGGGGGCCTGGGTTGGAAGCCTAGGATGTCCTTGAGCCCCAGGGCCTGGACGCCTGTCCTCCCGGCCACCCCAGCCCACCTGTCTCGGGCCTGCTGACATGGTGCAAGCCGAGCCCCGGAATGTGGGGGCGGGGTGGGGCTTTGGCTGGGGCGGGGGAGCAGGCAGCTGCCAGATTCTAAAAATAGCCACCCTGGACAGCAGCTCCAAAGGTTTTTGGCGGTCCCCTCTCCCCCTCCCCCAGCCCTCAGTGCACCACGGTCTAGATTTCCCTCCCATAATCCTGCCTGCCTGCTTCCCTGCCCTGTGCTGGGCACCAGCGTCCCACCCCCACCACCACCGCTGGAGGGTCCCTCCTCCTTTCTGGCTGTAGTGAACAAAAGCGATAATAACAGTAACAGCAGCCACCAAGCTTCCAGGCCCTAACTACGTGCCAGGGCCTGTGCTCGGCTGGCTACATGCCCGAGCTCAGAGTCCTCCTGGCAACCCCAGGGGGAAGGCTCAGTTCACAGGAGATGGAGACTCAGAGAGGCCTGGTGACTGGCCTGGGGTCACACAGCACGGAAATGGCATAGTGGGATTTGAACCCAGCTCTGTCAATCCCAGACGCTGAGCTTTTCTTCCCAGCTGAGCCGTGGGGGGGAGTTGTCAGCAGGCAGAGGTGGGAGCAGCCGGCCCCTCCCCCCAGCCCCTTATCCAACATCCCAGAACCTTCGTGGAGAGAATGTCCCTTCTCTGGGCACATGATCATTCCCAGCAACACCCTCACCTCCACCTTGTCACCAGCTCCTCTCACGGACCTTTAAAACAACAACAACAACAATAATAATAGCTAAGTAAAACAATGCTTATTGGGTGCCAGGCACTGTTCCAGTGTTGGACATGCATTAACCCGTTTAATCCTTTGAACCCTCCCATGTGGCGGGTGCTGTTAAGATCCTCATTTTAAGATGAGTATTTATAGATGAGGGCATTAAATATAATAGAAAATGAAAAATAAAAAATAAAAAAAGAAGAAAAAAAGATGAGTAAACTGAGGCACAGAGAGGTCAAGCAACTTGCCCAAAGCCACACAGCTAGTTGTAAGTAGAAGAGCTGGGATTCAAACCCAGGCTGATTCCAGAACCTACGCTCTTACCGTGCCACCATACTTCTCCAGCCTGGGAGTCCCCCACCTCCATTTTCCAGCTGGAGAAACTGAGTCTCCAGCCAGTGTGCCAGTCCAGGGTCATTCAGCCACGACATGGCAAAGCTGGGACCCTGACTTAAGACTCCTGATGCTTCCGGTATCAAATGCTGCCTGAATGAACCCAAAGTCCCGCCCGCTTCCCTTGCTGCTCTCTGCTGGACACGAGCTGATCTTCCCTGCTCCGCTGCCCGCCAGGTCCCCCACGCTGCCACCATGCCGTTCGGCAACACCCACAACAAGTTCAAGCTGAACTACAAGGGTGAGGAGGAATACCCCGACCTCACCAAGCACAACAACCACATGGCCAAGGTGCTGACCCTTGACATCTACAAGAAGCTGAGGGACAAGGAGACTCCATCTGGCTTCACCCTGGACGATGTCATCCAGACAGGTGTGGACAACCCAGGTGAGCCTCTACGATGAAGCACCACAGGGACTGGTGGGGGGCTCTGGTGGCTGCCTGCCAGGTCCCAGTCCCACCTCCCCTGAGGGGGCCTTGGTTTTCTCTTCTGCAAAATGGGGACCATACTTACATGGCTGTGGCGAGAAACAAGTGAGTTAATACATGTGAAGGCTTGGGACAGTGCCGGGCACAGGGGCAACCACTCCGTAAACGTGCACAATTACAGTTCAAGACCCCCGAGGAGGTCAGTTCACCTCCCTGAACCTCAGTCTCGTCACCTGAAAAATGGGCACGCGTGTCGTGGAAACATATGTGTCAGAGGTGCTAGTCCCAACCAACACCCAACTCGTCGTGCGGTGGAGGGACGGGCCCTCTCCCTCCAGGCTCCTGTTTTCCCACCTGGGAAACAAGAGGGTTTTTCAAGTTTCTTATCGTCCTGATCCTCTGTGGAAGCTGCTCGTATGAGATTCTAAAAAAAAATTTGGGACTCTGAGGTGCTTATATTTTTAGTTCCTTATACCTGGCCCCCTGAGACTCCCCTTTCTCCTTTGCACCCGCCCCAGCATCCCTTCCTCACCCCGAATGCCACCTTGACCTCTCCCAGCCTTCCCTCCCCGTTCCCACAAACGCTCAGTCTTCTCACTTCCGACCTAGGGGTCTTGAATGTTCCCCACAGACACGCATGCACACGCACACACATAATGCACATATGCACACACATGCACACACGTACACATGCATGCACAAACATGCATACATGCACACGCATGCACATATGCATACACATGCACACATGTACACATGCACGCACAAACATGCATACATGCACACACATGCACATGCACACACATAATGCACATATGCATACACATGCACACATGTACACATGCACACACAAACATGCACACATGCACACACATGCACATATGCATACACGTGCACACATGTACACATGCACGCACAAACATGCATCATGCACACACATGCACATGCACACACATAATGCACATATGCGTACACATGCACACCTGTACACATGCACTCACAAACATGCATACATGCACGCGCATGCACACGCACGCACATAATGCACATATGTGTACACATGCACACATGCATGCAAATGCACACATGCATGCAAATGCGCACGTGAATGCACAAACATGCACACATGCACACTTGAATGCACAAACATGCATACATGCACACACATGCACATATGCACACACATAATGCACATATGCGTACACATGCACACATGTACGCATGCACGCACAAACATGCATACATGCACACACATGCACATATGCACACACATGCGCAGTCCCCACTGGGCCCACGGGCCCAGGCCTTGCTTGCTGGCGACAAGCACCTCTGACCTCATCTCACCCTGACCTCCCCCCCAGGTCACCCCTTCATCATGACTGTGGGCTGTGTGGCTGGTGACGAGGAGTCCTACCAGGTTTTCAAGGAGCTCTTCGACCCCGTCATCCATGATCGGCATGGAGGCTACAAGCCCACCGACAAGCACAAGACCGACCTCAACCATGAGAACCTCAAGGTCGGCTGCCCCCAGGGGAGGGGAGGGCTTAGGGGTGGGGAGGAGAGAGAGGTCAGAGAGGAGATGGGGAGAGAGGAGAGGGACAGAGATAGAGGGAGACAGAGATAGAGGGAGACAGAGATAGTCAAGGAGACAGAGGAGCGCGAGGAGGAAGGCACAGAAACAGACGGAGGAAGAGCAACAGTAATGGGAGACGAAGGTGGGGAGAGGGGTGTGGAGAACACAGGGGCAGGTGAGGAGATGGGGGAGACAGGGCTGGGGACAATGAGACAGAGACGGGAGAGGCGGAGCTGGGTGGGGTCTGCGGGGAGGGAGGCTCAGCTCCAGCCAGGGGACAGAGGGTCAAAGGAAGCAGTGGAGACCCAGGGAGAGGGGAGGCTGGGGTGCTGCCCCAGGACTGTCCACCGGGCCCTGACCCCCCCCCGTCCTCCAGGGTGGAGACGACCTGGACCCCAACTACGTGCTCAGTAGCCGCGTCCGCACTGGCCGCAGCATCAAGGGCTACAGCCTGCCCCCCCACTGCTCCCGGGGCGAGCGCCGGGCCGTGGAGAAGCTCTCTGTGGAAGGTGAGTGTCCCCACCCCACCCTCCGCTGGGGTCACCCGCTCTGGCTCTGCTCCTCCACGGGCAGGTCCCCGACCCTCCTGGGCCCCCATTTTCCAAAACAGGAGAGGAGCTTGGTAAATCGTAGGGGCTTGGCGGGTGGTGGCTGTCTGCCTTACCTGAGTCGGGGGTCTTGGGGGGCTGTCACGGCTGGGGGGCCCCTGAGGGCACCCACGCAGACACCCAGCTGCCCCAGCTGCTCTCATCCAAGCACCCAGAAAACATTTCTGCTTGTTCTTGGCCCTCGCGGGGAGCTGGGGTCTCACGATGAATGAGGTGGGCAAAGTCACTGCTGTCACGGAGCTCTCAGCCTGGTGGGGGAAGGGAGGGAACACAGAAGCCCACAAATGCTCAAGGTCATTCCATGAGGGTGGCAAGGAGAAGAGTAGCAGAGAATGACTAGGGGAGGCGGTCACCTTAGCAAGGGGGAACCGAGACCTGGCTGGGAAGGATTCCAGGCAGCTGGAACAGCAGGTGCAAAGGCCCTGAGGCAGGGGGAATAGTGTTGGAGTAATAGTGAGACCAGTGTGGCTGCAGCAGCGTGGCCAACGGGGAGAGGGATAGCGGAGGTCGGAGAGGTGAGGGTGGCCCGACTCTGCAGGCTTGTGGGCTACAGGGCCTTGGCCTTGACTCTGTGGGAGGGAGGTGAGCAGAGGAGGCAAAAGTCCAGGCTTACGTAGCTCTTGCTGGCTGCTGAGTGGGGAACAGGCATCGTGTGTGTGTGGGGGGTGGCGTGCAGGCAAAAGTGGGAGCAGAGGGGCCATGAGGGGACAACCAAAATGGGTCAAGTGAGGGGCGAAGCACAGGCAGTGAGATGGGAGATCAAGTGGGGAGCTTCTGCAGGTAGAACCGCTGGGGCTTTCAGGCAGGGTGTTCTGCTGGTAAGTGTTTAACAACTGGCTCGCAGAAAAAAAAAAAAAAAAAAAAAAGCCCTGATTTGCATTGACTGCCAATTTCTGTGGTGTAAATTCTCCTCCCGTGGCCAATTTTAAGCTCTCAATGTGACATCACACGGAGATGGGAAGCACATCATTATGTAGCATTTCCACCACACAGATACAATACATGCAAATAACTTCAAGAACATAGGTAATAGTAAATGCAGTAAAATAATTAGGAAGCGAGTTGAGTACTTATTATCTTTGTTTTAAATATAATGTATTTAATCGTAAGCTTACATAATTTAATTTTAACAATACGTGATGTAGTATATGATACACAATATAGTATAGCATATTACAGGCATACCTTGGAGATATTGTGGGTTTGATTCTAGACCACCACAATAAAGCGACTATCACAATAAAATGAGTGACACAAATTTTTCGGTTTTGTAGTGCACATAAAAGTTATGTTTGCACTATACTGTAGTCTATTAAGTATGTAATAGCACTGTCTAAAGAACCAATTACGTACCTTAATTAAAATATACCTTATTGCTAACAAATGCTAATGCTCATCTGAGCCTTCAGTGAGACATAATCTTTTTGCTGGTGGAGGGTCTTGTCTTGATGTTGATCAGGGTGGTGGTGGCTGCAAGTTGGGGTGGCTGTGGCAATTTCTTAAAATAAGACAACAGTGACATTTGCTGCATCCATCAACTCTCTTTTCACGAAAGATTTCTCTGCAGAATGCAATGCTGTTTCAGGCCGGGCGCGGTGGCTCACGCCTGTAATCCTAGCACTCTGGGAGGCCGAGGTGGGCGGATCGTTTGAGCTCAGGAGTTCGAGACCAGCCTGAGCAAGAGTGAGACCCCATCTCTACTAAAAATAGAAAGAATTATATGGACAGCTAAAAATATATATAGAAAAAAATTAGCCGGGCATGGTGGCGCATGCCTGTAGTCCCAGCTACTCGGGAGGCTGAGGCAGGAGGATCGCTTGAGCTCAGGAGTTTGAGGTTGCTGTGAGCTAGGCTGACGCCACGGCACTCACTCTAGCCTGGGCAACAGAGTGAGACTCTGTCTCAAAAAAAAAAAAAAAAAAAAAAAGTAAAAAAAAAAAAAAAAAAAAAGAATGCAATGCTGTTTCATAGCATTTTAACCACAACAGAACTTCTTTTAAAATTGGAGTCAATCCTCTTAAACCCTGCTGTTGCGTTACCAGTGAAGTTTATGTAATACTCTAAATCCTTTGTTGCCGTTTCAACAATGTTCACCGCATCCTCACCAGGAGTAGTTTCCATCTCAAGAAACCACTGTCTTTGCTCATCCGTTCCAGTTTGATCATGAGATAGATGGCAGCAATTCAGTCCCCTCTTCAGGCTCCACTTTTAATCCTAGTTCTTTTGTGGTTTCTACCACGTCTGCAGTTTCTTCCTCCACTGAAGTCTTGAACTCCTCAAAGTCATCCATGAGGGTTGGAATCAACTTCCAAACTCCTGTTAATGTTTGTATTTTTTCCTCCTCCCATGAATCATGAATGTTCCTCATGGCATCTAGAATGGTGAATCCGTTCCAGGTTTTCGATTAATTTTGTCCAGATCTATCAGACGAATCACAATGGCAGCTGTAGTCTTACAAAATGTACTTCTTTTTAAATTAAAAAAGCTATGTTTTGTTTTGTTTTTGAGACAAGTTCTCGTCATGTTACCCAGGCTGGAGTACAGTGGCTATTCACAGGTGTGATCATAGCACACTACAGCCTTGAACTCCCGGCCTCAAGCGATCCTCCTGCCTCAGCCTCCTAAGTAGCTGGGATTACAGGCATGTGCCACCACACCTGGCTTGAAATGTATTTCTTAAATAGTAAGACTTGAAAGTCAAAATTTCTCCTTGATCCATGGGCTGCAGAGTAGATGTTGTGTTAGCAGGCATGAAAACAACATAATTCCTTGTACACCTCCATCAGAGCTCTTGGGTGACCAGCTGCATTGTCAATGAGCAGTAATGTTTTGAAAGGAATCTTTTTTTCTGAGCAGTAGGGCTCAACAATGGCCTTAAAATATTCAGTAAACCATGCTGTAAACAGATTTACTGTGGCAGAGTAGATTTAGCATAATTCATTCTTTTCTTTTCTTTCTTTCCTTTTCCTTCCTCTCTTTTTTTTAAGAGACAGGGTCTCACTCTGTCACTCAGGCTGGAGTGCAGTGGCCTGGCGTGATCATACCTCACTGCAGCCTCCAGCTCCTGGGCTCAAGTGATCCTCCTGCCTCAGCTTCCTGAATAGCTAGAACTACAAGCACATACCACCCTACTCAACTAATTTTAAAATTTCTTGTAGAGACAGGGTCTTGCTGTGTTGCCCACACTGGTCTCCAACTCCTGGCCTCAAGCGATCCTTTCACCTTGGCCTCCCAAAACGTTGGGATTACAGGCATAAGCCACCACACCTGGCTGATATAGCATAATTCTTTAAGGTCCTAGGATTTTCAGAATAGTAAATGAGCACTGGTTTCAACTTACAGTCACCAGCTACATTAGCCCCTAACAAGAGAGTCAGTCTGTCCTTTGAAGCCAGGGATTGTCTTTTTCTCTCTAGCTATCAAAGTCCTAGATGGCATCTTTTTCCAATAGAAGGCTGTTTGGTTTACACTGAAAATCTGTTGTTTAGTGTGGCCACCTTCATCAACTGTCTTAGCTGGATCTTCTGGATAACTTGCTACCGCTTCTCCATCAGCACTTGCTGCTTCACCCTGCACTTTGATGTTATGGAGACGGCTCCTTTCCTTAAACCTCGTGAACCACCCTCTGCTAGCTGCCAACTTCTCTTCTGCAGCTCTCTCTCCTCTCTCAGCCTACATAGAATTGAAGAGAGTCAAGGCCTTGCTCTGAATTAGGCTTTGGCTCAAGGGAACGTTGTGGCTGGTTTACTCTTCTATCCAGACCACTCTAACTTTCTCCGTATCAGCAATAAGGCTGTTTCACTTTCATATCATTCGTGTGTTCACTGGAGTAGCACTTTTAATGTCCTTCAAGAACTTTCCCTTTGCATTCACAGCTTGGCTAACTATTTGGTGGAAGAGGCCTAGCTTTGGGCCTGTCTCTGCTTTCAACACGCCTTCCTCACTAAGCTTAATCATTTCTAGCTTTCGATTTAAAGTGAGAGATGTGTGACTCTTCCTTTCACTGGGACACTTAGAGGCCACTGAAGGCTTATTCACTGGCCTAGTTTCAATACTGCTGTGTCTCAGGGAATAGGGAGGCCGAGGAGGGGAGAGAGATGGGGAGCAGCTGGTTGGTGGAGCTATGAGAACACACACACAGCATTTATCAACTAAGTTCACCACCTGGCCGGGCGAGGTGGTTCACGCCTGTAATCCTAGCTCTCTGGGAGGCCGAGCGGGGTGAATCATTTGAGCTCAGGAGTTCGAGACCAGCCTGAGCAAGAGCGAGACCCCTTGTCTCTACTAAAAAACAGAAAGAAATTAGCTGGACAACTAAAAATATATATATAGAAAAAATTAGCCGGGCACGGTGGCGCATGCCTGTAGTCTCAGCTACTCGGGAGGCTGAGGCAGGAGGATCACTTGAGCCCAGGAGTTTGAGGTTGCTGTGAGCTAGGCTGACACCACGGCACTCTAGTCCGGGTAACAGAGTGAGACTCTTGTCTCAGAAAAAAAAAAAAAGTTCACCACCTTACACGGGTGTGGTCTGGGGTTCCCCAAAAGAATTACAATAGGATCACTGATCCCAGATCATCATAACAGATATAATAATAATAAGAAAGTTGGATATACTGTGAGGATTACCAAAATGTGACACAGAGCCATGAAGCAAGCACGTGCTTTTGGAAAAATGGCACCAACAGACGTGTTGGACACAGGGTTCCACAGACCCTCAATTTGTAAAAAACAGAGTATCCTCAAAGTGCAACAAAATGAGGTATGGCTTTATATTATATAGATAATGTATAAAATATATAAATAATGTGTGAAATATATAAATGAATGTATCAGATATATTTATCACACATATGTAAACATATTCATTATACACACATTTTTAGCATATGAATATATACAAATAACATACCTGCTATTTCCTAGTTATTTCTCCTGACAGCTCCCCCAGTTCCTGAGACTGGCTGGCTGGCTTCCAGCCAGGGGGAGCAGGTCCCAGCGCACTGTGACCTGCAGGTGCACTGGAGGTGTGGGTGCCTCAGGGGAAGGGGAGAGTCTATTTTCTGGCTTGAGCTCACGGTGTGGCAGTTCCTGGGGGCCTGGGCAGACAGGGGAGGAACAGATTTTGGGGAGGGGTCATGAATTTGGGTTTAGGCACAGTGTTTAGGTGCCTTGAGGCCATCCATGGGGGCCAAGGCCCAGGCCTGTTAGGGCCAGCAGTGTGGGGTCCCTGGGCCGTCACACGCTGGTTGAAGCGGGGCAGGCTGCTGACCACCCTCTCCTGTGGTCCCGTAGCCCTCAACAGCCTGACGGGCGAGTTCAAGGGGAAATACTACCCTCTGAAGAGCATGACAGAGAAGGAGCAGCAACAGCTCATCGATGACCACTTCCTGTTCGACAAGCCCGTGTCCCCGCTGCTGCTGGCCTCAGGCATGGCCCGTGACTGGCCCGATGCCCGTGGCATCTGGTGAGGCCCCTCCTGCCCCTTGGTTTCCCCTTCCCCCAGCCTCCTCCAGGGCCCCCGTGACCTTCCTCACACCTCCACCAAAGTCAAGACCATAAGAATAATTATGGTCTTCCAAGTGCCACGGAAAATAATCTTGCCTCCACCCCTGCCTATCCTGTGGTCTGCGTGTCCTATTTTGGGAAACTTGGACCAGAGAAGTGGCACCTAAGAACTCAGACTTGAACCCTACTCCCTGCGTTCAAATTTCAGCTCTGCCATGGACTAGCTTTGTGACGTTGGGCAAATTATTTAATTTTTCTCCATCTGTAAGATGAAGAGCACAATAATTTGTAGCTCTTGGAGTTCTTGTGAGGATTAAATGAGCTAGTTTATGTAAAGTGTCGGAAGCAGCGCCTGGCATTCAGTAAGTGCTCAGTACATCTGGACTATTAGCATTATCTTCACTACACACTATTATTGTTAGTTAGACTTGCTATGAGTCTTTGAATCCTGATTCTGAAAAAGATTTCAAAAGGTTTAGAGAACTTAGGTTTCAAACGATTAGAGGAGTTTGGGTTCTAAGAGCTACAGGTTGGGTAATTGTAAGATTTTAAGATTTTAAATATTTTTAGGTTTTAAAATTCTATTAGTCTCAAATTCTGTGATTCCATGATTTCAAACATTTCCAGATCTTAATGTTTCAGGGTCTTAATACCCTATTTCTGAGATGCTAGATTTGGGAGATATCCCAGTGCGATGGGAAGATTCTGTGGTCTGGAGACCAGATGTAGGATTTCCTAGATTTATCCAGGCTTCTGATTGGCAAAGATTCTGAGATTCCAAAAGCCTACAATTTAATGTTGTTCAAAGACTTAAGTCCCTGAAAGTCTTTGATCCCAGGATTCGAGGTTTAAGAGATCCTGCGACGTTACAGTCTACAGAGTTAAGCTGCCGCATTTTGAGAAAGCAGATGCCACCCACCTCCCGCCCCTCAGGCCGCCTCCCCCCAGCGGGGGGTATGTGTTTGGGAGGGGAGGGGGTTGGGTTCCCCCAGAGCTGACTTTGGCCTCTTTTGCTGCACCCCACCCTAGGCACAACGACAACAAGAGCTTCCTGGTGTGGGTAAACGAGGAGGACCACCTCCGGGTCATCTCTATGGAGAAAGGGGGCAACATGAAGGAGGTTTTCCGCCGCTTCTGCGTGGGGCTGCAGAAGGTGGGTGTCTGCCCCTAGCTGTTGGCTTCGGGCTCCACGCTGAACGCCCCGCCCCTTCCCCACTCAAGCCCCGCCCCTCAGAGCCCGCCCCACCCACTTCCCAAGGCCCCGCCCCTGGGCCCGGCTCCACCTCTACACACAAGCCCCGCCCCCTCGGACCCCTGCCTCCACTCACGTCCTCATGCCCTGTCTCTCCGAGCTTTATCTCTTTGAGCCCTGTCCAAGTGTATTTGGGGGTGCCTGCTGGCGCTGACCCCTGGTCCTCTTGCCCTGACTTCAGATCGAGGAGATCTTTAAGAAAGCCGGCCACCCCTTCATGTGGAACGAGCATCTGGGCTACGTGCTCACCTGCCCGTCCAACCTGGGCACTGGGTTGCGCGGAGGCGTGCACGTGAAGCTGGCGCACCTGAGCAAGCACCCCAAGTTCGAGGAGATTCTCACCCGTCTGCGCCTGCAGAAGCGGGGCACAGGTGCGGCTCCCACATCCCTCCCCTGCCCCGCGGTGTCTGGGGCCGACCCTTTACAGCGGCGGAAGGGAGGTGGGGCATCCCCGTGAGTTCTGGGGGTCGGCAAGGACTGCCCCTCCGTGAGCCTCAGTTTCTTCCTCTGTAAAATGGGCGTTAGCTCGTCTGTCTCATAGGAGTCAGTCTGACATCTTCATGATGATATAACATGCATTGCATATGCCCCCGGAAGTCCCCTGGGGCCTCAGTTTCCCCATTTGAAGAGTGGGGGTGGTCAGGATTGGGCCCTAGGAAGCGCTGCTCCAGAGCCTGCTCTCTTGCCCACTAAGCTGTATTTTCACGTTGGATGGTTGAGGGGGTGAGGTACCCACCTAAAGCCGGAGACGTGAGCCCACGAAGCTCTGTGTGCAGATAACCTGTTACACAGTGGGCACTCAATACATGCAGCTGTTGCATTTGGCACGGGGACCAGGCCGCTGCGCCTCTGCTCTTTCCTCACGTCCCTGTCCTCTGCTCCCGCAGGCGGTGTGGACACAGCTGCTGTGGGCTCGGTGTTCGACGTGTCCAACGCCGACCGGCTGGGCTCATCCGAGGTAGAGCAGGTGCAGCTGGTGGTGGACGGTGTGAAGCTCATGGTGGAGATGGAGAAGAAGCTGGAGAAAGGCCAGTCCATCGACGACATGATCCCCGCCCAGAAGTAGGCGCGCTGCCCGCCCGCCACCGACTGCTGCAGCCGCAGCCAGTGGGAGGACCTCGCCCACCGGAGGCTGCCCCTTCACCTCTGGCCTCGCCCCTTTGCTCGGAGTTCCACCTATAATGGTTGTGTCACCTGGGGGCTCTATCCACCCCTCTCGGAGTTCCAGTTCCGACCAGAGTTCCGACGGACTCCACCCTCTGGGTTCTGGCCAATGAAAAGCCTCCCTGACAAGGTCCCCTACTGGTTCCAGAGCTCCAACCACCGCCAGGAACTCGGGCTGACGGACAGCTCCCAGAACACCCGGAGCTCTTGCTTTGTCTCAGCGCAAAGCAATAAATAAAAGCAATGGTGGCCTTAGCCTTGTGTCTGATAGTTACTGAGGGAAAAGGAGGGACTTTTGCAATTGGCCACCGTGTGGCCTCGAAGTGGTTTGCCCTGTCTGGGTATGTACTAAGCATGTTTTATACCATCTCTAAAATGAGGCAACGTTAAGGGACAGGGTCTAATCCAAAAATTTTAAAGCTCTATAGGGAATCTGGGACGCAAAGAGGTGTGGCCCAGTGTCACATAGCCAAGCACGGGCCCTTCCTTTCCAACTCCGCTCCCATCATCAGTCATGCTCAGATCTCAAACAGGGTCCACGCTGGGGAGAAACTCAAGGCAAATAAAATGTTTGAGTCTTGAATTTAGCCCACGGGCCTCCAGTTTGAGACCTCCCATGCATCACATCACATCTGCCTCTGCTATGCTTCTCATTGGCCTCATGTCCGGCCTGACTTCATCCCTCTATAGCTGCTACCAGTCTTTCAGACTTCTCTTACTTTGCTCAAGAACCTGCTATGGCTCCCCATATCTCCTTGGGGCAATTAATCGCAATAAATCCTATTATTTGTGATTCTTCAAGGTCACAGTGAAATACACACCATTTGCTGAAGGTTCATCTTTCCAGTTCTCTCCATCACTTCTCTGACTTTTTTTGGCTGCTTACACCCTCCAATTCCCACCTCAATGTCTGCCCGAGCTGTTTCCTTCTCCAGTCTGGCACCTGGGTCAGGGCATCCCCATGGTCTTTAGGGATAGGCCTATTGGAGAACTTGGTCCCAGCAAGGAACAGGAAAGGGACATGGGAGAGCAACTGGGGGAGGGAGAGGAGTAGGTGACAGAAGTCAAGAAGCATCTGAACACGCATTGGGGGCTGGGCACATCAATCACCTCCACTCAGCCAAACAGGCCAAGGGCCCCATTGGCAAGGACATAGTGAGTGGCCCAAAAGGTGGCAAAGGGTTCAGAAAAAACTATGAGGCAGAGCAAATGGCAGACAGAGAGAGCCCTCAGGAACCTGGAAGAGGCACTTTCTCAAATCTCAAGAGGGCCCTCAGAGTTCAACGGAACCACCCTCTGCTTTAAGGAGGGGAAACTGAGGCCCAGCGATGCCTCCAAGAGTTCCCAGGGAAATTACTAAAACACGAAGATTACAAGAGACCCCATAGATCAAGGCATGCAGGACCTGTGAGACGCTGGGATGCCCTTTACAATACTGGCCCCAGTTGGAAATTTGCCATGAATAATCTCAGTTTCACACCCAGAGGCCACACAGCCCACAAACACTCCAGTGGAGACAGTCTGAGCCAACTGGATTAGCAGCCCAGGCACCTGTCAGTTGCCACATCCTGCCCATGTGGCCTCATAAGACTCCTAAATCCATCCCTTCTCAACCCACCTGTGCCACTCCGACCTCCTGCCTAACCTGTCACCTGCCCTCCCCGCCTCCCACCCACCCTGCACACAGCGCAAGTCTGCCTCTTTCTCTCCTCTGCTCCCAACCTCACCATGGCTCCCCAGTGCCCTCAGAAGTCCAAGCCCCTCTCCACAACCTTCAAGGTTCTGCCAATACGTCTAGCCTTGTCACTCGCAGTGACTCACCCTCAACCACGTGCCATTTGCTGAAGGACCTGTACTCTCTCTCGCTTCCCAGCTGTTGCAATGCAAGCCCTTCCTGGCTGGAGCAGGCAGCCCTCTGGACTTCCCTACACTAGCCCTGCCCACTCTGGGTTGTCTCTGAGGACGACTCTGCCTCCTCCACTGGACCGTGGGGTTCATGTGGGCTGTGGCTGTTTTGGTTCCTACCTAGCTCCCTGTATAGCGGACACCCTCAGGGATTTCTTTCCTGCACAAAATCCTCCATGGCTCCCCAGTACCTTAGGGGAAAGCCCAGATTGCTCATTTTGGCCCTGAAGGCCCTATGTGAACAAGCCCTGCTCTTCTGTACTGCACAGCCTTCAACCACTTACATCTGCTGAGCTCCTGTGTCCCTTCTCTTGATCAAGACACCTGACTTTGCTCTGGGGAAACCCATCTACCTCCAGCTCTAGGTATGAGCCTGGCCACTCTAGAGTTACAGTGATTGGTTCAGTGGTGACCACTGACTTATCTGGGACAATGAGAGTCTGCCTTGGGACTTTTACTGGGAAGTTAGCAATGAGGATCTTTCTGCTGCAGGAACGAAGCTGGAGGGACAGAAACTTGTAACTGCTGGGGATCCCTCTGCCATCAGGAAAAGAGTGCCTACTAGATAAAACTACTGGAATTAAATTTACACTGGAAGAGAGAAGAGATGGTCTACTGCCTGGCTCCAACCATACCTGAAGTCAGGCACTGGTGGGCTATTAAGTAATATAAACCAACAAATACCTTTTTGCTTTTAGTACTAATACAGAATTTCTCTTGCTAATTCTCCACACATGCCCAACACAGCAGCCACAGCAAAATCACCCACAGTTCTCTGAAGATATACCAGGCACTCCCACTTCTGGGCTCTTTTTGCCCAGGGTATACCCAATACCTAGTCAACTCCTATTCATCCTTCAAAGCCCAACTCCAGCATTAGTTCCTCTGGAGCATCTTCCCCATCCCCCACCCCCATTTTTCCTTGTGGGCTCCCCAAGACAATGTTTTCTCTAGTGTTTGTGTCAGAACCCGTCCCCCAGATGGGGCTCCTCGTGTCTCCGTGTCCAGCACTGGGCTTGGCGCAGAGTAGGCACTGGTCAATGACTGTTTATTGAATAAGGTACTATCGGAGTAAGAAGTGGTTTAGAGTCCAGTGTAACATGGTGGGCGGGAGTGGATGAGGCCGAGTTCTGCCCCGCCCTCTGCCACGACCATCCTTGACCCACACACCCCCACTACTCCCATTCTGCGGATGGGAAAAACGAGGCTCAAAAAGGAGAAACCACTGGCCCAAAGTCACACACCTCCTCTTCAACTCACTTGCAGGTGAGGGCAGGGAAGGAAAACCCCAGGGTCAGCGTGGGTGGGACTCTCCTAAGTTTATTGGGCAATAGGCTGCAGGTGAGGGGCTGACAGGAGGGTGGGGTGTAATAACTTAAAAACCGGAGGTGACAGCGGCAGCTCCTCAAGAGACCTCTGCATGGGGGAGGGTGTGGGGGTATATACAAGGATTTGTACAAAGTGCCCCGCGCCAGCCTGGGGCAGGAAGGGGGTTCGAGCATGAGGGGAGGGGAGGGGAAGGAATCTGCCTCTCTGACCCCCACTCCCAGCCCCCCAGTTCTCCAGTCCGCAGGCTCAGCAGCTCTCCCTGTCCCTGCCCAAGGCCTCATCCTTGAGCTGTTGGGAGGAATGGAAGAATTTTCTCAGTTTCCCTTCCTGCACCTGCCCTGCCCCCAAAGTCTCCTCAGGTGCCCCCATGGCAGGGTGAGGGGGGACAGAACCGGCTGGAGGCTCCAGGAAGGTGCCAGATCCCCCCGCTAAGTCCCCTTATCCTTCTCCAGTGCCCAGCGGCCCCAAAGAACAGCAGACGGGACAATCTCTGCCCCCCCAAATCTAATTCCGGGAAACTGAGGTGATGACAAAGGGAGAATCCCCTCCCCGCCCCCTTTCCCCTCCTGTAGAAGTGAAGGGGACAAGGGAGAGAAGAGGAAGAGACCCAGGCCGTCGTGGCTCAGAGCTCGAGGTCATTGGAGATGCGGGTGACGAGGGTGCGGAAGGCCAGGGCGGTGCCCGCCACACGGCGGAAGAGAACTCCGCGCAGGCCCGGCCGGGGCAGCTGGCAGACCTCCACTTCGAAGTGAGACAGGGGCTCGGGCCCGCCCGCACCCCCGTGCAGGCAGGCCAGCAGGAACGGCTGTGGCTGGCGGCAGCGGCAGCGGGCGGCCGCCGTGGCCTGGCGCAGAGCTGCCATCAGGGCCTCGGGAGGGCGAGAGCTGGTCAGCTTCACACTCCAGGGGAATCGGAGCAGCCGGGGGGCGGTTTCCGTTTGATCCCAAGGTAGATGGCAACTGAGGTGGGAGGATATCAGAGGTCAGAGACGGGGGAGAAGAGGAAGGCAGGTGGAGGACGGAGGGGACAGTTTTTCCCACTTTGGGACAGACTCCTAGCTGTCCCCTTGAAAGCCATTCTCCCCCTTTCACCCCAGGGACAGAGTTTCAGCTGGGCATATAGCTGTCCAGCTGGGGACCTCATTTCCTAGCCTCCGTCACCCCCAGGGGTGGCCCTGTCTCAGCTGTGGCATGAGAGTGGAAGTGAGGTATGTGGGGCCACATCACCTCCTCCATGAAAGGAGACCCGCACCCCGGGCGCTCCCGCCCCACCCCTGCCAGCGGGGCTCAGCAGCAGCATGAAGGCTCGACGGTGAAGATGACAACAGGGCTCTAAAGCATGGGACGGAAGAAACTGGGGACCTGAATGACCTCATGGTGAACAGGGTGGCCCTAGCAGCCTGGCTTGGCCACATGGTTTGTGTGAGACAGAAATTTATTTCCATCTGTATTTCGGGATCTCTTTGTTACAGCAGCTGAGCTCGTTTCCTAACACATCCCCCTGGTAATGACGACCACGTTTCCCAGGGGGGAACCGACCCCCCTCACTGCAGACCAGGCATTCTTAACCAGAAGCAGCACTGTCTGTCTATGCAGAGGGGTATCTGGAAATTTCTGGGGGCCTCTTGATCGTCACCATGTCTTACAATGGGAGTACTGCTGGTGTTTATCACGTTGGGGGCAGGGAAGGGTCAGGGATGACAAACGTTCTACAGTGTGCGAAAGGGCCCTGCATGACAAAGAAACGTCCTGCCTAGAGCACTCAGTGTTCCTCCTGAAGAGCATTCCCGGTCTAGTTGTTGCGGTTCCGGTGGGGCTGACTGCCCCTCAGTGCCAAGGATGAGCACATGACTCAGTTCTGGCCAATGAGAGCACTCTACCTTCTTGGACACTGTGATTGGGTCAAGGATGGGCACATGACCAGATCGGACCAATCAGAGTATTACACCCCTCAGGCCACAGGCATTGGTTTAGGGAAGGGCACGTGACCAAGTCCCAGCCAATCAGAGTCACTCCTGGGATTCTGCTGGAACTACTGTGAAGGCTCTAGTTTCTAGGGGCGGTCTGTAAACTGGCAGATTGTCAAACCAAAGCAGTGCTTGGCAAACTACGGTGTTGCCTGCATTTGTAAACAAAGTTTTATTGGAACACAGCCACATCTATTGTTTTGTATTCAATGTGGCTGCTTTTGTGCTACAATAGCAGAACGGAACAGGTGTGATATAGACTGCCTGGCTCTCAGAGCCTAAAATACTGACTAGCTGGGCCTGTACAGTTAATTTTAGCCACCTGCCGGCCCAGAGCTGCCGGCAACCGTTCTGCCATTATTGGATGAGAGGTGAGAGGAGATGGGGTGTACATGGGAGGAGGCTGAAGTTAAAGGTCAAGGGAAGGTGCTCAGGGATGGGGTGGAAATGAGAGGAATCAAGGCAGGGGTAAGAGGGGCTGGCAGAGGAGACAGGGGCCACGGGGACACTCCAGGTCCATCTAAGGCCCTGGGGGGAGTGCGGGGAGGTCTGAGGAGGTGAAAAGAGGGGACCAGTGTGGCAGTCAGAGGTAGGCCCACGTACTCACCTTGTGACCTCAGGTCCCCCGATTCTCTCAGGTTCGTCTGCGACCCTGGTGGAGGGAGGAGGACAGAGTGTCTAATCTGGACGTGGGGAGCCCTCCTCCCACAACCCACTGCCTCTGGGACTCCCGGCAGCCACTGCCTCAGCCTCAGGCTCTCCTGCTGGCTGGAGCTGGGCGGGGGAGGGCCGGGAATCAGGATTTGAGGCACTTGTTTTGAAATGGTTAGTGAGGTTATAGGACAGATACTGAGGAATGTGGAAGATGAAAGAGAGAGGAGAGTGGGCAGACAGAGGGACAGACACACACACTCAGATACACGTTGCGGCTTTGCTCTAATGACACCTCCCTCGTCAGACCTGCCCCACAGAAAGCTGCACCCTTCCCTTCCCCACAGCCCTGGCCCCACCCCTTCTCTATTTTTCTTCCTAGTACTTGTCGCTGCCTGACAGTCTATATATTAGTGTCTGGGTCCCCTAATAGCATGTCGGCTCTGCCAGGGCAAGGACTTTATACATTTTGTTTCTTTCTACTCCAGGGCCCAGGGTGGTGCCAGGCACATAGTAGGTGCTCCATGAGTAATACTAGCAATTAATAAAAGTAGCATATTATTTCTAATACATTTGTAAAGCATTTTCCAAGGCAACATTCTAAGCTCAGTCCACCTCGTTTAGTCCTCACGACAACTCTAGGGGACGGTGCTGTTATCCCCATTTTACAGAAAAGGAAAGTGAGGCCCAGAGAGGTTGAGTGACTTGTTTGAGGTCACTCAGCAGAGCTGGGATCTGGACCTCGAGAGGCCGTGGCTCTGTGAGTAAATGAACAATCAGACCCCACATCCAGACCCCGTACTCGGCTTACATCCACAGAGCCCCCTCCCCGATGCCCGCACACACAGGTCAGACATGCAGTCAGGGAGGCAGGGCCAGAGAGAACAGAGCGTGGATAGGACTTACTGATCTTGGATCCCTGGGGCAGAGAGGCGCCCGAAACACAGCGGTTAGAGTTCTGCCGTTTAGAGGGATCGAGGGTAACCCTGCAGTGTGAGGAGGGAGGTGAGGGGTGACAGGGGAGGAGAAGGAAGAGGAGGAGGAAGAAACATCAGGGTGCAGGAGGCAGAGCAGAGAGAAGACAGGTTAGGCCCCACCGGCCCCCACCCTGCCCCATCCCCGCCATCCCGTGGAGCTCACCTTCGGGTCAGTTTGGAGGTCAGCTTGGTGAAGAGGTTGGTGGTGGGGCGGGGCCGCCCAGCGGGCAGGGGTGCGGCCTCGTGGGCCAGTGTGGGAGAGGCAGGTGGCCCATTCTGCACACCCCCGCCACCCCCGCCCCCTGCCCGCCGGTCCCGGACCTGGCCACCATGGAAGGTGCTGCGGATGGTGGAGCCTCGTGCCAGACGGCTCCGCTCCCCTGATGGGGGAGCCAGGCTGTGACTGGAAGGGGAAGCGGGGGGCACCCGTGGGGTGCCTGAGCTGTGGGCAGAGAAGGACAAGTTAAGGTAGGGCCCCAAGGCAGGCCAGGGCCCCAGTCCCTCTGATTCTTCACTGTCCTATCCTCAGACCAGAAACCCAGAGCTCAGAGACAGGGCTGCCACGTACAGTTGTGCAGGCTGTGTACTATACAACCTAGCATTGTTTTGTTACCACTCCTTCAAACTGTTCCTTTTTCAAACTTTCTTCTCACCAAACTGTCCCCTGTCCCAACTGTTCTTTCTACAAACTCAGCAACTGGATAGATTCACATGTATTTTTGGATGCCTCCCTTGCTATCTGCCATCCAAACCTCAGGAACCAAATTAACTCCACAAACACTCTGCTAGCTGAACTCCCGTCACCCAAACTTGGGAAATGAATATTAATAGATGTAACAATCAAGGATAACCACATTCATTATCACAATTTTTTGACAGGTGAAAATAAAGAGGAAGGGACCCTCTCTCTAACTCTCTCAAAATGCTGTGTGGGTCCCACTAGCCCGGGACCCTCCTCCAGCCCCTCTGACCCTCCTAGTCCTGACAGAAGGGGCCAGACCTCCAATTTTTCTCCTCCCAGGGACCCCTGGTCCAGCCTGGATCTCAGAGAGGAAACCCTGACTGTGGCAGAGTCCATCTTCCTGTTTTGCTCTTGGTAACCAAACCCTCGACTTGAGCACTGCACATGGCTGCCCAGGCAGAGACTACATTTCCCAGACTCCTTTGCAGCTAGGGATGGTTATATGACTATGCTCCAGCCAATGGGATGTAAGCAGAGTGTTCTGTACCATTTCTGGGTCAGGCCTTTAAAAAGAACGCTGCTTGCCCTCTACTCTCTTCCCCCAGTTTTCTGTGGTTGGGAGATCGCGGCAGCTGGTGCGGTGGCCTCAGCCCCAAAGCTGGAGCTTCACGCTGAGACTGGCAGAATCGACCAGGGTCTGGATGGTCACATCACAGAAGACTAAACCTCCATCTCAGTGAGGCTCCTATAACTTGGGAGCTCTGAGTCTATAATCTGACTGATCCACTGTCTCTTGACCAGAACTGGGAAGGTCATGTATTATTAAGTGGTTACAAATTCAGATTCTGGAGTCAGTCTAGAATCTTTATGCCTTGACTTACTAGCTGTGTGGCTTTGGACAAGTTACTTAACCTCTCTGTGCCTCATTTCCTCAAGCTGTAAAATGGAGACATACCAGGATCTATCTCTCAGATCTGTTAGGGGCATTAGCCAGGTGATATACGTAGAGGCCTGGCATAGGCTGCTGCTTGATTAATGTTCATTATTATTATTTTTATTTAATAACTCCACCCCCCAAGCTCTCAGTCCCTGAATGCCTACTATGTATCAGACCCAATGCCAGGTACAGGACACACGTGGTCTTTCCTGGAGCCCTCTAGTAGGGCCTGGAGACGGGCAGCATCAGCCCCATTTTACAGAGGAGGAAACAGAGGCTCAGAGATTTGCTGAAAGCCTTCCTGCCAGCCCCGTGAGTGCAGAGGCCAAGATTAGAACTCAGAACTGAGTAGTCACAGAATCACGACTGCCGACCGCTCCATCACCCCGCTCATGCCAAACAGGAACACCCGAGCAGACTGTTAACATGCCCTAGGGTCCTGGGGGGGGCGGCAGTGTCCTTGTCCTGAAGCCAGCCCCACTCTGGACTTGAACCGTGGTGTGAACCAGCTCATTCCCTTTTTATGCTCCAGCCAGCCCGGGTTGGGTTCCCTCGCTTGCCAGCTGGAAGGGACCTCACAGACTCAGGCAAACAAGGCGTTTGAGAACCAGCCAACCAGATGATGTTGAAGCTGTGACATTCTGGGGCTTCTCTCAAGTTCTAAAAATGGATCATTCAAAAAAATCAACTCAGGTTCCCAAGGATCGTGGGCAGAGGCAGGGCAGACTGCTTTCCTGGTGCTGATGACTAATTAATTAAGTGGGGACAGTTTGGGGGGTACCGGGGTCAATTGTGCCAAGGGAGAGGCAGACACACACACCCTCCAGCCCCACGGCCCCCACCCCCAACGTCTATCGCCTTGGATCAAGGGGGCGGTCCTGCTCGCCTCCCCACACCCCCGCCACCAGCCTGCTCCTGCCCCCCCATACCTGTTTTCTTTGCCATTTGGCAACAGTGACGGGCGCTCGGCCCCCGGGCGCTCTGTGCACACGTAGGTGTTCCTGCGGGCCATCATGCTGGGAGGGAGGTTGTTCTGTGGGAGCACGGCCAGGAAGTGGGTGAGGAGGTAGAGACGCCCCAGCCCCTGCCCCACCCTCTCTGCCCTCCCTCGAGAGGAATGAGTCAGGGGCCCGTGGGGGAAATGAGAGTGAGCAGGAGACGGGTGAAAGGTCCCCAAGACATGAAACGTTCACGGGTGAACCCAGCCATCTAGGCTGAGTCCACTGGAGCGAGGAGGAGAGGGGGAAACTGAGGGAGGGAAGGGCTGGTTCCCAGGGGGCATCCTTGTCCCCCCCGCCCCCCGCCTCCTCCAGCAATTCCCGCCCTCAGCAGGCACCAAACTTTTTGTTAACATACTTGCTCACGCCACACTTTGCACCCCTAGCCTTTGCACTCACTGGCTGCCTCACCTGTTAGAACATTCCTCCTACCTCTTCCCCGACTCACTCCTACGTGTTGTTCAGGTGCCAGTTCACAACACACCCCCACCCCGGCCCGGGCTGAGTCAGGTGCTTCCTTTGGGTTCCCCACTGCGGCCTGCATCACTGTGTTGTCAACATCTGCTCCCGCGTGTGTCCCCAGCCCACACTGGACTGTGAGCTCTGGGAGCATCAGGACCCCGCCGCCTCCCTCGCAGACGAGTTGGGAAGAGACCCCTCCTTTCCCATTCTCTGCAAGTTTGTCTAAGACTGGTGTTATTTCTTCTTTAAATGTTTGGAAGAATTCCACTAGTGGGAGCCATCTGAGCCTAGAATTTTCTTTATGGAGAAGGTTTTAAATTACGGATTCAATTTCTTTAATACGAATCTAAGACTTAGAATTTTCTATTTCTTCTTGTATCAGTTTTGATAAGTTGTGTTTTTTTTTTCAGAAAAGTGCCCATTTCATCTAAGTGGTCAAATTTACTGGCATAAAGTAGTTCCTAAAATATCGCTTCACTATTTTTTTTTTTTGAGATAGAGTCTCGCTGTTGCCCAGGCTAGAGTGCTGTGGCATCAGCCTAGCTCACAGCAACCTCAAACTCCTGGCTCAAGCGATCCTCCTGCCTCAACCTCCCGAGTAGCTGGGACTACAGGCATGTGCCACCATGCCCAGCTAATGTTTTCTATTTTTAATTGTCTGGCTAATTTTTTTTTCTATTTTTAGTGGAGACAGGGTCTCACTCTTGCTCAGGCTGGTCTCGAACTCCTGAGCTCAAGTGATCCTCCCGCCTTGGCCTCCCAGAGTGCTAGGATTACAGGCATGAGCCATTGCGCCTGGCCTATCTTTTTTTTTTTTTTTTTTTAGAGATGGGGTCTCACTGTGTTGCCCAGGCTGGAGTGCAGTAGCTATTCACAGGCTCCATCATCGTGCACTGCAACCTTGAACTCCTGGGCTCAAGCGATCCTGCTGCCTCAGCCTCCCAAGTAGCTGGGACTACAGGTGTGTACCCACTGTGCCCAGCAATCATCTTACTATCTTTTCATGTTAGAACAAAGTTCTTCTTTTCACGTTGGATATTAGTAATTCATGCTGACTGTCTTTTTTTTCCTTAGTCCTGCTAGTGGTCCATTGATTTTATTAATCTATTCAAAGAACCAACTTTTGGTTTGCTGGTTTGCTCTAGCGTATCTCTGCTTTCTCCTTCACTGGTTTCTTTTCTTATCTTTAATACTTCCTCCCTTCTACTTTCTTTGGGGTTAATTTGCTGTTCCCTTTCTAGCTTCTCAAGATGTAGGTTTAGTTTGACAATAACAACAGCTCTCATTCACCGGGTGCTTCCTGTGCCAGATGCTGTGTGAAGCGCTTGATGCATAAGATCTTACAACATCCTCGCAACAACCTAGGTTCCTCAATGAGCCCATTTCACAGAGTGGAATACTGAAGTTCAGAGAGAAGTCATTTGCGCAAGGTCATGCAGCTCATCGATGTAATTCCAACACTAGTCTGTGTGGTCTGTGTGGGTTCGGAGTCCCCACCACTTTTCCAACCTGCCTCTATACTTTGTTTTAGAGACAGGGTCTTGCTTTGTTGCCCAGGCTGGCCTCAAACTCCTGGCTCAAGCGATTCTCCTGCCTCAGCCTGCCAAGTAGCTGCGAATACAGGTGTGCACCACCACTCCCAGCTGCCTCCACTCTTTTATTCCTATGCTGAGGATATTTGGTTCGTTTGACCTGCACGATACCATTCTGGCAAACTCAGACGCAGGAACCCCAAATATTACATTTCCCAGACTCCTTTGCAGCACAGGTTCTGGCTATAAACTGGGTTCTGCCAATCTTTGCACTCATGAAGATCTGGAAGGTGGAAATGGGAGGGCAGCTGCTTTCCTGCCCCTCTGACTTCAGCGCACACAGGCGAGGTGACAAGATGGTCTTTGCTTCAGCAGGCCCCCGTGGCTGCTGTCCAGCCTGCTGGGTGTCAAGAGGCTCTTCTGGTGGAGGACGGGGCTTCTGAGTCTTGGATGACAGCCATGACCGTGTGCTCCTGAATCCACCAGTGCTGGGGCAGCCTCAGAGGCGGCAACTGCCTTGGTGGGTCAGTTCTGCTGTGTGGCTGTGAGTGTTGTCCCTGTAGGTCCAGCCTGTGGTCTGTTCCTCTGATCCTTCCTGGGATTTGATTTTGTTTTCATTTTCCTTTTCTTCCCACCCTAACATTGTGCCATAAGAAGCATCTTTTGTTTTAATACTACACCCCCACTTCGTTCTCTCCTTCCCTGGCCCTGCCACTCCCACCCTTTTTCTGGATTATAGATCACCAAGTAGCCACGTCCTGTTTCCCTAAGGCTCTTCTGGGAGCTGTCCCCAGGGGCACCTTCTCCCGACTCCCCGTGGGGCTTCTCCCCCTGCTGTCCCCCAGCTCCGCACAGCTCTGGAGTCCTGGGCCCAGAACCTGGGCAAGTGGTCGGTCCTGAAAGGTGGCTGCAGGGTCACTGCCTGACACCACCAGTCATGGCCGGCCACCGCCTGTTGCTGCAGGTTACCACCGGTCACACTGGTCATGGCTGGGCATAGCCGGTCAAAGCCGATAATGGCCATTCACTGCCAGTTAAGGCCAGCCATGGCCGGTCAAAGCCAATTAAGGCTGGTCAAACCAGTCATGGACAGACACTGCTGGTCACCACCAGTCATGACCAGTAATGGCTGGACACTGTTGGTCATTGCTGGTCACTACCAGTCAAGACCAGTTGCGGCTGCTGGGCTGGGCATCTCCTGATGGCTGGGACCTCTGCAGAAATGCCCCCACCCAGCAGACAGCCACACATCCTTGCTTTGCCTTGGGTCTTTAGAACCAAAATAAACCCAAAGTGACCAGTGGTGCCAAGGGCACTAGAAAGAAATTAAAATGACGAATGTTGCTAACTACGTACAAGAAGGATTAGCATTTAAAAACTTAATTCTTATAACTTCTTTGTTAAAGAGCAAAACCTTATGCTAAAAATGAAACAACTAGGCCAGCTGCAGTGGCTCACGCCTGTAATCCTAGCACTTTGGGAGGCCGAGGCAGGAGGATCGCTTGAGCCTAGGAGTTTGAGGGTGCAGTGAGCTGTGATGACGCCACGGCACTCTAGCCTGGGCAACAGAGCAAGACCCCATCTAAAAACCAAAAAAACCCTAGAAGCATTTTGTGTCCGTGTGGGTGGTGACCCACGCTTTTAAAAGCTTACGCCCACAACCAGTTCAGACCAGCACCTATGTGGGCAGGAACCAAACACCACCCACCGGTCAAGGGCACGGCCGGCCGGGCAGCCCCTGTGCATGCGCAGAGCAGAGGGGCCGGGCCGTGACAGACCCAGGTGAGCTAAGGGGCAGGAAGGCAGCTTCTGCTTTCTAGATTTTCAAAGCACTTAATTCCCCATATTAAATCCTTCCTGCCAAAAGCACGAACTGCACGTCTTTCTGTTTCTGACACCGCCCGTTCATTCATGCACTAGCATTACGCATTAGCTCAGGCAAGCGGCACTCAGTAAATGTTTGCCGAATGAACGAATGCCCGGATTTATGAAGGACTCCCATGTGGTGGGCTCGGAATGGGATGCAGAAGGTGACCTCGGTGGTGTGTGCGGCTGGCCCACAGGTGGCGGCACCCCCGGCCCTGCCCCTCAGCCCTGGCCACTCACAGGGGTGCTAGTGCTGTCCTTCCGCCGCTCTGGGATCTCTGCCTTGTTGGGGTTGTGGGCGCTGCTGACCATGGGGCTGGAGGGGGGCAGCCCCCGGCTCCCGCTCCCCGTGGCGCTGCAGCTCGCCTTCCGGCCCGGCAGCCGCTCCTCCTTCAGCTCTGTCTCCCCCGTGCTCGTCGGGCTGCGCTTGGGGTGCAGGGGTGCTGGGGACGGGCCACCTGGGGGAGGGGGCGTCAGTTAGAGCTGGCATTACCAGGAAAACCCAGAATCAATCCAGAAACCCCAAATAAATGACATGACGCAAACACAGGTCATTCATTGAAGCATTTTTTTTTTAAGACTGGGAGCAGCCTAAATGCCCCTTAACAAGGGAATGACTAAAAAAGTCAACGTGTTTCCACGCCACGGAATGCTGAGCAGGTATTAAAAAGAACGAGGAAGTGCTTTATGTACCAACATAGAATGATCTTCAAGACAGACTGTAGAATAGAAAAGGCAGGCAACGGATGGGTCTACAGTGTGCTGTCATTCGGATAAAAAAGTGTTGTGTATGAATATCTCCAAAAGACTATCATTTGTATTAAAGGGGAGAATATATTTGTTTTTATATATTCTTTTCTTTCTTCCTTCCTTCCTCTCTCTTCCCGTATCTCTTTATATATTTGAATAGGACTAAAATCTCCCCAGAAGAATTCACATAAAACCAGTTACAATGGCTGCCTTTAAGAAGAGGAACTGGGGGCTGGGGGATGTGGGTTGGACAAAGACTTTTTCATCGTCTACCTTTTTTGTACCAACAATTTTAGAGGATGTGACCGTATTAACAATTTCAAAGAGCAAGCAAAACCAATCTGGTCCCTTAGGACATCTTAGGACTCTGTTTTAGAACCAGGGGGTGAAAAGTGTCCACCAGCTTCAGATGGTCGTCTACATGTTAGATCCTCAGGAACGTTAACGTGCAAAGTCCCAGACCCACAAGCCGGGAGCCCTGCAACGACGACAGACACTGGGCACCCGTCAGCAATTGCAATCCTTCACCCCGACAATCCCTGCAACCCACGTGTCAGTGGGGGGATTTTTGAAGGCCACCACGTTCTAACCATATGATATTGGAGTCGCAAGCTCCTTGGGGACCTTCTGGGCCAATCTTGTTATTTTATAGACAGGGAAAGGGGAGCGGTTTGACCACCCAGCAAAGGTGGAGCTTGGGCGGAACCGGCATCTCCTGCTCGGGCCTCCCGCTGAGCTGTCCTGACACTCGCCTCCTCACCCTAGTGTCTGTCCCACGGTAAAGAACTTCACCCCTGCACACAAGTAGGGCTGTAACAGTAACAGCGTCGGGGAATACTAAACTGCTAAACACAGAGTTACAAGATGACCCAGCAATTCTGCTCCTGCATACGCGCCCGTGAGAAACGAAGGCGACACATCCACACAGAAACACGTCCACGACAGCTCCCAGCGGCAGCACTCGCAACAGCCAGAAAGTGGAAGCAACCCGCGTGTTCATTAGTGGGTGGAGGGAGAAACAAAATGTGGGACGTCTGCCAACGGAACGTCATGCAGCAACAGAAAGGAATACGCGTGTCCGGGACGGACCTTGAACACATTATGCTAAAGCAAAGACACCAGTCACAGGGGACATGTTGTATCATCCCAGTTATCAGAAATGTCTAGAATAGGCAAATCCATAGATATAAAATTAGACTGACAGTTGCTAGAGGCTGGAGGTGTGATGGGGGTGGGGGTGGATAGAGGATTGTAAGTTGACGGTTAAGGGTTGGGGAGTTTCATTTTGGGGCAATGACAATGTTCTAAAATTGGCTGTGGTGGTGAACGTACAACTCTGTAAATATATTAAAGCTACTGAATTGGACACTTTAAATGGGTAAGTTGCATGCTATGTGAATTTTATCTTCATGAGACGGTCAAAGGATTAACATTAGATGAGGGTGTGGGCAAGAGACCCCCTCGGAAGTTTCCATGCCTAAGTGGTGGTGGTGGTGGTGTCTATTCATTTTCTGCAGCAGATGAGACGTCTGCCAGTTGCAGAATGTGGGGTGCAATCGGGTGTCTGCCCAGCCCACTTCCACGAGGAAGGGCCTCCCTCACTTCAGTGTGGAGAGGGCAGGCTCTCAGCAGCCACTTTGTACCCCATGTCCTCCTGTGCTCCAGTCACAGATGAATCCCAAATGGACTCTGATATCAGAGCTCCGTCTCTGATTAGTGGACCAAAGAGATACCAGCTACCATTTGGGCTGGTCCCTAAAACTGAGATGTAAGAAATTCAGGAGCTGAGAGATCAGGAAAAACATAAGGTGAGATAAGAGGCGAAGGAGAAAACCAGACAAGCCAAAAGGAAGCAAGACACAGAATGTCTGCTCTGGGTCTGGCCGCTTTTCCAGTTTTAGTCCCGTCCTGAGCCTGGCTGTCCCTGCATCTTTCTGAGCTATTCCTCCCCTGGCTGCAGGGAGGTCCAGCGGGTCTCGACCGCTTGCCATTGGAGAACCCGGATACAGCGCGGGTCCGAGCCTTGGGCTGGGAGTTGGCACTTGAGGGTGGGGGCCGATACTCACAGAAGTCGCTATGCCTGCGCTGGCGGTGGTAGGTGGAGGAGGAACTCCGCTGCCCTTTGCTGTGGCTGGTGCCTTTGCTGGAGCTCGTTCCATTGGTGGTGTCGCTGGGCGCCCGCACCCGTGCCAGGGCCAGCCCTGGGGCACCCCGGTCCCCACCCTCCTGCGAGAGAAAGACAGACGAGGTGCCTCAGCCCCTGCCCCATCTGCCCTCCAAGTCCCTCCACCCCAGGCACTGCACATTGCTGAGGCCCCTGGCCCCCTCTGACCTCAGTCTTCCTGCCCAGCAGGAGGTAGGTGGCGGTCACTTCGTTGTACTTCTGGCTGGTCAAGGCCTCTTTGATTTCTTCCCGTGTGTAGCCCATACCCACCATCACCTCTGGGAAACGGGGTGGAGAAAAGGTTCAGTCTCCCCAGACCCGATCCTTCCACCCATCTCTATGTCACTCAGCGATGTCTGCTCTTTGACCTTTCCCATGTCCATTCTCTCTTCCGCCAGCCTCACCCTGATTTTCCTTGAAAGAACATTCTTTCCTCTCTCCAATCATCGGGCTGACTCCTGACTGCTCCAAACCCCACCACAGGCATATAAACCCAGGTCTGGCCAATCAGAGTGTTCTATCCCCAAAGCCACACTGATTGGTTCAGGCTTGTGGCCCAGGTCTGGCCCATTAGAGTGCTCTATCCCCAAGGCCACACTGATTGGTTCAGGGATAGCCTATGGGCACCAGCCAGGGATTTTTACTGGAACATTAGGAAAGTAGCTTCTCTTCCTGCTAGGGACTCCAGGCTACCAGGGAATGCTGTTACCAGCTTGCCTCCTTGTCATGAGAGCTGCCTGGGAAAGAAGCTATACCAAGGTGAAGGTTCTCAGCTGTCTCTGAGCACCTGGATCCAACTGTGCCTGAAGGCTGCATACCCTGGCCTTTTCAGTTACGTGAAAGAATAAATTACCACTATTAGGTTAGGTGAGATCATACAAAATTGCCAGTATTGACATTTTTTGAACTATAGAATGGCAATTTCATATGGTTCAAACTTTTTTTTTGGTTCAACTTGTTATTATCTGGTTTAAGCCAGATTGACTTGGGATTTCTGTTACTTGCAACCATGAAAGTCCTGATTAATGCAGCCAGGCTCTGATGGTGGCCTCCATTTCCTCAGCTGTAGAATGGAGGGTTCTGGCTGGTTTCTAAGGGGTTCTTCCAGAGCTTATGGTTTAGAGTTCAAGAGTTCTAAGATTCCAGGCTAGAGGGATCAGGACAAAAGGGTGGCAGGTGAGATACGTGCCAAGGTGGGAGTTTTCCCCAAACATACAGATCACTAATGACTTGTGCTCAAACCTTTCTGGAAGTGATCTGTGATTTGTCTTAATACTCAAAGCTAACATGCATGTGCACTTATCACACGCCAGGCACTAATATAAGTGCTGTATGCAGATTGCCTCATTTGATATTCGTAACTCTGTGAGATAGGTGCTATGACTATTCCCATTTGCAGATGAGGAAACAGAAGCACAGAGAGGGGAAGCCACTTGCCCAGGGTCACACAGCTAGAAGGTGGCAGTCCAGGGACTGGAGCCCAGACTCCTCGCTGCTCTCCCTAAGGGCCTTGCACATTTCTCTGATGCACTGACCAACTCGACAGGTGCTTGCGGGCTCCTGCCCTGGCTCTGGGCACCTGCTCTCCCTGACCCTCACCGATTCGCTTGGTGTCCCCGAAGTCTTCCTCGGGCTCTGTGTATGGCTTCAACTCCTCACCCTCATAGCCGATGTTAATCCACTTGTCTTTCATGATTTGCTGTAGGGAACCGGAGTGGGGCAGACGGGTGTCAGAAGGAACCAGGAGTAATTCAGCTTTTTTTTTTTTTTTTTGAGACAGAGTCTCGCTTTGTTGCCCAGGCTAGAGTGAGTGCCGTGGCGTCAGCCTAGCTCACAGCAACCTCAAACTCCTGGGCTTAAGCGATCCTCCTGCCTCAGCCTCCCGAGTAGCTGGGACTACAGGCATGTGCCACCATGCCCGGCTAATTTTTTCTATATATATTTTAGTTGGCCAGATAATTTCTTTCTATTTTTAGTAGAGACGGGGTCTCGCTCTTGCTCAGGCTGGTCTCGAACTCCTGACCTTGAGCCATCCACCCGCCTCGGCCTCCCAGAGTGCTAGGATTACAGGCGTGAGCCACCGCGCCCGGCCTAATTCAGCTTTTTCCACCTCCCAGGTGGGCCCCCAAGTGGGGCTACCTGACCTGCCCCAAACCCCCAATGCTTAACACCCAGGATCGCGGGCTCCCTAAGAGCTAGCACCCGCCCGCCCTCCCCCACCCCATCCTATGCCAGAGCCTCCTGACGCCACCCACCCTCCTCCGCATCATCTGGGCCCCTGGCACCCTGTAATCATCCTAGGAGCTCATTAGCTAATTACTGACAAGGCAGGGAGTGGGTGAGGCTGCTGGGGGGTGGTGTCAGGACGGGCCTGTGAGCCTTTGCCTGGCCTGTCTGCCCCCACCCGCCAGCAGCGGCCCTCAGGCAGGTGGGCTCGGGAGGGAAAAGTGTGGCGAGAAGGCTGCTGGGGGCAGGCAGCGTTTGGGGACGTCAGGAGACGGGAGGGGGCCCAGCGTCTGCGGGGCTCACCTCGAGAGTGCAGCGTTTAGCTGGGTTCAGCACCAAAAATCTCCGCAGGATGCTCTCACAGTCTGTTGACATGTAGAAAGGGACCCGGTACTTCCCTCTGAGGACACGCTCACGCAGCTCCTGGGGGGACGGGGTTACTGGGGGAGGGGTCCGCCCCGACTCCCCACCTGTTACGCACACTCTCATCTTTGTCCCAACCCCTCTGATGGAAGTGACAGAAGCTCCAAGTCCCAGCCGTGACAGGGTGGGCAAAACCTCACTCCTCTCTCCTGACCTCAGTTTCCCATCTGCAAGATGGGAACATTGTATGGATGCAGCAATTAAACACTTTTTTCAAAAGCTAAATAACTTTTCATTCAGGGGAAATCTTCCAGAGAAAGTGAATTCTCCGAGCCAGATAAGAGGGAGACGAGCGAGTGAGTCAGCCTCTGGGGCCTGTCTCCTCACTTGCCCCCCCACTGCCCCCCGTAGGCCCGCTGCCCGGGTATTAACACCCTCGAAATGCTTAGCACACGCCTGGCCCAGCGCGAGTGCTATGTACATATCAGGTTCACCAAAGGGGAAGGGAGATGCTGCCTCCCACCTCTGCCTTCCTCCCCCCAGACCCCTCTCCCCGCCCCCAGCCACGCCTGCTTTCCAAAGAGCTGCGATTCTCCAAGGACATTCAGGAATTCACATCCCAGCTTACGGTTAAGGGTCTTTCACCAGGGGCCCTCCCAAGGCTGTGAGAAATAAGATACATTCAAGGCTCCAGGGCCTGGCGGACCAGGGGAACCCTTCCATCTGAATAAAGAACTGGGGGAGGCAGAAAATGGATGGGGATGGGGGGGGGTGAACCAGAGTCCCTTGGGGTGGAGCCCCTTGCCAGGGACTGGGTTGGAGCTGCCTTCCGGGGCATTCTCCTCAAAGGGCTGGAAGATCCATGTGCCTGGGGGCTTCCTGGGTATGCAGCGGAGCCCCAATTTAATACGGTATTTAATACAGATCGCTTTCAGAGCACTCACCTGCACCAGGCAGTGTTTTCTAAGCTCTTTATGCAGATTAAATCCACTTTTGCAACACTACGAAGTGTGGTTATGATATCCATTTTCCAGATGAAGAAACTGAGGCTCAGAGAGAGGTCTGGTCACTTGCCCCAGGCCTGGGTTCGAACCCAGGCAGTGGGGCTCTGGAACCTGTGCTTGTGAACACTGTACCACATTGCCTCTGTCACGTGACGGTGAGATGGTATCGGGCCACCGCTACCACCACCAGAGCGGCTCCCAAGTGTGACGCTGTGTCTAGACACCAACCCCTAGGGAAGGGCTTTGTACACGCAGACGTGTTCCAAGCAGATATTCTTAACATCCCCATCTTACAGGTGGGGAAACTGAGGTTCAGAAACGGACGTACCCAAGGTCACTCAGAAAGGAAATGACAGAGCTGGAACCCGTCCCTGGCTATGTGCCTCCTTTGCCCAGCAAGGCCTGGGGTACCTGCCGGGGAAACCAGGACGGCAGGAAGTGACAGAGGCCTGGGGCAGGTGATTCACTGGTCTTGCCCTTTGAAAAGGTCTCTTAGCATCACGCTTGCAGCTCAGCAAAATTATACTCGAGTATGGACCGGGCGGGAGAGGCCTGGACTGTACCGAGGCCGTGTTTCCTGCGTGCGATTGTCGGCAGGAAAACACCCCTGGTCTCAGGAGATAAGCCGCTGTAGCCTTTAGGGATAAAGGGACACAGTGTCTGCAACTAACTATCCAATGGCCCATCGATGACGATGACGACAGCAACATCATCATGTGCAGCAGATACAGCAAATGTGGCCAAATGCCAGCAATTGTGAACCTCCCGAAAGGTACCATGTGTTCTTTGTTCTATTCTTGCAACTTTTCTGTAGATTGGCAACGTTTCAAACTAAAAAGTTCAAAGAGGGGAAAAAAAAACCCACCAAACGACAACTCAGCCCACACTCCCCACCCCCTTCTAGAAATTTTCCCTCCCCTGCAGCGGCCAGCATCTGATATGATATCTATGTTGCCTATTGATTTTGTTTTCTGCCTGGCTCTGCTGTTGGAATGTTAGTCCACAAAGACAGGAATTTTTTTTTTCGTTTGAAGTGTACAATTTAATGGTTTCTAGTATCTTTGCTGAGTTGCACAATCCTCACTTAACCACAATCAATTTGAGAACATTTTTCATCACCTCCAAAGAAACCCCGTAGCCTTTAGCCTTTAGCAATCGGCCCCCAGCGCCTCCCTCCCTCCCCCAGCCTCGGGCAACCGCTAGTCCACTTTCTGTCTCTACGGACCTGCCTGTTCCGGACATTTCGTATAAACGGATCATACACTCTGTGGCCTTTTGTGACTGGCTCTATCCCCTACCACAGTTTTCAAGGCTCTCCCATGGTGTGGCGTGCACAAGGGCAGGGGTTTTTGTTTCTCTGGTTCACGTCATATTTGCAAAGCCTAAAACAGAGGCTGACTTTGAGACGTGGGCAAAAAATAGCTGCTGAGGAAGTGGATGGGCCAGGATTTGCACTCAAATCTGTCAGCTGAAAGCTCAGGCCCTGAACCCCAACACAGCAACTCGGGGTGGCCTTGTGGCCAGGGGGACTTGAGTCCTGCCTGCCTCCTGCCTTGCCATGTGACCTCAGGCCAGCACCCCGCTCTGGCCCTCTGCAGAGGAAATATACAAGGGACAGGGTCCTAACTGTGGGGCGCAGGAGCCCAGGCACCCAGCCCCCCTGCCCCCGGCACCTTGAGGTTGTGCCCGTCGAAGGGCAGGGAGCCGCTGACGAGGGTGTACAGGATGACGCCGAGGCTCCAGATGTCCACCTCCGGCCCGTCGTACTTCTTGCCCTGGAACAGCTCCGGGGCGGCGTACGGGGGGCTCCCGCAGAACGTGTCCAGCTTCGAGCCCAGCGTGAACTCGTTGCTGAAGCCGAAGTCGGCGATCTTGATGTTGGCCTCGGCATCCAGCAGGAGGTTCTCCGCCTGGGAGGAGAGGACAGGGCAGGGGGTGGGACTCTCGGCCAAAGCCCTGGGGGGCAAATGAGAACACAGGTTCTGGAGCCGGCCCCCCGGGACTGACCCTCGGCCCTGTCCCTTACTCTCTGCCTGACCCTGGACAGCATCGTTACCTCTCTGGGCCTCAGTCTCCTCATCCATACAATGGGAATAATCATAGTCACGACCCCATATAGGGTAGTTTGAGAATAAGCTCATCCACGTAAAAGGCCTAGAACTGTATTTCATACCCAGCGAGCGCTACGGAACGTTTCTACCACCCCACGTGGTCTGCACAGCTAGGGGTCTTCATGCAATCTCCTCCCCATCTCTAAGCTTCAGTTTACCCAGGAGAAAAAACATGTGGCCTGATTGCTCAAGATCAATACAAATAAGGACAATAATTTAATCCAATGCTTGCTGTGTGCTTACTATGCGCCGGGCTTTGTGGACCGTCATTTATAAGAGTGGCTGCGTATTGTGGGGTTAAGACTACAGAGTCTTGGAGAATTCCAGCTTCAAATCCTAGCTCCACCACCTGCTACTGTGTGACTCTGGGTGGGTTACCAGAAGTCTCCGTGCCTCAGTTTCCCTGAGCGTGAACTGAAGGTAATCACAGCCCCCACTTCACAGGCGGTTATGGGGTTAAGCGTAAAGTGCTCACACAGCACCATTTGGAATGCAGTTGGCACTCAATAAATGCTTTGTATTGTTACAGAATTCTGTCTCTTTTGGGGCATGTAGTCTTATAATTGCCATTTCACAGGTGGGGAAACTGAGGCTCAGGAGGCCACACCTCATGCCCAGAGCAAGAAAGCGGCGGAGCTGGAATCCAGGCAAGGCCAGCCGGCTCCCCGGCCACCAGCACCACGGGACTCCCTAAACCTCCTGGTTTATTTCTGCCTCACCTCCTGCCTCAGCAAAGGGACAAACCCCACAAATACGTGTCACAGAACTCTGCCCCAAACCTGGATCTAACAGCATCTGCCTTGTTCAAGGGTTACACTTCCTTTCCTGGCATTCGAGGCTCCACGATCCAGACCCAACCCCACGTCTAGGTCGGTTCCAGCGGCTGGTGCCCCTGGTTCGCTAACAGGACCCTGAAGTTCATTTTAGGCATTTCCACAACCTTCCACCAGGGGGCGCACAACCGCCAGTTTACTTGTCACCGTCTACCGCACCCTGCGGGGCAAACAGCGCGCGAGGGCCAGAAAACCTCCATAGCAATTTGACAGTGGAAATTTATGTCTTTTGAATCTAATAACAGTTTTTAAAATGGGGCTTGCATTTTGACATCTTTTTTTAATCTCACTTCTACTGCAATTCATTTTTATCCTATTTTACAAAAGTGGAAGTTCGAAAGTTTTTTAAAACAACAAAACAAACCTGGTCCTTCCTCATGGAGAATTTGGGAAGCACCGAGCACAGGACTTAGCACACAGTAGGTGCCTTCAGCATGACAGTTCACGACAAATCAATTCGAGCCAGACAAATGTTCAGCTATCTGGTCTTAGCGGAGAAGTCCTGAGACGAGCATGGGAGGTAGGGGACAGGGACCCTGGGAACACGGAGCTACACGAGGGGGCTGCCCTGCTCAGCTGACAGGTGGCTGGCATCGCCCCTCCGAGTCCCACTTCTCTCTCAAAGGCCTTTCTCAGTCCTCAGATCTCCCGTGATTCTGAGGCCCCCGAGGGCAGGGTGACTCTGGAGCTCTACAGTCTACATTCTCGAGGATTCCAGAATGCTCTAAGGTCTGAGAGACGCCAAGGCCCCGAAGGCGCTGAGAGTGATGAACTCTTTATCACATCTCAGCGTCCTTGTCCCACACCCACGCGACTGTCGGGGACACTTTGTTTCTTCCCCCTGGTTCACTCCTCCTGCCCCTCCTGCCCACCTGTTATCACAGAAGCCTGGGAAAGAGTCAAGGGGCTCCGGGTGATGGGGGAGGGTGTGAGGAGGAGAGGGTGGGGGGATTTGTGGGAGGGTACAGGGGAACCATGCAAGGGATGGGGGCGGGGAGAAGTGGGGGCGCCTGTGGGCTGAGCTGGGGTCCCTGAGGTCACTGTGGGGTGGGGGGCTTACCTTCAGGTCCCTGTGTACAATGTTTTTCTGGTGACAATAGTGCACAGCCGATACAATCTGGAGGGGGGGAAGGTCAGTCACTTGTGGCCCCCAACGCCCTCAGCCTCCGTCAGTGGCCCTGTGAAGCCACTTACAACCGAGCCCCTGGACCCCAGGCTGCACTGAGGCACAGGCTGAGACCCTGGGGCCCCACACCCTCGGCTGGTCACAGGGAGAGGCGCTCGTGGAACCTGCACAGACACACACCTCCACCAGGACACCCAGACACCCAGGGACATCGGAACCAAGACATGGAGATGAGCCCCCTCCTGACTTTCACACCTAGAAACTCCCATGAGAATATCATACACTTGTAGGAGGACAAGTGGCCCCAACTCACCAGGGCTCAAGCCCCTCATACCCAGGACAGCTGCGTCAGGGCAGCTGCCTAGTCTCAAACTGACACCCTAACACCCACACACCTGGGCACCCTCACATCAAACACCTGGGAACCCCCACACCTGCATGCCCCTTTGCTTACTTACAAACTTACACACCCCAGCTGGGCCCCCTCTTACCCAGCTACCCAGCCTGCCATACACCCGCTTACCCACACACCCACACACCTACATACCTGGGCACCCACATACCTATTTCCCATGCATCATCTGATCCACACTCTAACCACACACCTGGCACCCTGGCGCCTGCATGTCCTCTTACCACACACCCATGCACTGCGAACACCCTCAGGCCCACACAAGCAATATCTGCGCACCCAGGTGCCTTCACACCTGAACATCCTCTCACTCACCCAGCTGGGCACCTGCACACCTACTCCTGGACATCCTCACACCTGGGCGCACCTACACCTGCATAGCCTCACACCTGGGCGGCTGCGACACCCAACTCTGCACCTTCACCAACACCCAGATTTAAGCCCCACCCTCAGGTCTCTGGCCAGCCCAGACCACACCCAGCTCTCAGACCGTCTCCCCAGGGACCCAGGCACCCCCCTCCACCCCAGCCTCAGCCCTGCCCCTGACCTGTCGGAACTTGGCTCGGGCTTCCTTCTCCTTCATGCGGCCGTGCGACACGAGGTAGTCAAACACTTCTCCTGCAGGGCAGAGGCAGGTAGGGTCAGGGAAGGGGTGCGGCGGTCAAGGGCGGATGGAGGCAGGGGAGGGGTGGGGTCTCACCGGCACTTGCGTATTCCATCACCAGGTACAGTGTCTTCTCAGTCTCGATCACCTCGAAGAGCTTCACTGCAACAGCCGGGGTGGGGTGGGGGGTTAGGTGGGAAGAGACCCCGCCACCTATACTCAGCAACTATGGGGATGTGCCAACCATATTGCCCCTACTCAAGAACCCTCCATGGCTCCCTACTGATGGCCAGATTTCCCAAACTCCTCAGCCTCACTTTGCCACCTTTTCCACTTGCTCTTGCACAAGAACATCAGCTCAAGGCCAAGGATTTGTGTCCCTTGCCCGGCACACAGCAGCTGCTTGGTCAATAGTCACCGAGTCAATGAATGGATGAGCGAATGCTACAGCCACGTCCAGGACAGCCTAACTCCCCACTCTGACTGATGACAATGATGACAATGCCACAATTGATGAAAATGCCCAGACCAGCTCCCGTAGCTCAGGCCTGAACTAAGCATTTCGATGCACGATCTTATCCGGTTCTCACAGTGACCTTGTAATAAGCCCTCTTATCACCCCCACTCCAGCAAGAGAAAGAGAGGCTCAGAGAGATTAAGTGACTTGCTCAAGATCACACAGCAGTGATGCTACTATGAGAAACTAGGTCTCTCTAACTATTTTATAATCACTGCCCACGGCCCCCCACCCCGATTCTATCCTTTCCCTAGTGCCCTGGGTAGTGGCCTGCCTCTGATCCCGCTCCCTTCCCCTCCTCACCGATGTTGGGGTGGTTTAAGCCCTTCATGATGCGGACTTCTCGGAACAGCTGGGCACGGCCGGAAAGGAAGACAGAGAAGAGTGAGGGCAGGTGGTTTTGGGGATTCTCTCCCCTGCCAGGCCGAAGTGGGAGGGGTTAGGCAGGTCACCCAGCTGTCCCCGGAACCTGGCCCCCACTCTGCTGCCTCTCCCTGGGCCTCACCTTCTGCAGGCTGCTGGGGTTCAGCTGGGTTTTGTCGATGATCTTGATGGCGACCTAGAAGTGGAGGAAAGAAGCGGGGAAGGTCAAGGTACAGGGATCCTTGATGTGGGGGAGGTTCTCCAACTCAGATCACCCTGGGATACCATTCCTTTGCCCCCTCTCCCAGAAGAGCCCTCAATCTGGGCCATTCCTAGGGGATGGGGCAACATGGGCCTCAGGGCCTTTGCACATGCTCTTCCCACCGTCTCCAAAGCTACCCTTACTGCTGCAGCGAAATATCTCCTATTCCACTGTAGGGCTGGGACAAGGCTACTCCAGAGGCCTGTGTTAGGGTGACCAAGATCTTGAAGGGATCCCTTTGTTAGGGCATCTCAGATCATTTATCCATCATATCTTTGTTCTGAATACACGAACAGTGGAGTAACAACCAGCTAACATTTACTGAGCACTCACCGTGTGGTCTACGTGCTTTATCAGTGAGAACTCTTTTAATCCCTCATGACAACCCTACGAGCGCTAGGATTATTCCCATTTTACAAGTGGGGAAACTGAGGCACAGCATGGTTCAGTCACTTTGCCAAGGTTACATGGCTAGTAAGTTGTGGGCTAGATTTGAACTTATGCGGCCTGATAAAATCTACCTCTTAAACACTTAAAACTTTAAAAAATATATATATTTTTAAAGAGCTTTGAGCTAGCATGGGGGAATAAATCAGAATGTTATTGGTTAAGTTTTCACTTTGAATTACACATTGGGGTAGAGCATTGTAAGTTTTTCAGTAGTGAACGACCTTCAAAAGTCTTAATCCAGCCCTGGATCTATATAGTTTGCCCAAAGGGGTTTTGGGGCCACGTCCCCAAACCCCCCAGATCTACTGGATTAAGGAACTCTTGCCCTGGGAGGCCTCGTTCCCTCAGAAGCTGGTGCTCTCAGAAACCCCTGGAGTCCTGTACGCGATCCACATATGGAGAATGCTGTGTCTGTGTGGGGGACCGGGTCCCCGGCTTCCCTCACATTCTCACGAATGGGTTTTTTAAAAATTTGCCAAACACTTTTTTTATGCCAGTATTGAGACGATCATATGGTTTCTCTCCTTTAGTCTGGGAATGTGGTGAAGTACATGAATAAATTGCCAAATGAAAAAGAACTTTGCATTCCCGAGATAAACCCAGCTTTGTCATCACACAGCTCTCTTTCACTGATTTGCCAGACTCTAGTTAATATTTTAAGATATCTGTATCTATGTTCGAGAGTAAGACCGGCCTGTAATTTCGTTTCTTGTCTGTTTTTGCTCTTACAGCCAAGCTAGCATATAAAAATCAGCTGGACAGTGGAACCTCTTTCTTTAGACTCTGGAAGAATTGGCATAACATCTGGAATTTCGGTAGAATTTGCCCATAAAACCCTCGGGGCCTGGTGTCTTTTGTGCGTGTGGTGGAGACAGCATGCGGGCAGGGGAGAGTCCATCCAGGGCAGAAGAAATTGCTCCAGTCATTTCTCTAAAGTTGAAGGGGAGTGCAGAGGAAATCATGAAACCACCCGCCATCTTTTTTTTTCATTTAAGTGTGAGGTAGAGGCTTCGTATCCAGGTTACGAGGTCTGGGTGGGCCCTTTCTGCAATAGTATTGCCCTACTCAGCACAGACGCCCACTCTGGAAGGGAAGGTGGGGAGAGTGAGGCTGTGTGTAACTGAAACACAACAGGGATAAACCTGGTGTGTTCTCAAGATCACTGGAAGATTTCAAGGAACCGCCATTAAAACCGGGAGACAGCCCCAGGTTTATGCACAAAGGCCACGTGCATCCTTAGAAATGCAACATGTGGCTCTGACTGCGCTACAGATAATTTGAGGGATGCCTGAAATTTGTTTCTCTTTTTCCCAATGGGGTTGTTCTGGGCAAATCTGAGATATTATAACCTGTCCCAGCAAATGAGGGTCGACCCTGATCTCTACCAACCTCCTCCGAGGCTCTGGTCCTGCAGGGCCCTGCCCTGAGCCTGCCCCATCCCCGTACTCACCTCCCGACCGGTGAGGATGTGCCGAGCCAGCTTGACTTTGGCAAAGTTGCCCTTCCCGATGGTCCTCAGCAGGCGGTAGTTGCCCACGTGGGGCTGCTCCTCGGGACAGGAGGCGATGGAGTTCCGGCAGCGGGCACCCAGGGAGCGGCTGGACCAGGACGGCCCTTTGTCTGAGGAGCGGCCACTGCCCAAGGTGCCATGCTGGGCGGGGGAGACGGAGCGTAAGCTGTCCAATCCTGCCTTCAGTGGCACCCGTGGGCTGGGGCAATGAACTCTAGCCCTGGTCACGAGCCCCTCTGTGGCCCTTTTCAAACTCAGGCCGTAGAGAACCACGATGCCTTTGGATGCTCCACCTCTCTCTACAAAAAGATGCCTCTGGGAACAAAAGCCCCAGGGTCCCCAGACATCAGGCCTCTTCTTCACCCCTCGCTGCAGTCTGTCTACCCTCAACTTCCTTTTTCAGTGACAGGCCTACCTCGGGACACTGCAGGTTCATTTCCAGACCACCACAACAAAGTATCGCATCGCAATAAAGCAAGCCACACGAATTTTTTTTGGATTCCTAGTGCATATAAAAGTTACGTTTACACTATGCTGTAGTCTCTTGAGTGTGCAATAGCATTATATCTGAAAAAAAAAAAAAACGAGCATACCTTCATTAAAAAATATTGTATTGCTAAAAAATGCTAACGATCACCTGCACTTTTAGTGAGTCATAATCAAAGATCACTGGTCACAGATCACCATAGCGTAACAATAACGAAAAAGTTTGAAATATTGTGGGAATTACCAAGATGCGACACAGGGACACAGTGAGCACACAGCGGTGCACAATGGTGCCGACAGATTTGCTTGACGCGGGGCTGCCGCAAACCTTCAATTTGTAAAAAAGTGCAATATCTGCGAAGTGCAACGAAGCGCGGGCGGTACGCCTGCACGGGCGCCTCCCGCATCGCCACGGTAGTTTATTCTGAATGCTGCAGCCTTAGCCCTAATCAACGCTCGGGCTGGACTCAACGCTCCGCCACGCCAGCACTGGGCCGGCCATCCTATTTATCGGTCACTGTCTCTGCTCCAGCCCCAATTCTACTCCAAACCCAAAGGTCAACATTTTATTCCCGGTTTACTGTCCCTAACATTTTATTTCAATCATTGTCGCCCCAGATTGGGCTCCAAACATCGCAAGCAAGTCTTTCATTTTGCCCTAAAGTCCTGGTTGAGTCATTGTTACCTTTTCCTTCCGTGAGAAACATTGTTGCTTCCACAGCCCCATGATCCCCGCCCTGACCTGCTGTCTCCCACACCACCGCTCCTCTCTGTCCCTGTCCCCGACGTTCTGTTCCTGCTGTCCTGTCCCTCCTGGGCCTCTCTCCCCCGCAGGTCACCTGCCTGCTCCGAGCTGCCCTGGCCTGATTGCGAGCCCCAGGGACTGTGCCTCCCTTTCAGGCCTGGGGCCCCGGGTGCCAGAGGCCTCGGACAAGACAGCTCTGCCCTCCTGCCGGTCCCAGGGCTGGGCGGGAAACACGCGGACAAAGGGAGCCGAGGAAGAAAGTAAGTCGGGTGGCCAGTGGGCTGGGGGCCTGGCTCTGGTCCTTGCAGGAAGTCTCTGCCAGGCCACTTAACAGCGATGACAACCAACATTTAATGAGTGTTGGTCACTTATGCAATACAATGCCACGTACCACATTATCACTCCCATTTTACAGGTGGAGAAACTGAGGCCCAGAGTCGGGATCCGAACCCAGACAGTCTGTCCCGGAGTTGAAGCTCTTCACTTTCTCCCCACTATATGCCGCACGTGCCCGATCCATTTCTATGAAGCAGCCCGTGCTAAGGGCCACGGCCTGTGCGATGACCAACTCACCCCACATCTAATCCCCACTGACGGAGGAACCTGCTCCTCCGAGCTCCAAGAAGAGAAACCGAGCCTCAGAGAGAAGGTGGCTTGTGAAGGTCACACAGTTCATTCCCAAGGGGCAGAAAGACAATCCCCCCCACGGCCGGGCAGTACCAAGCACCGCGGCTGGGGCTCCAACCACGCGCCCGCGGCCCACGGTCTCCAGTGTGGTTCCAGCTATGACCCGCACTCTCCAGACAGGGACCCCAGGGCTCAGGCAGGGGGAGTACCTTGCCCAAGGTCACAGGGCAGACGGAGGACGGCGCAGAGTGCCAGGGATGCGAACCTGGGCCTGCTGACTACTCCTGAGCGCTGAGCTCTTTCCCACCTCCCACCGGGCGGGCGGCGCACCCCAGGCTTCCTCCCAGGGGAGGCCGGGAGGGGAGGTGGAGATCAGGGCACAAGGCCTCCCGTCCCCACCGAGATAAGGGCTTGGAGAAGAATCCCCATCAGGTGGCAGCAGGGAAGCCAGCCGCAGATGGGAGGGCGCCCCACGGAAGGCAGCATGGCTGCTGGACCCCCGAGAGGGGCAGCTGGGGCAGTGGGTGACAAAGGCCCCAGGGGCTGGGGGCGGGAGCTAAAATTGGCCAGCACCACCAGCTGGCCTGGCTCCCTCCCGCCCGGCTGGCGCCCCAACACTGGGGCCTGTTGCTAGGGAACCTAGGGAGGCTGGCCCCCTGGTGGGGGGCCCTGGAACTTGGGGTGGGGGAGCATGACCCCAAGTGGCTGTGGCCACGGGAACCAGGTAGCAGGGGTAGGGGTTACAACCTCAGATCCCAGAGGCAGACAGGTGACCCCCTGCCGGGACTGACAAGCATGTCTTCCTGACTAGAGTTGGAGGACAGAGAAGGGATTAGCCATCCTCAAATCCCCTCCCGGCACACTTCTTAACAAAAAAAGGGACAGCGAGTCTCCATGTGAGCCCCATTTTACAGACAAGGAAACCAAGGCTCAGAGAGGTGAGGTCACTTGCTCGAGGTCACACAGCTAGGGAGAGACAGAAACTGGGCTTCACCCAAGTTCACCTGAATAATTAGACTAATAGTAATGACAACAATAGCAGCTACAACATGCTGGCCCAGTGCACCTTACTGACATCACCCCGCTGGCTCCCGAACACACCCCTGCCAGGGAGGTGCCATCATCGGCCCCACTCAGAGATAAGGAAACTGAGGCTCCAAGCTGGGAGGGAATCTGCAAGCTCACTCAACAGCTAATGACAGCCCTGGCTTGCAAATCCACGGGCCATGTGACTCATATCCACAGTCCCAACAGCAGCGACCATGTGGAGCACTTCACTTCCTATGTGCCAGGTTCCCCCAAACTGAGTAACCGTCCGAGGGACTCCAGTGCTCACCCCTAGTTTCCAGGGCAGGAAACTGAGGCTCGGAAAGGGAGAACGAGCAGTCAGAGGACACACGCAAACCAGCCGGCAGTGCCAGCATTTGAACCCAGGACCGTGGACTCCCTGACACCTCCCAGTAGTGACCAGGGAAGGGAGGCGGGTGGGCATTTCACCACACTCCGAACTGGAGTCTGGCCCATAGCAGTGACGGGGGGGGGGGCAGGGGGGAGGGTCCTGCGAGAGGAAGAAGGGGCAAAGATAAATCTCTCTGGTGGGGACCTGGGGCAGGGGAGGCAGGGGAGGGGGCAGGGACCTGGCAGAAGGCCTGGGCAAAAGGGACAAAGACCTCCACTGGAGAGGAGGCTGGGAATGGCTGGGGGGCGGGTCTTTAGAAGCACTTAGAGTGATCAGAAACATGGGACATGGGGGCAGGGGGGTCTCCCTGGGACTGTCCGGGTTGCAGTGTAGGGGCAGGGGAGCCCAGGAATGGTAGAAGTGACAATGCCATAGGGGACAGTGGAAATCAGAGGCCAGGAATCGCTGGGACTTGGGGGGAATCTCCTAGAAATCAGAGAAAGGGGATCCTGGGAGCAGTCCTTAAAACTAGAAAAGGGGCTGGGGGCCTGCTCCATGGGGGAAGGGGCTTCCTAGGCAAGGGGCAGCCTAGACAAATAAGGGCTGAGCCTTACGGGAAGTCAAGAGGTCTAGAAATTTGGGGAGAAGACTTCCAACAGATTGACCCCAAGAGAAGAGGCTTAAAGCCAGGGCAAAACCATAGACTTCAAGTCCAGGAGTCTTCTGGAAGAAGGATGTGGGGGCCAGGCCCTGTGAGCTGAGGAAGGCCTCGGAAGCTGAGGAGGGGGCTTCCTCAGGAGGCCAGACCCCCAGCAAGGAAGGGGGAGGCCCTGGGGCAGGAGAAAGGATGGCAGCCTGAGAGGAAGGGGCCTGGGCTCAGCCTAGGAAGGAGGTCGGGAGGCTGGGGTTTGGGGAGGGGGCTTGCCTGAGGCTGAGGAGTTGACAGAGGGAGGATGAGGCCCGGAGTCAGACTGGTCCAGGGCCTAGAAATCCGAGCCTGGCTGGGTGGGGGCCTGCAGGTTGGAGGTCAAGGCTTCCTGGGAGAGGAAGAGACCAGAGAGGGTCCAGGTGGCATCTGGGGGCCCCAAGGTCCTGGGATCCGGGGACAAGGCTGCTTGGAAGATGGGGACCAGGCCTGGGAATGGAGAGACCTTGAAGAAGCCAGAAAAGGCCCTGGGCCCAGGAAAGGTGGAAACCAGGTTCCTGTGAGGGTGTCCACAGGGGCCGGGTGGGTCCTGGAGGAGCAGAGGGCTGGCAGTCAGAGGAGGGGGGTGCTGGGTGGCCGGCTCCTAGGCTCAGACGAGGAAGGCCCGAGCCGGAGGCAGGACAGGGCCAGGCCTTGCCGGGAGAGGGCCAGGGCTGGGCCTTGGGGGGTCAGGGGCCCTGCAAATCCGGGAGGAGGCGAGTTGTCGGAAGCAGACGGCCTGGAGGGGAAAGGGCTCAGAACACGCCAGAGAAGGGAGGGGCTCCTGGAAGCAGGGGAGGGGGCTTCCTGGAGGGAAGAGTCCCGAGCGGAAGCGGTCTGCACAGGGACAAGAGAGGGGTCCCGAGAGAGGGGCGCCCCCAGGGGTCGGGCTGGGCTGAGGAGGTGGGGAGGGCCGAGAGGCACGGAAGTCCGGGAGGGGGTCGGGAGGTGGCGAGCCGGGTCGAGCCCGGGAAACACGAGTAGGGGCTCGCGGGGTGAGGGACACGGCGGGGTGAGGGGTTTGGCGGCCGGACCCAGCCAGGGCTCCCCAAGGGGCCGGGCCCCACTCACCGTGTCCGAGTTCCGATCGTTGCCCGGGGCCAGGGCCGTCCGCGAAGACATCTTCTCCGGGTCCCGGGGGGCAGGGGCGGCCGGGTGGGGGGGGCGGGGATCCTGGGGTCCCCTCTCTTCCCCTCCCCCCCCGCCGGCCTGGGGACGCGAGCTCAAAAGCTGGGCGCCGTGAACGCCCGAATCCGCGCCGCGGGAGAGGGGGCAGGGCGGGGGAGGGGAGGGGACGCCGAGGGTCCTAGTGGCCCCGCGCAGCTGGGGCCCCGGACGCCATGGGGGGCGGCGGGCAGTCGGGCTGGCGGGCTGGTGGGGGCCGCGGAGGGGGCGCGGAGCCGGCCCGGGCGGTGGCGGAGGGAGGCGGCGGAGGGGCCCGGGAGGAAGGGACGTCAGGGGGAGGGGTGGCCAGGGCGGGGCCGCCGAGACCCCGCCCCCCGCCGCCGGCCCTTAAAGGCGCAGGCCCGGGCTGGCCGGGGGCTCTGGGGGCGGAGGCAGGTCTGGGCGCGCTGGTGGGGAGCGTGTTCCCACAGGACGGTGGCGACTCACCGGAGAAGAGAGAAGGGGAGAGAAACGCCGGGGCAGAGCGCCAGAGACGCAGAGAAAGTAGTGAGAGATGTAGAAAGAGAGACAGAGACACAGAAAGAGAGAGACGGGGATACAAAGGGACAGAGAGACTCGGAGACAGACGGAGGGAAGGGCAGAGACTCAGCAGGATGAACAGAGTCGAAGGACAGAAAGAGGGAAATGCAGGGAGCAAAAGACAGAGTGTGGGAGGTGCAGAGAGACCGAGAGATACAGAGACAGAGAGAAACAAAGACTGAGACAGAAAGAGACAAAGAGATACACGCAGGGACGCAGAGATCTGTGGGGCAGGACCCAGGCGCCGCGCACCCTCACTCCGGCCCACCCTCTCCCCCCCACTCGTGGGGCCCACGAAGCTCTGCACGGAGGCCTAAGGGTGCGAAGGGGTGGCCGGGTGAGGCGGAGGGCCTGGCCACTGCAGGGACTGGCTGACCTCCCTAGTGATGCTGCCCCAGACCCCAGGGTTGGGGCTGCAGTGTCCTCTCCGCTGCACCCCACCTGGGGTCTGAGAACCCTCTCTGTCCAGCTGTGGGACCTGGGGGCAGGAACTTGCCCTTTCTGGGCCTCACTTTTCCAGTCTATAAAATGAGGAGAAGAACCCCCATGGGACTCCCGGGCAGGGTGGATGCAGGGGCAAAGGAACCCCGTGCGGGCATCACCTGCAGGACACAGCCACTCTCCAGATGGGCACACAGACCTTGCCGAAGCCACACAGTGCTGTGGGGACCACCCATGTCCTCTAGACCAGGATGGGATGAAAGAAAGAGGCTTTGCGTAGTCCTGGCCCCGAATCATACAGTCCTGGGATGGGCTCTGTGCCCTGCTCCACCCCCACCCTGGTCTCTCTGACCACCTTCTTGGGCCTCAGTTTCCCTTTCTAAAGAATGGGTGTGTTGGTAACAGGAGTGCGCTGGCGCTGGCTCAGGCGAGCTGATTGTCAAACAAGCTGATTGTTACAGTCTCAGGAATTTTGGAACTGGTTAACCACAGCCATCATTAGAAATTAAATTATGCAAACATACAATTAAATAAATTGTATTAATAGTACAAGTAATACATACTCATCATGTCCAAATTATTTGACTACATTTACTATTATCTGTGATTGTGAGGTTATTTACATGTATTTTACCTGCATAGTGAAACTACCATATGATGGTGGGCTACTGTGCGTCTCTCCTCCAAAAACGCTTTGAGTGACATCACCTTGGTAGCCTGGAATTAGCCATGGTGGGAATATTTACACCATGGAAATTGGCAAAAGCTGCAAATCAAGGCTCTCCAACCCCCACCCGCAGAGAGCTGGTTGTTAAACATTAACTGGTTGACACTATCACCTACATAGAGTCATGGAGGCTTCCCCTATGCCAGGCTCTGAGCACTTTATCCTTCCTGCCACCCCATGAGGTGGGGCACATCGTTATCAACTCCATTTGCAGATGAGGCCCAAGGAAGAAAAGTCACACCTGAAGGTCACACAGCTAGTGAGTGGCAGGGCTGGCATTTGAACTTCAAGTGCCCCCAAACTCCAGAACTTGGACTTTTAACCACTATGGTTTCTTGTCCCTGAATAATAATAGAAGCAACCTCAGGCTGCGACAATCAATGAAAATACATAAGTAAAGCACTTCACAGGGGGTCAAGTTAGAACTTCCTATGTAGGGACACTCTTAGTCTTACTCAAAAAATGGGACCTGAGGAGTCTCAGGGATGCAAGCAGAGAAGGAGGAGTTAAAGATAATGTTCTAGAAGCACCCAGGGGCCCTGGAGGGTGAGGGATGGGACGGAGGGGCTGAGACCCTCCAACCATGTCCCAGCCTTAGCACTGAGACCTGCAGTTCCCCCTGCGCCACACGGGGGCAGCAGATCACCTCCCTGCACACGTCTGCATGTCCCCACATAGGGCACTCTTTGGGGCCCCCCCTGGCTCACCTGTCCCCAGCACTGTCCCCACCCCATTTCCCAGATGAGGGGACTGCGGCTTACAGAGGGGGTGGCTATAAATGGATGAACCTTGAAAACATTGTGCTATAAGTGATAGGAGCCAGTCACAAAAGGCCACAGAGTGTATGATTCCATTTACATGAACCATCCAGAACAGGCAGGTTCACAGAGACAGGAAGGAGACGGTGGTTGTGGGGCGGGGGTGGGGGGTGGGACGGGGAGTAGGGGGGAGTGACTGCTAATGGTGTGGGGGTTTGTTTTTGGGGTGACGAAAATGTTTGGGAATTAGGTAGTTGCAACGCTCGCCACAACTTTATGAATCTATTAAAACCCACTGGTCTGTATGGTTGCAAAGAGTGAATTTTATGGCATGTGAATTATATCTTAATAAAAAAATTAAATTAAAAAAGGGGTGAGGTCTGACATAGATCACAGCCTGTGACAGGCCACTGATGATCACGGGTCCAAGCTGTGAAGGCTGTTGAGGGGAGACAGGGAAATGGGGGGCAAGGCCTGTTCCTCCCCCTCCCTTTTTGGCCACCTAACCAGCCCCTCCCCCACGGCCTATTATCTGGAGAACTCAGTCTTGAACTGAGGCCTTCAGCCCTTTGAATCTTAAACCTGGGTCAGGTCCCCAGCTGCTGGGATTGGGGGAGGAGCTGCGATCCTAACACAGACCCCAGCCCCAACTTTGCCTAGGCTGGTGATCCCTCCTCTCTCTCAGGTTGTGCCTAAACCCAAAACCCAGCCTTTAAAAGTAAGCCTAGGCCGGGCGCCGTGGCTCACACCTGTAATCCTAGCACCCTGGGAGGCCGAGGCGGGTGCATCACTCAAGGTCAGGAGTTCGAGGCCAGCCTGAGCAAGAGCGAGACTCCGTCCCTACTAAAAATAGAAAGAAATTATATGGACAGCTAAAAAATATATATAGGGAAAAAATTAGCCAGGCATGGTGGCGCATGCCTGTAGTCCCAGCTACTCAGGAGTCTGAGGCAGGAGGATCACTTAAGCCCAGGAGTTTGAGGCTGCTGTGAGCTAGGCTGACGCCACAGCACTCTAGGCCGGGCGACAGAGTGAGACTCTGTCTCAAAATAAATAAATAAATAAATAAAATAAAAGCAACCCTGACTCCCACATCCAACCGCACGCACACAAGGCCTGACCCAGCCCCAGCCTCAACTACACCTGCCGTGTGGACTTACACTGTAGCAGAAGCCCACCCCAGACCCACCTCCTGTCCTCAGCGCCACCACTTCGTCCCCACTGATAACAATCCTTTCCCAGATCTTGACTTTGCACCTGCTCTGGGCCAGGCAGGCAGTTAAGGATGCGACACAAAGTCCCCTTGCTGAATTTACATTGCAGTGGGAGGGACAGTCCGAGAATCTGCAAGGGAGACAGATGCCTCCGATAACTTCAGATTGCGGAAGGGGCTACAAAGGAATTGGCATATCAGGGTGACATCCCTGGGAGACAGGGGACCCAGGGGAGCCGAGGAAGGGGTGACAGAGCTGAGACATCAGGAGGGGACCATGCAGAGACCTGGGGCAGGGGCTTTGAGGCAAAGAAAACTAGAATTCCAGAGCTGTTCTGGTGCCACCCCCATCTGGCCCCAACCCCAGCCTTTGGGCCCAGGAGAACTTTCCTTGAGGTCTTCACCCCATACGTACCAGATACGCCCCTCCCACCCTCCTCTCGTCCAGAGGCCTCAGGGCTTGCAGGCTGGACAGCAGCTTTGGGCTCCAGTCCAGCACAGCGAGTCTCCTGGGGTGCCCAGGATGGTGTTATCACGTAGGGAGGCGTGAAGAGCAGGCGGGGGTGGGGGGCTGTGGGCTTCGTCCTCCCCAGCCCAACCGCAGCCTGGCCTGAAAGGGCAGACAGATAATGAGGCCTTCCCGCCCCTGGCCCCCGAGAGGGAGGGGTTTCCTGACAGGAAATTGTCCTCCTCCTCCGAGCCCCCCCCCTTCAGATCCAAGGGCTCAGCAGTCCTGGCAGAAGTAGCCTGGAGACAGGACAGCAGCAGGGCCACAGGGACAGGCACGAAGGACAGAGGTGAGTGTGCTGGGGGCTGGGGAAGGATTCACACCCCCGAGAGTCCCTCTGGGGAAGAGGCGCTGAGCAGAGTCGGACTGGCCCGGAGTTCAGGAGAACCTGGGTCTTGAACCCAGGAGGGGCTGGGGGCAAAGAGAGAATCGGGGTCTGACCCCAGGAGCGCGCCGGCGAGAGGGCAGAAAGGAACTGGAGCAGGAGGACGGTGCAGGGGAGACCCTGGGGACACTGGGGCCCCAGAGAGGCTCTGAGGGAGCCTTGGAGAGCTTGGAACCACCAAGGGAGAAGAGAGATGAGACGACATTGGGTCCGATGCCCTCTGAGTGCAGGTGGGAAGACTGAGGCCAGGAAGGCATTGAGTGCTGACTCCAATCCATCCCAAGAGGTGGGGTCTCGGACGTGGGAGACGGTGGCAGGAGCTGGGTTGGAGACTCAGTGGCGAGACAGGGGACAGGCTGGAACCGGAGATGCGGATGGGCTTGCAGCAGGCTGGGACACTGACAGGACGATGACAGGACGGCCTCTGGGGGCGAGGACTCGACTGGGCTTGTATCCGTTGGGATTGGGCTTGGGGACATACGATGTGTCAGGATGGTTCTCTAATGCAGTTGGTGGGGACTGGAGGTGACAGATTCTGCAAACAGAGGTCAGGGCCTCTGCGCAGAGGGTTTGGGGCTTTGGGGAAAGGCTGGCAGCGAGGAAGAGGAGGAGGGGCCAGAGGAGGGAAGCTCTGGTGGCCAAGACATCCTGCGGGGCGGGAGGCTGGGGGCTTGAGGGATGCCTCGGAAGTGAGTCAGGGGCCGGGCACCGGGAGGCAGACGAGGGGTTGGAGGGGCAGGATGTCACAGCCAGTTTGCAGAGGGGGTGTTGGAGCCAGGAAGAGGAAAGACGTCGGGGCCAGTTTTGGGAAAATGTTGCCGCCAGGTTTGAGGGTGTTAGAAATAGTTCAGGGGTACTGGATCCAATTTAGTGGTGGGGGGATGTTGGAGCCAGGGGGGAGAATCTCAGACCTAGTTTGGACAAGGTTGTCTTCAGTTGGAGGGAAATTGAAACCTGAAATTTTGGGGTGGAGGTGGAGACAGTTTTGGGGGGATGATGGAGCCATTCTGGGAAGAGGCATGTGGCGGCCAGTTTGGAAGATGAAAGTCAGAGGAATCAGTGTGCGGACAGTGTGCGTGCGTGGGGGGATTCGATCGCACGCAGCCACGGGGGCTGCCTCCCTGGGGCTAGGGACCCACGGAGGCTGGATGGAGGTTGGGGACGGTGTTTCCAGGAAGAGGAGGGTTGAGAAGCAACAGCTCAGAGTGAACATCTGGCACTTTCTTTGCACAATTTTGTCCTAGTCATACACTGGAATATTATGTAGCACTTAAAATAAATGAACTAGAGCCATATGGCTAGACATGGATCAGGCTCGTGTTGTGAGTTCATGATGTGAGCAAAACAATGTATAAAAGCACGTCGCAGGACCCAAATAGTATGACACCATTTATAGAGAGTTGGGAACCATGTAAAACAATATGTTATTTCTGGATACAAGCCTATGTAGCATGGGATAAAAATCTGCTTGGACGGACGGACAGCACATTCCGAATGCTGGTTTCCCTGGGAGAAGGCTAGAGCGAGTGTGGCCGTGAGAGACGGCGGGAGGCTGCGAGACGGACGGCGGGAGGCTGAGAGACGGCGGGAGGCTGCGGTGAATTTTTCCTTTAAAAAACACAAACCGGGCCGGGCGCAGTGGCTCACGCCTGTAATCCTGGCACTCTGGGAGGCCGAGGCGGGTGGATCATTTGAGCTCAGGAGTTCAAGACCAGCCTGAGCAAGAGCGAGACCCCGTCTCTACTAAAAATAGAAAGAAATTATATGGACAACTAAAAATATATACAGAAAAAATTAGCCGGGCATGGTGGCGCATGCCTGTAGTCCCAGCTACTCGGGAGGCTGAGGCAGGAGGATCGCTTGAGCCCAGGAGTTTGAGGTTGCTGTGAGCGAGGCTGATGCCACGGCACTCTAGCCTGGGCAACAGAGTGAGACGCTGTCTCAAAAAAAAAAAAATAAATAAAATAAAATACACAAACCGAATACAGCAAATGTTTGCATTAGATGTAGCTAAGATTGCAAGCACAGGGGTGTATATTAAGTTTGTTTTCCATACGTTTCTGAATGTTTGGATTGTTTCACCATTTTAAAAATTGCCTTTCCATGGCTCCCCAGGGCCCATGGGGGAAAGATGAGATCCCTTGTGACGGCATTCAAGGCCCTGTGTGGCCAACTCCCTCCTGACCTCTCCCAGGTCGACTCACCGCGCCTCCTTCCCACCCAAGGAACGAACTGTCTTGCCTCCTTCCTGCCTTCGTTTCCTGTGTAGCACCCATTCCCCGAGTGCCTGTCCTGTGCTGGGAGCTGGGAACATACACAGTGGTGACTGAGACGCCCACCCCCAGCCCTGCCCTCCTGGGGCTCACAGTCCAGTGGGGGACACAGACCTGTTCCCCAGAGAGTGATGACTCGGAACAGGCAGGGGTGGGATGAGGGAGCCCACGGGCTGGGGGAGCCTGGGGGTCAGGGAGGGCTTCCTGGGGGAGGGGACGTTGAGACTGAGTCCCGAAGCATGAATGGGGCTCCGCTAGTGCGTGGGCAGCTGCTGGGTCACACAGGCTTTGGTGAGGGGCCTGAGCTTTGTCCCATGGGCACTGGGGAGCCATGGAAGGGTTAGGAGAAGGGGAGGGGCAGGTTTGTGACTTATCAAGGTCCTCAAAGGTGGACTGGAGTTGCCAAGACTAGAGGCTGGAGACCAGGGAGGAGGCTGGGGTGGGGACGTGGGCAGTGGGAAGGGAGTGAGAGGAGGGACCACGGACTGGAGAGAGAGACTTAGAAGATGGGATGTGGAGGATTCAGGAAGCCGTGAGCCCTGCCTGGGCAGGGACTGGGTCTGGTTTGGCCACTGCTGTGTCCCATGGCAAATAAATACCTAAGAACATTTTTTTTGCTTTTGTTTTAATTGTGGTAAAATATGCATAACATAAAATTCACCCTTTTAAACCATTTTTTAATTTATTTTTGGAGGCAGGGTCTCACTCTGTTGCCCAGGCTGGAGTGCAGTGAGTGACACCACCATAGCTCACTGCGACCTCAAACTCTTGGGCTCAATCTATCCTCCTGCCTCAGCCTCCCCAGTAGCTGGGACTACAGGTGTGCACCACCACGCCCGGCTAATTTTTCTATTTTTTGTAGAGATGAGATCTCGCTATGTTGCTCAGGCTGGTCTTGAACTCCTCACCTGAAGCGATCCTCCCACCTCGGCCTCCCAAAGTGCTAAGATTACAGGCGGGAGCCACTGCGCACAGCCCTTTTAAGCCATTTTAAAGTGTACAATTCAGTGGCATTTAGTGCACTCACAAGGTTGTGCAACCATCACTTCTGTCTAGTTTCAGAACATCTTTGTCACCCCAGAAGGAAACCTGTCCCCATTGGCAGCCACTCCCCACCCTAGGCATCACGACTCTCCTCTCTGTCTCTAAGGATTTGCCTATTCTAGCTGTTTTCCAGTAAGTTTTTGCTGAAGGAATGAACGGGCAGAGATGGCAGGGGTCCTAACCGGACAGGGGACATGAGGGGATGAAGGGTTGGTCTGGCTCGGATGTCTGGGGAGACGGTGAGCCCAGGTCCTCACGCAGACCCTGCCCTTGGCGGGCTGTGCCACCTTGGGAGACAGCCTTCCTGGCTCTGGGCCTGTTTCTTCACGGAGCAGGAGGACCGACCGAGATTCTGAGTACCGCAGGTGCCAGGGCAGGAGGGAGGCAGGGAAAGTGTCTGAATATTGGTGCTCAGGGGAGGGAACCTGAGCTCTGCAGTCAGATAGGTCTGGGTGCAAATCCCTGCGGAACCTTAGGCAAACGCCTTTGCCCATCTGAGCCTCGATTTCCTTGTCTGCAAAATGGGGATAGTAACAGTCACCATCTCACAGGATTGCGGAGATTCAAGGAATTATTAAGTGCTCGATCAGTGCCTGGTACACACACCCTCAAGTGCTCACACACAGAGGCATTGTCATCACCACCACCATTGTCACCAACACCATCGATGTCATTGTTTTTCTTCCAGGTCCCCACCTGTCAAAATGCCTATCCTGAAGAGTCTAGGGGTGGCAGACCCTAAGGTGCCCCGGGCGGGGACCCTGCCCCTGAGGTCCTCTCAGAACCCCTTTGAAGAAGTTTCAGGGCTGGAAGAAGAGGAGGCTGGGGAGCTGGGGACCCTGCCCAACGGAACATCTTGCCGTCGCCGCGCCACCCTGGAGAAGCTGGCAGGCCTGGCCCCCTTCAGGCTGGGCTGGGCCCCGGGCAGGCGGGCAGGCAGCCCTGGGGATGGGCAGCCCCGCTCTTTCTTGGGCCGAGTGCTGCCACCCGGGATACGCAGGAGCTCAGCAGACTTTGGCCTCCTGGCCCGGCTTCAGGGGACCCGAGCCCATGGCGACCAGGAGACGGCTGGGGAGGCAGCCCGGAGACTGGCCTTCCTGAGACTGGGGCGTGGGCCCAAGCCCCGGCGCGCGTCCCTGGCTGAGAGAGTGGTGCCTGCGGGTGAGGCAGCTCCTGAACCCCCACCCAAGGTCCCGGAGCCCCCAAAGATGAAGGAGCCATTGTCAGGTGAGTCGGGAGCCCTGACCTGGACCTGGGAGAACCACGGTGCCTGTTTCCATCCCCAACCTGGTCACCCTGCTCTTCATTCCTAAACCCATCCCAGCCTCCCACGCATCCCCAGTCTAGCCTTCCCCCCACCTGCCATCTTCAACCTCACCTCTAAGTCCATCGCTCCAACTTTGGTCCTAACTCCTCCCATCCCCTCCCTGCCCCCAAAGTCAACCCCCTTCCCCCCAACCTTGAACTCAACCTCATCCACTTTCAACCCTATGGCTCCGTGACCTCCAGTCTCCACCCCTCCCCATGCCCACCCCAGCCTGGCCCCTCTCCCCCACCCCCAATCCCTTTTCATTTTCCATCCCACGCTGAACCTGAACCCTAACTCCAGCCTAATCCCAAACCCCCCAACCCAACCTCCACCTTCAACTTCATCCCTATCTCAATTCACACGCAAACTTTATCTTCTAACTCACCCCCAGGCCCAGCCTCCGCCTCACCCCCAGCTGCCTCCCCCCAATCCGTCACCACCTGTCTTCCTTTCCCAGGGCTGCCATGACAAAGTACCACAAACTAGGCGGCTTAGGAGAACAGAACTGTGTAGTCTCATGGTTCTAAAGTAGGAGGTCAGGGTGTCAGCAGGGCCATGCTCCCTTGGGAGCCTGCCGGGGAAGCCATCCTTGCCTCTTCCCAGTGGGTTGCTGGCCATCCCTGGCATGGCTTGAGCAGCGACGCATCTATCCCATCTTCACCTCCACACGGCATTAATACATTCACTGTGTGTGTGTCTGTCTCTGTGTGCCAATTTCCCTTCCCTAAGGACATCAGTCGTATTGGACTGGGGCCCACCCTAAAGACTTCATCGTAACTTGATCACCTCTGTAAAGACTCTATTTCCAAATGTCACATTCTGAGGTACTGGGGGTTAGGACTTCGCATACTGTTTTTACAGGGACACAATCCAACTCATAACACCACCCATCTCCATCCTCAACCCCATTCCCACCCCCACTTTCCCATTCATGCCTTTTCTGTTCCAAATTATTCCAACTCTGTCATCCATCTCTGTCTTGAGACACATCTCTGTGCTTGTCCCCAACTCATAGCTTTCTCCAAGCGCCATCTTTTAGCCTCATCTCCATGCCCAACACTTGACGGCCCCCAACTGGTCTGGCCCCATTTTGTGTCCCATCCCATGTTTGAACATGTTTCGGCCCTTTCCCCTCTTCCGTCTCACTCCTAAGCCCAACCCCAGCCCCTCTCAGCAGCCACCTCCGACCCCAGGCCCCTCCCCAACCCCCTTATTCAGTCCCATTTCCAGTCCCTCCCAGCCCCAGACTCCAACCCCAGCCCCAGATTCAACCTCCTCTTCATCATCAAACCCACCCCCATCCCAATCCTGACCCCTCCCCAGCCCCATCTTCACCTCCACCCACACTCCCACCCTGTCCTAACTCACAGCCAGACTTCATTTTTAGACTCAGTCTCCACCTTCCTCCGTCCTCAACTTCCTTCTAAACTCACCTCCCCCCACACCTCCCACCGCACCCCTACCCAAGCCCCGATGTCATTCTCAGTCCCTTTCCCATTCCCTCTGCAGAGCCAGCACGAACCTCATCCTAATCCCAAATTCCCTCATCCGGACCCCACCTGCACGCCATCCTCATCCTCAGTGCCATCCCCAAACCTGTCCCAACTCCATCTTAATTGTCCCCCTCCCCATGCCCCCTCCCATCTTCCTCTCCACTCCTGGAGCCAGGCTTTTGCGCCCCCCTCAGGCCATGGGGCCCCCAGAAGAGCCCTTTCTGTCCTCTGATGCCCTCCACCTCTGGCCAGAGGCTATTTCAGCCCCAGCTCCCAGGGGACAGGGAGGGCACTGCAGGGAGGTGAGGAGGGGGTGACTGGAGGGGGTGACTGGAGCCCCGCCTTCTGGAAACGGATGGGCAGAAATAGCTCTGGCCAGGAAATAGTTTCTCTGCCAGGGAGGAAGCCGAGGGGGGAGTGGAGGTGTTGAGGGTAACCCTGGGCCGCTGGGACCTTCCCTGTGCCACTCAGAGGGCTTCCAACGGGGCCCCCCTCTCGGGACAGTCTGAACTTGCCAGAGCGCCAGATCAGCCCCACAGCCCTCCCCAAAAGACCCCATCTCTGGTCGCATACCCTCTCCCCATCTCCAAGCCCCGTCCTCCGCCCTCAGGCTGTCTCCATCCCTGTCCCGCGTACCAGGCTCTGCCGTCCTCCCCCCTCCTCCATTTCTTACCCCTCCCACTTCCTCTGGTCTCTTCCTCCAGCCCCATGCACTTTTCCTACCCTAACCCCTCAGCTTTCCTGACCCCTCTCCCCTCCCTAACCCCCTGTCCTGACCCCTTACTCCAGCCCCTAACTCTTGCCCTCTTCTACAACCCCCACCCGCACCCGCACCCTTCATTTCCTGATTCCCCTCCCTCCCCCACAGACCCTCTCCCCCACAACCCCGTCTCCGCGCATGCGCCTTCTAGTCTTTTTGCCCCCACCCCATGTCCAGATCCCCCACCCCTCCTCCAGAGATCCTCTTTCCTTCCCAACCTCCTGCTGCCCCCGCCCCCAGGCCTGGCCCGCTCCCTCACCCCCATCCTCTCTCCCCCGACTCCACTCTCCCCTTCCCCCCTCCCTCCACTCTTTCCACCCCCCTCCCTGGACTTCCTCTTCCACGCCTGGCTCCCCCCCGCCCCCCGCCCTCCCTACTGCCCCCACCTGACGCCCTTCTCTCTTCCCCTCCTCAGGACCCATCCCTGACCCCTCTCTCAGCGCCCACCCCCCAACCCTCTTGTCCTCACCTGGCACCCGTCCCAGCGCCCTGACCCCCGCCTTGCCCCCGCAGTGCTGGAGATCCTCAGCCTGATCCAGCAGCGCGAGCTTGCGCGAGCCGACGAGCACATCCTGGAGCTGGAGGCTGAGGAGCTGGCGTCGTCGGGGGGCGCCCCGGGGCCGCCCAAGGCCGAGGGCGCAGCCGGGGGCCGCCGGGCGCGGGACGTGGCGCTGCTGTACGAGGCCCTGCAGCGCGAGCTGTGGGCGCTGGTGCGCGAGACGCTGGCGGGCCCCGGGCCGGGCGCGGGCGCCGGGGCGGGCGCGGTGGCGCAGCTGGGCCAGGTGCTGGTGCAGGAGGAGGCGGCCGACGGGCGCCGGGGGCCCGGGGCGGCCCGCAAGCTGCGCGCCCGCTGGGCCGAGGCGGTGGCACGCGCGGCGCGGGAGCGCCTGGAGGCGGCGGCACCCGGGGCGCCTGGAGGCCTGGCGGGGCAGCTGGAGGCGCTGCGGGCGCGGCTACTGGAGGACATGGCCGTCGTGCGGGGCCGCCTGGCGCCCGCCTACCCCGCCGGCCTGGGCGCCTTTGGCGTCTACCTGCGCGGCTACCACTGCGCGCTGGCCGAGTGGCTGGGGACCTCCGCCCGCCGCAGGCTGCCGCTGGCCGACCGCTACGCGCTGCTGCACTGGCACAACCAGGTGTACCCCAGGTGAGCTGGACAGGCTCAGGCTGCCCCAAAGTCGCATAGAACCCCAGCCCCACCCCCAGCACTGGCCTCTTGAGATCCCAAAGACCTTGGAACAGCCGACCCTTCCGTCCTCTAACCCCAACACCATTGCCCCTCCAGTCCTCAGCACTGGTGACATTTACAATCCTAGAATCTCGGTGCTGTCCACTCTTGCCGCCCCAGCACCTCAGCACCTGGACCCTTCCAGTCCTAGAGCCTCAGCACGGTTCTGGTGCAAGAACTTTAGCACTGTGAACACTTAACACCCAGGATCACAGCATTGCCCACCCTTCCACTATTAAGCCTTCTGGACCTAGACCCTTCGGTCATCTATAGTCACATTCCTAGAGTCTTAGTGACATTGACCCTTCCGGCCTTAAAATCTTAGGACTGCCCACCCTTTCAGACCTAGAACCTGTTGGCACCGTCGACGCCTCCAGTTCTGACGTCTTAGCACCACTGACCATTTCAGTCCTAGGAGCTCAGCTGTGGACCTACCCGTCCAAGAACCTCAGCATCACTGACACTCACACTACTAGAATCTCAGCTGTCCACGGTCCCAGTCCCAGAATTTCAGCACTGTCGACCATTCCTGTCCTAGAACCTTAGCCCCACCCACCCTCAACTTTAGCACACTTGACCCTTAGGATTCTAGAAGCCTTCTTCTTTTTTTTTTTTTTTTTTTTGAGACAGGGTCTCACTCTGTTGCCCGGGCTAGAGTGCGATGGCATCAGCCTAGCTCACAGCAACCTCAAACTCCTGGGTTTAAGCGATCCTTCTGCCTCAGCCTCCAGAGTAGCTGGTACTACAGGCATGCGCCACCATGCCCGGCTAATTTTTTTCTCTATATATTTTTAGCTGTCCAAATCATTTCTTTGTATTTTTAGTAGAGACAGGGTCTCGCTCTTGCTCAGGCTGGTCTCGAACTCCTGACCTCAAGCGATCCTCCCACCTTGGCCTCCCAGAGTGCTAGGATTACAGGTGTGAGCCACCTCGCCCAGCTGATTCTAGAAATCTTACACTGCTCTCTTTAGATCCCAGGGCATTGACTCTCCCAATCTTACACTTTAGGATTTATGACTCTTTCGACTTTAGAACCTTAGCACCAATGAGCCTTCCTATCCTAAACCTTAGCCTCATCCCCGTTTGGATCTTAGAACCCTGACACTGTTTATACTTCACGTTTTAGGACTTGAGTGCTGTTGGCCCCTTCAATTCTATAATTGTAACATCCAGAACCTCCAGACCCTTGACTCCCGCCCCCCAAGTCCTAGAATCTTATGATTGTTGAGACTTTGAATCCTAAAACATACCCATTCTTGTGACTGGAGAATGAAATGTTTTGATTAGCTACAACTGGGTCTCCTGTCCACTCCACGGAAGAGGGAGTTTGCCACACCCAAACCACACATTGGAGGGTGAAAGGGGTGGGTGGTTATCCAACAAAATCAGGATGCTGTCACCAGAAGAATGGGAAGGCAATAGCTACCAACATCAACCACATGATCTCACTTGGGAATACATGTGAATGATGCTGTCATGCCACCTGTGAGAGATGGAGGCAGGATAGGGAGTCTGGAAGCTTCCTGGAGTGGTGGGACATGGGTTGGGTCCAATTTGTAGGGAGATGGTCTTTCTGACAGAGAGGAAGCCATGAGCCTGGTGTGCATATGGGTGGTGGGGAGAGGGGGGTGGGAGGGACGCACAGTTTGAGGCATGCAAGGGAGTAGAAAGAGGGGAATGAAGGCTGGATGGGGAGGCCGCCAAGGCCAGGAGCAGAGGAGGAAGGGAGCTTCTGTTGGCTGAAGGTGATCATGGGTGAGGCCTTGCGTGTCAGATCACCAAGCCTGAACTTGACCCTGCAAATCTTGCCCGGACACCATCTATCAGGGAGCTGACTCAGAAAGCTGGAGCCAGGGGAGCAACAGTTCCAAAGACTTCCTCTGAGGGATGAGCAGAGCTGGCTCAGAGAGAGGAAGGGAGTGGCCCAGGGTCACAAACGCAGTGAGTGGGGGACAGGTCTGATTGCCTGGCCCCACCTCTCACAGACCTCCCTGTCTCTCTCCCCTCAATCCCAGAGAGGTCCTAGGGCTGGTGGACATGGTCGCCCTGGAGAACGGGGAGCTGGGGCCCCTTCTGTCCCCTGGCACCCTGCGGGGTTTGGAGGATGAATGTGTCACAGATGTTAAGGTACCCGGAACTTGGTAATTTGGGAGTGGGAGGTGCTTTGCAGAGAGGGAGGAGTCACCGTGGCTTTGGGGGCCCTCTCCCCTCCCCCTTTCACTATGTCCATCTCCCGTTTCCCTGTGTGAACTTCTGAGTTCTGTCCATAAGCCATAGACATACACACCCACACTGACCATTTCATCTCTGTTCAAGCACCAGCCCCCAAGCATAGAGACACTCGGTGAAGAATCAGTACATTCAGACACTTCAAATCTTAGGGCAAGAGAAAGTTTAGTCCCAGAACCTCAGCTCACGGGCCCAGGGACTCACGGAAGTACAGCATCGAAGCATCTTTGTGCATAAGCAGGGCTGACGTAAACGGTTAATGGGTTAATGACTGCCCCCGCCACGAATGCCCTGCCTGGCCTGCTGTCCCAGTGCCAGTTCTCCCAGCCACAGCAATCAGAATCCTTGTGACCCAAGGGCTAGAATCATAGAACCGAGCATGTCTAGATCCATTGAAGACAACACATTTGACCAGAGAATCACAGATGTGTAAATATCTTTGATCCGAGAGCTTTGGAATTCTTGAATCACAGAATCTGAGAATCTCGAACTAATTGTTTGGCAGAACCTGAGAGCAGAGTCTTTCAACCATCAAACGATGAAAAATAGACCCTTAAGCCCCTTGGCTATTAGGTGGAGAAAGCTCAAAACCACAGACTCTGTAATATAACATAAAGCTCTATGCCATAGACTCGGGGACGGCAGGGCTGAGGTTTTCTGGTTCAGCCTCTCTCTCCAGCATCACCTGGGCAAGCTCGAGGGTAGGATCCAAAACTGCTGGGGCTGAGGGCGAGGGGGTCGCACAGAGAAAGAGGGAGCAAGGCAGCCCCCGCCCCCACGGCTGCCTGTCTCCGTCTCCCCACTGCAGGCTCAGACCCGGGCAGCCCTTCTTCGAGTGCTGCAGGAGGACGAGGAGTGCTGGGGGAGCACGGAGGAGCAGCCCAGCAGCCTGGCCCAGGACGTGTGCGAGGTAGGCAGGGAGGGTCAGGGGGTTGGGTGGAACAATGCAGGCGGGTCGAGGGATCGGCTGGACCTGGCCCCTGCACCTCTTCTCATCCTGCGCCCCCGCAGCTGCTGGAAGAGCACACAGAGCGAGCGCCCCGCATCAGCCAGGAGTTCGGGGAGCGGATGGCCCACTGCTGCCTGGGGGGGCTGGCCGAGTTCCTGCAGAGGTATGGGGGCCAGGGGTGGGGGGCCGCTCTGGTGCGGCATCAGGACCTGGGATCCAACAGAGAGAGGAGAGATGGAATGGGGTCAGGAAGGACAGGACGGGCAGGGTGCCGCAGCAGGGATGGTGGCTTGGTAGGTTCAGTGCCCAGCGAGGGGCTCCGACCCAGCCCAGCGGTGCCCCCTCTGTCTGCCGCCGCCCTCCCCTCTCCTGCCACCAGCTTCCAGCAACGCGTGGAGCGATTCCACGAGAACCCAGGAGTCCGGGAGCTGCCACCTGACACCTATATCAGCAGGACCATCGCCCTGGTCAACTGTGGGCCCCCCCTGAGGTGAGAGAACCCACAGTGTGTTGGGGGAGGGAGGGAGGGCCAGTCCCAGGTGACAGCTGGCCTGGGGTGCCTGGTCCCCGGGTGGAGATCACAGAACTGACCCCTGGGGGCGGGGGACATGTGCATGGGACCTTAGGAGCATGAAATCTGGGAGTTCCAGAAACAACCATAGCATCACCAAGCATCGGAATTAGAGTCATCGGAAAATCGGAGTGTTAGAATTGTAGAACTCTAAATTCAAAAGATATAAAAGGGCATACAGTGAACAGTCTCATTCCTGCCACATCCTCCCCTCGCTCTGGGGCAGCCAGTATTGCTAGTGTCTTCCATGTCTTTGCAGGATACACTTGCCAGGAAATGGGTGTAAATAAATGTACATACACATTTTATACAAATACCAGTAACTATATTTAACTATGCATATATATACTCTTTCCTTTTTTAAAAAAATACAAATAAATGGCAGAATATCATACCCACTTCTGCCCTTTCCCCCATAACAGCCCAGAGGCCTCCTGTTAGGGCGTGAGGAGCTCACGTCTGACCATGTCCCACTGCCTGGCTGTCCCGTCATTTATTTAATTGGTTTCCCATGGAAGGATGGTGGTTCCACTTTTCCAGGGAGGAACCTTGTACACATGTCATCTCCCACGAGACCCTAAGGGGTGCCTTCCTAGAAAGGGTCCCCTGGCACAAGGCCCAGTGTCTGTGAACAGGTCACTTTCCCTTCAGCGGTGGAGGAACATGGACTGCTACAGTGACAATGAGAAGGGTAGAATTTCAGAATTGTAGACATTTCACAGACTTTTAGAATAGAGGTCTCCCCAGTCTTACCCAGAAAGCACCAAGAGAAACTGAGACCTAGAGAGACCCATCCCTTCCCCCCCATATACCCTAGACCCCCCCAGATATCTCTTAGCCTCCAGGCATCCCCCAACCCCAACACCCTCAGTTCCCCAGACACCCCCAGCTCCCCCAAATACCCGAGCCTCACCCCAGCATCCACCAGTCCCCAGACATTCCCCAGCCCCCTACACACCCCTAAGTCCCTGTACATCCCCATTTCTGAGACATTTTACATCCTCCCCGACACCCCCAGCCCCAGACACCCCAGCCCCTCAGCATTCCCTGACATTCGTTAGCCCCCAGGCCCACCCCAGGGCCCCTGGCCACCCCTGGCTCCCCATCTGACCTGTCACCCTGTACCTGACAAAATGGGGTCCACCCCATGATGTGGGGGAGACAGGTCTAGGCAGTTGGGCTGAGATGTTGGGGTCCTTGACTTTTGGTTCCATTGATCCCCAAAGGGCTCTAGCCGAGCGCCTGGCCAGGGTGGGGCCCCCTGAAAGTGAGCCGGCCCGGGAAGCTTCGGCCAGCGCTCTGGACCGCGTGACCCGGCTCTGCCATCGTGTCCTGGCGGACCTGCTGTTCCAGGAACTGCAGGTGAGTGAGGCGGGGGGCGGGGCAGGGCCCACGCCAGGACAGGGAAGCACCCCCCGTCGCGCAGTTTCCTTCAGCCTGTGACTCAGTTTTGGGGAAGCAGGCAGGGGTGGGGGGTTATGGCCATGCCAGGGCTGTTTGGGAGGGCAGAGGCGGGTACAGGAAGGAAGAGGTGGGAGGATGTGGCCAAGGGGGGAACAGCGCCACTAGCAGGTGGGGGCTTGGGGTTTGGGTGGAGCCCCTTCCCACTGAGGTCCCCAAACCCCTGCCCAGGCTGTCCTAGACCCCAGATCCCCATACACCCATCTCTGGGCCCCATGCACACCCTGAGGGGGCCAGGTTCAAAGGTGGGTGAGAGAATGTGGGGAGGGCAGCGGGGGTACTGAGAGTGAGACTGAGACAGGTGTGTGTCCCAGGTTGTCATACATGCTCAACCCATGTGGTCCACATGTCCCTTCTCTGCTCAGAGTCCTCCCATAGCTCCCAGCTCACCTAGAGCAAAAGCCCAAATCCTCACTGTAGCCCCCAGGGCTGCACGGGCTGCCCCTTCCCTCCCAGACCTCATCTCCAGCCACTTTCCCCCTGCTTACTCCACTCCAGCCACCGGCCCCCTGCTGTCCCTTAACACAACGGGCACATTCCTGCCTCAGGGCCTTTGCACTTGCCATTCCCTCTGCCTGGAATGCTCTCCCTCTGATAGCCACATAGCTCCCTCTCTCTTTTTTCAAGTCTTGACTCAAATGTCACCTTCTCAGTGAAGCCCCGGAGACCCCCCTGATGACTCCCTGCTGTATTTGTCACCAAAGCACTTGCTGCCACCTGCCCTATCCTTTGCTTTTCTGTTTGTTTGTTTGTTTTACCTGCCTCCTCCCACTGAAATGGTAGCTTCTCAAGGGCAGGAATTCATTGGAATGTTTCTAAAATAACTTTTTATTATGGAAGATTTTAAACATACAGACCCACAAGTAGGCAGCGTGACAGAATGACCCCTTCGGGACTCATCCTGAACTCCAGCAAATGTCAACTTCTGGCAGATTCTATTCCGTCCCCCACCCACCTCTGAATTCTTTTAAAGATCCCCGACTGGCCAGGCGCGGTGGCTCACGCCTGTAATCCTAGCACTCTGGGAGGCCGAGGCAGGCGGATTGTTTGAGCTCAGGAGTTCGAGACCAGCCTGAGCAAGAGCGAGACCCCATCTCTACTAAAGATAGAAAGAAATTACATGGACAGTTAAAAATATATATATATAAAAAAATTAGCCCGGCATGGTGGCGCATGCCTGTAGTCCCAGCTACTCAGGAGGCTGAGGCAGAAGGATGGCTTGAGCCCAGGAGTTTGAGGTTGCTGTGAGCTAGGCTGACGCCACGGCACTCTAGCCCGGGCAACAGAGTGAGACTCTGTCTCAAAAACAAACAAACAAACAAAAAAGAAAAAAAAAAAAAATTAAAAAAAAAAAAAAGATCCCCGACATCCTCTTATTTCAGCCATCGGCACTTCAGCCTGTGTCTCCAGGAGCTAAGGAATCCTTTTAAATAAATATAACAACAGTGTCATTTTCATACCCAACAAGTGGAACAATAATTCCTTAATATCATCAGATATCAGACCAGTATTTAGAGTCCTCTGACTGGCTGGTGATTATCTTGTGCATGGAGTTTTCTTTGTCTCATTCTCTGCTATGTCCCCAGCATTTTCTAATGGATCCTTAGTGATCAACCCAGGCCCACAGGAAGGGCTCAGAGAGTGGTTCTTGAGTGACTAAATGAATAAATACGTAGAGAAAGTGAGTAAATGGGGGAAGAGAGTGCAGCCTTTTTTCCGGGCTTGGCTGCACAACTTCCAATAAAGGAGACCCTGGGCGACTTGCTTGTCCTCTTGGGGCCTCTGTTTATACATCTGGAAAATGGGCACAGGAATTCCAGGCTTCGCAGATGGCTCTGAAGAAACAAGGGGATTTTGGCCATAAAGTGCTTAACTCAGGGCCCAACCTGCAGGCATTGGCCATGGCTGTCTTCATAAATGTACAAGCTTAGTAGCAATAGCAAACACATTCCAAGCACTCGCTGTGCCCTGCTTTTCAACAGAAGACCACAGGCCCCCGTTTTTAGAGGTTCAGAAAACTGGGCTGCTGTCAGGATGAGAGAGCAGGAAGGGGGTGCTGGGGCCAAATGGAACAGGGACCTGCTTTAGTCCCCCGGAGATACCAAGCCTGGACATCTCGGCACCTCACGTTCCCTGTGTCCACCCAGACTGCATCGCCCCGCCCACCCCTCTAGCCTCCATCTCAAGGACAGACCCACTGCCCACCCGGCTTCCCTCCCCTCCCCATCTTCCCACCTGGCTTCTCCTCCCTACACCCTCTCGCCCCCACTTTCCTCTCCTTCTGGCCTCCTCCCATCTATCTTGGTAACCCTGGTCCTCTCCCTCCCGTGCTCAAAACCCACCTTGGCTCCCAGCACCCTCAGGAGAAAGCTGGGGCTTCTCACACAGCCCAGCCCTGCCCACCTGGGCAGCCCCGTCCCCCCCACTGCCCGTCACATGCCTGGAGAAGGCCAAGCACAGGCCTCCCCCACCACACTCTTAGAAAGGCCAAGTTTAGTTTAATGCTCTGCTGTTGCTGTCTTAAGCTGTTTTTTTTTTTTTGTTTTTTTTTTTTTTGTGAGACAGAGTCTCACTCTTTTGCCCAGGCTAGAGTGCTGTGGCATCAGCCTAGCTCACAGCAACCTCAAACTCCTGGGCTCAAGCAATCCTCCTGCCTCAGCCTCCCAAGTAGCTGGGACTACAGGCATAAACTACCATGCCCGGCTAATTTATATATATATATTTTTTTTTTTTTTCTTTTTTTGGCTGTCCAGCTAATTCCTTTCTGTTTTTTTAGTAGAGACAAGGTCTCACTCTTGCTCAGGCTGGTCTTGAACTCCCGACCTCAAGGAATCCACCCGCCTTGGCCTTCCAGAGTGCTAGTATTACAGGCGTGAGCCACCAAGCCCAGCCTTAAAGCTGTCTTAAAGTTCTTTTTTTTTTGGGCAGGGAAAAAAAAATTTTTTTAATTATAAACAAATGCAGCATTTGGTGTATTTCAAAAGTGCAATACTTTTCATTTATCAGTAAATGAAGTTAGAAATTAATTTCCCCCCAAATCAGCAAGTGGCAGACAAATTTCCCTGAAGGTCACAGTCACATATGTAGTGCATCCGGGAAAAGAGGAGGACCAAGACAGGGTCACGAGTTCCATCACGTACTGATCTTCTCAAGGGTGGGGAGGGAAGGCACCTTTCAAAAACGAGTGTGCGATTAAGCGAGGCACTGGTGATGCTCCTTCCTGAGAGCATCGATGGGGAACAGTCTAGCTCCTGGGCTCAAGTGATCCTTCTGCCTCAGCCACGGGTGCACACCACGTCTGGCTAATTTTTCCTATTTTTAGTAGAGATGGGGTCTGGTTCTTGCTCAGGTTGGTCTCGAACTCCTGACCTCAAGCAATCCTCCCACCTCGGCCTGCCAGAGTGCTAGGATTACAGACATGAGCCACTGGCCCGGCCTGTGATCTCAACTCAGCCTTCTTCACACTGCCTCTTCCCTCCCATTGAGCCACTCTCTGTCCCACTCCTCACCTGGCTAAGGACAGTCATCACCTGGGCCTCAGCTCTGGTTTCCCCTCCTCCAGGAAGCCCTCCTGACTTCTGTGCTGAGTCAGGCATCCACTCTGGGCTTCCTAAACCCCTAAGCTCCTCTGTCCCAGCCCTGCCAGCTGTGGGTCATCACTGCCTGGGGACGGGTCTCTCTCCCCCTCTGGACTGTGAGCTCCAGGAGGGCAGGGCCTTGGCTGTGTCATCCCTGATGTGTCCCTGGCACCACACAGCCCTGGTTCAGCATGGAGCAGAGTTCTGGGAACCTATTCCTAAGTGAAGAGGGAGGGTGGAGGGGGAGGAGAACTACGACCCCCTGCTCCGTCCCATCAGCCGCACTTCAACAAGCTGATGCGCCGGAAGTGGCTGAGCAGCCCGGAGGCCCTGGATGGCATCGTGGGCACGCTGGGCGCTCAGGCCCTGGCACTGCGCCGGATGCAGGACGAACCTTACCAGGTGCGCCTGCCCGGGGGTGGCGGTGGGGGTGGGAGTGGGAAAAGCAAGAACGCTCGGGCTTGGGGCGACCCACGTTCAAGGTGGGGAGCGGCTCCGCGGGGTGGAGGAGGTGGCGCCCTGCCGGGGGTGTGCAGGGAGGCGTGCCCGCGGGGACTTGGGTGTGGGGCGGGGTGCAGACTGGTTGGGGGCCTCTGCAAGTGGAGCTTGGGGAATGGAGAGAGGCTGGGGTGGGGCACCCTTTGGGGGCCGGTAGGGGTGTCCACAGCCCGATCAGGGGGCCGGGGAAGGCATGATCGGGCAGGGAGGGGGTGGGGGCTGGGGCTGGGCACCCTGCGGGAGGGGTTCCCGTTGGGTGCCCCCGGTGGGCGCGGGCGGGTGTGGGTCGGTCTGGCGCGGCTCACAGCCCTGGGATCCCCCTCCGCCTCCCGCAGGCGCTGGTGGCCGAGCTGCACCGGCGGACGCTGGTGGAGTACGTGCGGCCCCTGCTCCGCGGGCGCCTGCGCTGCGGCTCGGCGCGGACCCGCAGCCGCATGGCCGGGAGGCTCCGAGAGGACGCGGCGCAGCTGCAGAGGCTGTTCCGGCGGCTGGTCAGTGCGGGCCGGGCGGGGCGCTCCGAAACCGGGCACCGCTGGGCTTCCGAGAACCCCAGGACTCAAAGGCCGGGGGGCGGGCGGGGGCAGGGCCTCACCCAGCTTTAGGTCCATGGAAACAGTTAACACGCTGATCTTTACCCTTTGCGCGTAAAGATCGGAGAGCTCACCTCGGGGCGCTCTCCTTGGCTGTGAAAGGAGAGGAAGGGTCCTCATCCGCTGCTGCGGGGATCAGATCAGTTATTCCTAAGTGCTTAGGACGGTCCCTGGCACAGAGCGAACCGTCCCTGAACATTAACTATTGCTACGAGCATAAACAAGCTAAATGCTACAGAAACTCGGAACCCTCGCATTTCCAAGCCCAAGAATTTAAAATCGCCAAATCTTATTTGTACTCAGTTGTATTGAGCAGGACTGGAAGGGCCTTGCTCAGACGCTATTCCAGAAGTTTCTAGCGTGGAGTCCTTGGAATGTTTATTTTGGACAAATTTTTGAGAGAATTGTAGATTCACATGGGGACGTAGGGAAGAATGCAGAGCGCTCCCTTGTACACTTGATCCAATTTCCTCCCAATCGGAACATTTTGCAAACTTGGAAGAGGTTTCCAAGGTTGTCCCTGAGTCCAGATTATCTGCAGAACGGGGAGGAGATTACACTGTGGATTTTTCCTTCAAATCTGGCTACGGTCTGTTTCCTGCGAGGTTTTACAAAAGGGGAAACTGAGGCCAGGAGGAGCAAGAGCAGGCCAGCGCAGGGAGAGGGTGTGGCTTGGGAGGGGACGTTGGGGCGAGGATGTGAGCTCCGGGCCCTCCCCCGCAGGAGTCGCAGGCCTCGTGGCTGGACGCCGTTGTGCCCCATTTGGCCGAAGTCCTGCAGCTGGAAGACACGCCCAGCATCCAGGTGGAGGTGGGGGTGCTGGTGCGCGACTACCCAGACATCAGGTGAGAGGCCCCGCCGCAGCCTGGCCGAGGTCTCCCGGCGGCCTTGGCAGCGGTCCCTGCGTTTCCTGCCTCCTGGGCGAGGGAGGGAGGTGGCGAGCGTGTCTGACGGCCGTTTCCTGCTGGAACCAGGGCATTATTAATACGATTTCCCTCCTTCTCCTGCCGCCGCCGCCACCAGGGCTTGCAAACAAACAGGCGGTCACAGGAAGCCCAGGGCAGGGGGGGCGCGGGGGCCGCCCGGCGGCAGGAAGGGCCGGCCCGGCAGGGGAGCCGCGGGGGACACGGGGACACGCATGGGCACGCGGGCGCACACGCACTGGGACAGCGACTGGTGCAGGCGCCATTCAAATCCTGGTGGGCCACTTCCTTTCCGAGTGGCCTTCTCTGAGCCTCAGTTTCCTCATCCATTCCATGGGGATAATAGTACTCTCTTCATGGGGTTACTGGGGGAATTCATCATCATCGTGGTCGTCATACACAGCAGTAACAATACCAGTTCTTGCTCCTTGAGTTATTTCAAACCCAAATAAGCATCTTACATGTCCACTCTATAAGAGGCCTAATTAAGGTTATTTTAGAAAATATACGCAATAACTCATCCGAGACATGCAGAAATTAAATATCTCCTCTCAGATATCACAGCTAGCCAGTTGCAAAGCTGGGACTTGAACCCAGGCAGCAAACTGGCTCCAAAGCCAGTGCACCAAACCAGGACACCACACCACCATCTGTGAGCGCTGGGGGGTGGCAGTGGCAGCCGCACCCCTAGTCCAGCAGTGCTTTTCGGGCTGACTGATATTTTGTACTCAAAGATGCAAAACCCCACGGAAACAAGGACTGAGGCATGAATGGGTTTATGTTCCAGGATTGAGGGTGAGTGTTCTGGAGCTGATTCAGGATGGTCAGTTCTGGTTCTGGGGAATGGGATCCTGTCTTTGGGAAGGCACAGAGTACTGGTGTCTTAAGGGGTCCCAAGGGGTCCCAGTAGTCATGCTTTGTTGGAGTTCCTGAACTTGAGTCTTGGATCTCGGATCAGAACTTGAATCTGGGCCGGGCGAGGTGGCTCACGCCTGTAATCCTAGCACTCTGGGAGGCCGAGGCGGGTGGATCACTCAAGGTCAGGAGTTCGAGACCAGCCTGAGCAAGAGTGAGACCCCGTCTCTACTAAAAATAGAAAGAAATTATCTGGCCAACTAAAATATATATAGAAAAAAAATTAGCCAGGCATGGTGGTGCATGCCTGTAGTAGTCCCAGCTACTCGGGAGGCTGAGGCAGTAGGATCGCTTAAGCCCAGGAGTTTGAGGTTGCTGTGAGCTAGGCTGACGCCACGGCACTCACTCTAGCCTGGGCAACAAAGCAAGACTCTGTCTCAAAAAAAAAAAAAAAAAAGAACTTGAATCTGAAGCTAAGTTTGAGAGTTCTCTAGCTGGGCTGGGAGGAGCGGTTCCAAAGCTGAGTTTGGGGGCCCTGTTTTGGAGCTTGGTTGAGCTGGAAGGTTCTTGAGCCACGTTTTGGATGACTGTTTCGGAGCTGTGGGGATTCCAGACCCAGCATATGGGAAGATGAAGACACTGGCCTGGGCTGAAGGTGGCAGGGAAGACCCCAGAGCTCTGTTTGAAACGAATGTTCTTGAAAGGAAATGCCGGGTTGAGGATCTTGAGTTGAAACACGGTGGCGGTTCTGGAGTGGAGTTTGGATCTGAGATGTGGGGCTGAGGTGGGGGCGGAGGGAAAGGCCCTAATGTGTGGGGTTTAGGGGCAAGGGTTGCAGAATAGAGCTGGTTTGGAGCATGAAGTTTCTGGTTGGAGGGTCCCCAAGGTGAGTTTTAGTCCTGGAGTGGAATTTTGGTGGAACACGATTCTGGGAATGAAATGGGGATGAAGTGAGTGTTCCAAGGTCAAATCTGGGGATGAAAGTTCTAGAATGGGTTCTAGGTTGAGAAGTCTTGATTTGCATTTTGGGTGAGGGTTCTGGTACTGCAGTGGCAGGGAAGCTTCCAGACCTGGCCTGGGGATGAGGTGAGAGTTAGGGTGGAAGTGTGGGTGAGCACTTCCGGCGAGTTGAGTGATGACTGGAGCTGGTTTGCGATGAAAGTGAGGATGAAATTGAGGGTTTGCTGTAGAGCCCAGAGCTCAAACGGCCCTGAGGGTACCAGGATGGAAACTTAGGAGTCCTCTGAGCTGAGATGGGGGTGAAGGTTGAAGGTTCATTTTCAGCAGGAGCTGAGGTTTGGGGTGAACAGGAAGATTTCAGGGCAGGGTTTGGAGGTGAACATTCTGGAATCGACTGTAGGTGGGGGGATTTGGAAGTGAAGTTTTGGAGGGGAGTTGGGATGAGGTGAGGGTCTGGGAGGGGGAGCTGATTCCAGGGAAGGACCTGGGGACAGCAAAGGGATTCCAGAGCTGAGGGAGGGTCTGGGACAGGCAGGGGTCCGGTGGGGTCCACACGTGGGCTGGCTGTGCTTCTGGAGCCCAGGATGCCCACGCCCCTGTCTGTTCCTCCCTTCCCAGGCGCAAGCATGTGGCAGCCCTCCTCGACATCCGGGGCCTGCGAAACACGGCTGCCCGCCAGGAGATCCTGGCCGTGGCCCGGGACCTGGAACTCTCCGAGGGGGGAGCCTTGTCACCACCTCGGGACCATGCCTTCTTTGCAGACATCCCCGTGCCCCGCCCGTCTTTCTGCCTCAGCCTCCCTCTCTTCCTGGGCCGCCTCCCCGTCTCCCGGCTGGCCAGGCCCAATCTGGCCTGTCTGCCCTGGCCCAGGCCTCCGTCTCCAGCGCGGCCCCGGGCCCAGCGCTGAGGCCCGCCCAGCCCTTGACCTTGGTGCCCCCATCTGCTGCTGACAAGCCGTCCTCGCCCGGGGCCTCCTCCTGACGCCTGGCTCGGGACTGCAGACCCCTGGGATGGGAAGACCCTTAGAGATCTTCTCACCCAACCCCAAAGTCAGAAGGGAAACAGAGACCAGAGGGACAAGGACTTTCCCAAGGCCACGTATCCCGTTCCCAGCACCCCCCTCCCGCCACTGCCCAGTGTGGTAGGTGGCGTTCTGGAAGGCTCTACAGAAATATCCCAGCTCCCCCCCTTTCCCCTCACCTCAAGGTCTGGCCCAAATCCAATGTATTAAGGAATGTTCGATACTTAGAATAAAGAGGTTTCTATTTAACACAAGGAAGGGCTGAGTCCTGAGTGTGTGGGGGAGGAAGGGCCAGGGCAGGGCCCAGGGCCAAGGGCTGCTCTCACGCCCAAGGCCGGGCCGGGCTCCAGCTCCTGGGCAGGGCAGTGGAGGCTGCGTAGGGGCGGGAGCGACCCGGCCACCCCTGTACGCAGCAACTCTGGGCTGTGTGGCTCCGAGGCAGGCCCTTGGCCACTCTGAGCCAGAGTCCCTCATGGTGTCAATCCCAACGTGCCTGTCCTTTCCTGGGCCTGGCAGTTCCATCTTGGCACACCCTCCCCATCCATCCTTAGCCGGGAAGCCGTGTCAAGAGAGGAAGGAGGTTGGGGGCAGGGCTGGCGGCATCTAGGGCGCCCTCCTGGGTTGACGCAGGAAAATCTCAGGGTGGGAAAATTTCCAGCCTCTCACCCTCAGCCCCGCCGGATCCTGGTCCCCACGGAGACCTTGAGGTCATCCCCCTGCTGACCCCTGCCCCTCCGGCCTGGGCTGGACAGCACATGATGGATGTTTCCTGGCTTGTGGTTTTTTTTTGTTTTTTGTTGTTTTTTTGTTTTTCCTGAGAAGTCAGAAAGAGGAGGCAGCCTGGGGTCAGCCCTGTGGCTGGGGTTGGAACCTCACGTGTGACTTCGGGGAGGTCTGTCGGAGCCTCAGGGCTGTGTGACCCTGGGCAGGAAGCTGCCCCTCTCTGGGCTGTGCTTCCGTTCCTCCCTCGGGAATTGCTTAACCTCTCTTTGCCCAGGCCCGAGTGAGATGTCTAGAGGATGTATCTCCAAAAATGACACTTTCAATGTTGTTGATACGCAGAAGAACCAGGGAAGAGTTGAAGAATCTTCTGCAACAATATGGTGCAATCTGTAGGCATTTGATTAAAATGCATTAATCTCAGTTGTTGGGAATGTTCTTTTCAGATTTTGATCCTCCATTTAAAAACAGCTTTACTGAAATATAATTTACACAGCAGATGATTCATTCATTTGAAGTGCACAATTCAATAGCCCTTCTATTCACACCCATCCCATCAATTTTAAGACATTTTCATTATGCTCAAAAGAAATCACACATCCGTTAGCCTCCTCTCCCGGGCCCTGGCAACCACTAACCTACTTTTTGTCTCTATGGATTGGCCTGTTCTGGATATTTCATGCAAATGAAGTCACATACCGTGTGGTCCTTCGTCACCAGCTTCGTCTGCTTAGCATAAGATTTTCAGGGTTCACCCACGTTGTAGCACGTGGCAGTGCTGCATTTGTTTTTAGGGCTGAATACTATTCCACTGGATGGATGCACCACACGTCATTTATCTGCGTCTCGATTGATGGACAGTTTGTTTTTTTCCACTTTGTGGCTATTATGAAGATGATATCCCATTTTTTTCTGGGTTGCAGGCATATTCTTGGGCCCCTGGGAAGCTCTGACTTTACTCCGAGCCTCAGTGTACACTTTTATAAAATGGAGAGGAAGGGCCTAACAGCTGCATTTATTGAGCACTTGCTGAATGCCAAGTACGCTGCTCCCATGGATTCACTAAGTGCCCTTGCAGGCGACTGTGGGTTTGAATCCCGACACCGCCCTTCTCTGGCTGTGGGACTGGGGCGCAGTTGCTCTGTTCTGTGTGAGGTGCTGGCTGAGTGTGTCCTAAACGCAAAGTGTCCCATGGCACTGTCCCCCTGGTCTTTGGGGAGAGGCTGTTCCCAAGGAGGAAGCAGGCTCACAAGGGTGGGCAACGGCCGGTGGACTCGGTGTGTCGGAGGCAGAGGCTGGGATTTGAACCTCGATCGGATGGTCTCTAAGACCTGTCAGCCACTGCCTACCAAGCCCCGCCTCCCCGCCCCCTGCCACGTGCCAGGCCAAGCACGTGCCTTGCTGCCTGGTCCTGCCACGCTCCCCACTGCACCAGGAGGTGGATGCTGCACTTGTCCCTGCTGCACGGATGAGGTCCCCAAGGCCCTGACAGTCACTCTCTCTGGTCACACAGCCAGGAGGTGGCCCAGCAGCCCCCTCATGGGGAAGAAAAGAGGTGGAGCCAGATGAGGAGGGAGGCTCTATATTCAGACAGGCTGGGCCACCGTCCAGGGGGAGCAAAGGGAGGAGGGAAGCCACAAGATGGCCACACCTGGGGTTGACCCCGCTGGGACCAGGATAATTCAGCTTCATCAAAGAGTGAAGTTGCAGCCAGGACCTAAAAGACAACTGAGCAGAGAACTTTGGGAAGGAGATGTGCTGGGGGCCATGATATACCCTACCTTGGGGCCTCCCACCCCCTCCCTCTGTCCCCAGCCAGAGTAGGGGGGCTCGGACCTTCTCTGGGTCCCAAAGCCTTTCTGATGAACTGTGGACTGGGGCAGGTAATGTTCCATCAAACCATCTGCTTAAGGCAGCCCCACCTGGATGGTGTGGAACAGGCCCCCACAGGTAGGGGCGGGGCAAGGGTGTCCAGTGCCTGCCAGCAAGGTCTAGGCTCCCTGACCAGCAATCCAGACACAAGCGCCCACCACCACCAGCTTGAAGAGACAAGCGTGGGACTCTTTCTCTGCTGCAAGAAGGAAAAAGGACAGAACTTTCTGCACGTGCTGCCACCCTGCCTTGGAGCCTGAGCCTCGGCCTTCTGTAGTCGCCAACCTCTACCCAGCGCCAGACCCCGTGCTGAGCTCCTCCCTGCTGCTCTCTCAACCCCAGCCACCCTCTGAGTCCCCATGCTTCTCCCTGAGATGCCACCCCTCTGAGTCTTTGTCTCCCTTCTTGAGACCTTGTCCCTTTCTGGGAGCCCTTTTCATTCCTCAAGTCCCCATTCCCCTCTCTGAGCCTCACTGCCTCGCCTCTGAGGCTCCACCCCTTCCCTGAGCCCCTGGGCGCTCTGAGTCCCATGCCCGACTTATGTCCCCTCTGAGCTCCCACTCTATTTATTCCTCTAAATTAATTCCATCCATCCGAGTTCATCCTCTATGCTCAGCCTTTTGTGGGGTGGTGCTGGGGACACTGTGGTGACCTCAACGGCCTTGGCCCTACCCTATGGGACTGACAGTCTAGTGGGGAGACACATCCATCATCCAGAGTGGTCAGGATTGGAGTAGGGGAGTTCAGGGGACTGAGGGAGACCAAGGGGTGCCTGACCCTGTCTGGAAGTCAGGGAAGGCTTCCTGCAGGAGGAGGCATGCACACTCAGATCTATCCCTCACCTGGACATCACCTTGCAGTTTACAATATCCCAGAGGCCCTCAGGAGGAAAACGGAACCAATACACCCAATGTACCTTGTTATACATGAAGTGCTTTTTTTTTTTCTTTTTTTGAGACAGAGTCTGGCTCTGTCACCCTGGGTAGAGTACAGTGGCGTCATCACAGCTCACTCTAACCTCAAACTCCTGGGCTCGTGCCACCACACCTGGCTAATTTTTCTATTATTGGTAGAGACAGGGTCTCACTCTTGCTCAGGCTGACCTGGAACTCCTGAGCTCCTGCTTTGGCCTCCCAGAGTGCTAGGATTATGGTATGAGCCACCACCCCCATCAAGTGCTTGCTAAAGGAAAAGCTTAAATGTGCATACCCTGTAACTCAGGAACTCCACTTCTAGGAGTTCATCCCTTTGCCATGCTCACACCTGCTCATACAAAATGACACTTAGAGGAGGATCATCATTGTTAGACTGTTCCAAGTAGCAAAGATGGGCTGGGCATGGTGGCTCCCACCTGTAGTCCCAGCCACTCGAAGGGCTGAGGCACGAGGATCCCTTGAGTCTAGGAGAACAGCCTGGTCAACATAGTGAAACCTTGTCTTTAAAAACAAACAAAAAAACTAAAACCAAAATAAAACAAAACAAAGTGCAAAGATGGAAAACCATTGATTATGGACAACTGGTTAAATCAGGGCCCGGTGTACCCCCAAATGGAACACAATGTATCAGTAAAAGATTGCAAACAGCTCTTTATGTTCTGATATGAAACATCCTCCAATATATGCTTTTAAGTGAAAAATGCAAAGTTTAGGACAGTATGTACAGCTCAGATAAAGACACTACCCAGTTTGTATCCATGGGTACCTCTGGGCCATAGTATTGGAGGGAGGAGGGAGATTACACCTTCTTATTCATAAACTATTCTCTTTGGATTAAAAACATTCTTTATATAATAGAAGTGTAATAAACACCCGGAAGGCACACAAATCATTATTGTACAGCATACTGAATTCCCATGGAGTGAACACACTCATGTAACCAACACAGGTCAAGATTCAGACATTGGCCAGCCTCCCAGACCCCCCTGGAGTCCCCCTCCCAATCACCATTCCCCAGAGGTAAACACTGTCCTGGTCCCAATGCCACTGACTACTTTCGCCAGTTTTTAAACTTTATATAATTGGAATCATACATTATGATGATTTGGGTGTATGTCTTCTTTCGCTCAACGTTATAGTTGTGAGATCCATCAATGTTGTTGTGCAAAGCAGTAGTTTGCTCATTCACATAACTATGGCATTCCATTGTGGCAACATGCCAGATTTTTATTTACATGCTCCCTTTTTAATGGACATTTGGGTTATTTCCAGTTGGATGCCAGGTAGGTGGTGTTCCTTGTCCTTGCCAACACTTGATATTGTCAGTCTTTTTAATTTTAGCTATTCTAGTGGGTGAGTAGTGGTATTTTATTGTGGTTTTAATTTGAATTCACCTCATGCTTAAAAATGTTAAGCATTTTTTCATGAGCTTCTTGGCTATTTTTTTGGTGAAAATATCCAAGGCTTTTGCCTATTTTTTGTTGGGTTATTTTCTTGTTTGTTTGTTTAAACAGAGTCTTGCTCTGTCACCCAGACTGGAGTGCAGTGGTGTGATCACAGTTCGCCGTAGCCTCCAACTCCTAGGCTCAAGCAATCCTCCTGGCTCAGCCTCCTGAGTAGCTGGGACTACAGGTGCTCACCACTGAGGGGAAAACGCAAGTTCCCCACCACATAACAGAAACACTATGCTAGCCTGGAGTGCTCAGCAAAATTATGAGAAAGTAGACTAGGCAGGTACCAAGATAACTACTGGCACTTTCCTGGGTGCCTCAGCACTTTCTTGCCTTGAAATGGCAGACACAGACCAGCCCTGACAGCTTTAGAGCTGCTTTGGTTGTCCTATAGTACCCTTAGCTAGTTGTAATACTAAAACCCCTGCGGAGTAGAAAATTGTAATATCATTAACATAACACGGGTTGCATGACAGCATACGATGATGGTACCACGTCTGCCTGATTTCACTGTGAACAAGCAAAGACACAATGTAAAAACTTTGCATTACTCATTGGGAAGAGATTTAAAACACCACCACAGGGTGGGCAGATGCGGATTTTACATGCAAGAAAGCTCGCGTGGAAGAAATTCCTGTGCTTCCCAGGAACAAGTGCTCTTTTTTTTTTTTTTTTTTTTTTTGAGACAGAGTCTCACTCTGTTGCCCAGGCTAGAGTGAGTGCCATGGCGTCAGCCTAGCTCACAGCAACCTCAAACTCCTGGGCTCAAGCGATCCTACTGCCTCAGCCTCCCGAGTAGCTAGGACTACAGGCATGCACCACCATGCCCGGCTAATTTTTTCTATATATATTTTAGTTGTCCATATAATTTCTTTCTATTTTTAGTAGAGACGGGGTCTCGCTCTTGCTCAGGCTGGTCTCGAACTCCTGACCTTGAGCGATCCACCCGCCTCGGCCTCCCAGAGTGCTAGGATTACAGGCGTGAGCCACCACGCCCGGCCAATAAGTGCTCTTGTAAGTAACCTCTAATAAACTCATCTAATTTATCAAGCTGGTCTTGTTCGAGTCATTATGTGGTCTCTCAGTTCCAGGGGTGGTTTTTCTATACTGTCCCAGGATTTTCACTAAACAACCACTGTGCCCAGCGAATTTTTATTTTTTGTAGAGATGGGTTGTCACTATGTTGCCCAGGCTAGTCACAAAGTTGTTTGGTTCTTAATTAATTATTGAGTTCTTTACATATTGTGGAGACAAATCTCTTGTTAAATACATGAATTGCAAATGTTTTTTTTCAATTTTTGGCATGACTTTTCATTTTTCTGATAGTGCCTTTTGAAGAGAAGTTTTAAACTTTAATGAAATCCAATTTATTGATTTTTTTTTCTTTTAGGATCAATGCTTTTTCTATCCTAAGACATCTTTGCCTCTCCTAAGCAGGCAGATATTTTCTCCTATGTTTTCTTGTAGATGTTTATAGTTTTAGCTTTTACATGTAGGTGTAGGATTCATTTTTAGTTGGCTTGTGTGTATGGTGTGAGATAGGGGTTCAAGTTAATTTTTTCTGGTATGGTTATCACATTGAATTATGCTATGACCTTTGTAGAAAATCAGCTGACCATATATATGTGTGGGTCTATTTCTGGACTCTATTCTGTCTCACTAACGTATGTTTATCCTCACACCACTACCACACTATCTTGATTAGTTTCATTTATAGTAAGCCTTAAGATCAGTAAGAGCAAGTTCTCCAACTTTGTTCTTCTTTTTCAAAATTACACCAATTCTAAGTCCTTTATTTTCCCATATACATTTCAGAACCAAATTGTTAATTTCTACCAAAAAAATGACTGCTGGAATTTTTATTGGGATTTCATCATGTCTGATAAATTTGGGGAAAGTTGACTTCTGAACATTATTGAGTCTTCCCATCCAAGAACAAGGTATAAGTCTTCATTTATTTGGATCTTTAATTTCTCTATGTAATATTTTGTAACTTTTAGTGCACAGGTCTTACAAAAATTTTCTTAAATTTATTTCTTAGTATTTTATATTTTAAATTGTATTGCCTTTTAAATTTGTTTTTCAGCCATTTATTGCTTATATGTAGAGATTTAACTTTTTTATATTGATCTTGTCCCCTGTGACCTTGATGAATTAACTTCTTAGTCCTAGTTGTTGTTTTTTCTTTTTGTAGATTCCTTAGGATTTCTACATAAACTCTCATGCCTTTTGCAAATGAAGACTTTTATTTCTTCCTTTCCAATATGTATGAGGTTTCCCTCCTTGCTTTATTGCACTGGCTGGATTCTTTACAATTTGAATAGAAGTATTAAGAACAGACATCTTTGCCCTGGGAATACCAAGTGTGTAGTCTTTCACTATGAAGTATCCCATTAACTGTAGGTTTTCCACAGATGGAAATGAAGAAGTTCCCTTCTATTCCTAGTTTGGTGAGAGTTTTTATCAGGAATGGGCTATGAACTTGGCCAAATGCTTTTTCTGCATCATTTATGATAATCAAACTATTGTCTCCTTTACTATGTTAATAAGGCAGATTACTTAGATTGGTTTTTGCATAACCTACAAAAATTCAACAACCTTGAATTTCTCAACCATGTCACTTGAATTTGTAATAAGGTAAAGATACAGATTATAAACTCTAAAGTGACCACTAAAATAACAAGACAAAGAGCTATAGATAATACACCCACAAAGAAGATAGAATGGAATCATAAAAAATACTTGATTCATCCAAAAGAAGGTAGAAAAAGAGAACAAAGACCAGATAGGATGCATAGGAAAAAATATGAAGATAATACATTCACATCTAACTATATTAATAAGCATACTAAACCCAAATTATGTAAATACAGTTATTAGACAGAAATTATCAGACTGAAAGAAAAAAGCAAGACCCAATTCTATGCCGCCCACAAGAAATGCACTTTAAATATAAAGACGTTTTATATATAAAAGTTAACTCAAAATGAACCATAGCCCTAAATGCAAAACCTAAAACTAGAAAATTTCTATAAGAAAACATAGGAAAAATCTTCTGATCTTTGTGATGAGGCAAAATGTCATTTTATACAACACCTAAAGCATGATTCATAAGAGAAAACCTTGATAAATCAGACTTCATCCAAATTAAAAACTTGTCATTGTCGTCCACAGTCTAGATGATAGAGCGAGACCTTGTCTCAAAAAAAAAAAAAAAATTAAAAATTCCTGCTCTTCAAAAAATATTAAGAGAATGAAAAGACAAGCCACAGATTGGAAGAAAATATTTTCAAATCACATACTTGATAAGCAACTAGTATCCAAATATTTAAGAACTCCTAGAAGTCAATAGCTAGAAAACCCAACTCTTAAAAATGGGCAAATGATTTGAACAAATACTTCACTAGAGAAAATATGCAGGTGGCGAATAAAAAGATGCTCAACATCATGAGTCCTTAGAGAAATGCAAATGAAAACCACACCAAGGTCACTACCCATCTATTAGAACGGTTAACATGAAAAAAGACTGACCCTGACAGTACCAAGTGTTGGGAAGGATGTAGAAGAAAGGACATCTTCACACCCTGCTAGTGGGAATGTATAATGGTACAATCACCACATTGCCACTTTGAGAAAACAGTTTGGCCTTTTCTTTTCTTTGTTTATTTTTATTTTTATTTTTATTTTATTTTTTTTTTTTTGAGACAGGTGCCACTCTGTCACCCAGGCTGGAGTGCAGTGGTACAATCATAGCTGACTGTAACCTTGAACTCTTAGGCTCAAGCAATCCTCCTGCCTTAGTGTCCTGAGTAGCTAGGGCTACAGGCTCACGCACCCAGCCCCTCCTAGCCCAGCCTCACTTGGACCACAGATATCACGTTGCAGTTGACAATATCTGAGATGCTCTGGGGAAGAAAATGGAACCAATCACTCTCTCCCTCCACGGGTCCTGCCACACTCCCACATTTTATTTTCTAGCTTACCTTTTTTTTTTTTTTTTTTTTTTTAACATGGAACACCTTTTTTTTTTTTTTAAAGTAGCACCTACTAGGTTTAACATGCATACACTCTTGGAACCGTCAACTCCAGTTCTGGAAATTTGTTTCTTTCCCAGATACTCACATGTGGAAAACAAGAATGTTCAAAAATATTCCTTGCAACACTATTGTAGCCTCAAATACTAGGAAACACCCTGCCTGCTCATCAGTATGGGGACGATAAATACAGGGTAGCTAATGGGTGGGTCACTGTGTGACAAGGAAGAGGCATGGCTCAGCTGTTTTTATTCTGATTAGAAACATCTCCAAGATACATGAGACTACTTGAAAAAGGCAAAGTGCAGAAGAGCAGGTCTCCATCTGGATAAAGAAATACACCTACCTGTTTCCATAGGCATAGAGAAAAAAATACCTACCACATTTTTAATTGGGGGTCACATCTGGGGAATAGGATTGGAGGGAGAAGGGAGATTTTCATCTTCACTTTATAAATCACTCCCTTTGGATTCTTTTTGATCTGTAAACATCTTATAAAAGTATAACACACACACCAGAGTGCATAGCTCTTTCGTGTGAACACAAATCTTTAACCTCCACCCATAGGAAGCAATATTGACAGTGTCCCAGATGTGTCCCTTCTTGTAGTCACCACCCTTGCCTCCTCCCCAGTCCCCATTGTCCTGACCTTTAACACCCTCTAAAATAGTTTTGTTTGGTTCTGTGGAATCACACAGTAGGTACTCTTTCATCACTGGCTTCATTTGCTGAACATTCTGTTTGTGAGATTCATCGTGTTGTGCGTAGGAGTTCATTCACGTTTGTTGCTATAATGATCTGTTGTATGAACACAGCATGCTCTATTGTTGCAGTCACCTATGCATTGACATTTAGGTTGTGTCCAGTTTGGGGCCAGAAGCAATTTATCTAGGAACACTCTTGTAGCACATAAGCACTCATATAGAATATAACCAAGAGTGAAGGGAGTGTGTAATCTTAGGAGGTACTGCTAAACAGTGTCCCAAAATTGTCCAAATTTTTATGCCCACTAGCAAAGCATAAGAGTTTTGGTTGGTTCACAACCCTAACAACACCTGGTATTGTCAATACTTTTAGTGCTAATCATGTTAGTGGCTGTGTCGTTGTATCTAACTCTCATCGTAATTTGCCGTTCAAATAAGAATGAGGTCAAAGAAATTTTCATATGTTCATTGGCGACTTGGAGAGTCTCTTTTGTACAATGCCCATTCAAACCTGCTCCCCATCCTGCAAATTGGGTTTTCATGTTGAAAAGATATATATTCTAGGCCAGGTGCGGTGGCTCACGCCTGTAATCCTAGCATTCTGGGAGGCCAAGGTGGGCAGATCACTCGAGGTCAGGAGTTCGAGACCAGCCTAAGCAAGAGCGAGACCCCGTTTCTACTAAAAATAGAAAGAAATTATAAGGACAACTAAAAAAAAAAATATATATATATATATACATATATATATATATATATATATGTATATATATATATAAAGTTAGCAGGGCATGGTGGTGCATGCCTGTAGTCCCAGCTACTCGGGAGGCTGAGGCAGGAGGATCGCTTGAGCCCAGGAGTTTGAGGTTGCTGTGAGCTAGGCTGACGCCCACAGCACTCTAACCCGGGCAACAGAGTGAGACTCTGTTTCAAAAAAAAAGATATATATTCTAAATTCGAGCCCTTTGTTGGTTATGTGTGCTGCAAGTATCTCCTCCCACTCTGTGGCTTGGCCGCTCACTCTCTTATTGTCGTCCTTGAATGAGTAAGAGCTCTTAACATTAATGTAATCCAGTTTGTTAATCTCTTCCTTTGTTGTGTTGTTTCCTGCATAAGAAATCTTTCATAAAGATATCATAAAGACAAAGGCCAGGCGTGGTGGCTCACGCCTGTAATCCTAGCACTCTGGGAGGCCGAGGCCGGAGGATTGCTTGAGGTCAGGAGTTCGAGACCAACCTGAGCAAGACTGAGACCCTGTCTCTACTAAAAATAAAAAGAAATTAGCTGGACAACTAAAAATATATAGAAAAAAATTAGCCAGACATGGTGGCGTATGCCTGTAGTCCCAGCTACTTGGGAGGCTGAGGCAGAAGGATTGATTAAGCCCAGCAGTTTGAGGTTGCTGTGAGCTAGGCTGACGCCACGGCACTCTAGCCAGGGCAAAAAGAGCGAGACTCTGTCTCCAAAAAGAGAAAAAAAAAAAGATATCATAAAGACTTTGTCATAAGTTACCTAGAAGCTTCTACGCTTTTCCAGTCTGACTTCATAGTTAGATCTACAACCTCAGTGGAAATGATGGGCATGTAGGGTGGAGGTAAAGAGCATTTTACTTTTCCCATATGCATGTCCACTTGGATTTATTGAAAGAACACTCCTTCCCACCTACCTGCAGCACAATCTTATCGGAATTTCAGTGTCCATGTATACGGGTCTGTTTCTAGACTCTGTTCTTTCCCTTGGTCTATCTTTCTATCATGGTATCAATATCACACTGTCTTATTTACTGTAACTTCATAATAATTCTGGATATCTGGTAGAGTTTCACTTCAAGACATTCTTGGCTATTCTTGGCTCTTTGCATTTCTATATAATTTTTTTTTTGAAATAGAGTATTATTCTGTCGCCTCAGCTAGAGTGCAGTGGCATCATCACAGCTCACTGCAACCTCAAACTCCTGGGCTCAAGAGATCCTCCTACCTCAACCTGCCGAGTAGCTGGGACTACAAGTGGGTGCTACATGCCCAGGTAATTTTTCTATTTTTTGTAGAGACAGGGTCTTGCTCTTGCTCAGGCTGGTCTCAAACTCCTAACCTGAAGTGATCCTCCTGCCTTGGCCTCCCAAAGTGCTAGGATTATAGGTGTGAGCCACTGTGCCTGGCCTAGTTTGATTTTTAAAAAAATAATAGAAGTATGTTAATCCTTAGCAATTAATTCTTGCTTTTCCTCTATCTATCTAGATAACCATATGGTTTTTCTCCATTTTTTTTCTGTTAATATGGTGAATTATATAAATTGATTTTCAAATGCTGAGCCATCCTTGCATTCCTAGAACAAAATTCACTTGATTAGGATATATATTCTTTTTATATATCATGGGGCTTTGTTAGCTAATTATTAATATTTTGTTTAGTATATTTGTATTTATGTTTCTGAAGGAGATTAGGTTCTAACTTTTCTTTCTTATAATTTCCTTGTTGGGTTTTGGTGTGACAGTTATATTCCCTCATAAAATGAGTTAAAGTGTGCACTCTTTTTTTCTAGTGTATGACACACTTTGGACAAGACTGTTAATTTGTACTTCAATATTTGGTAGCTCACTGATAAAGCTATCAGGGCTAGGAGGTTTTTTCATGAGAAAGTTTTCCAACTCTATTTTTATGCTTTTTACTGTAGAATAATACAGACCCTAAAAAGCACCCATATCAAAAGTGTACAGCTCAGCTAAGTACTTTAAAAAATTATAATCTAGGCTGGGCGAGGTGGCTTACACCTGTAATCCTAGCACTTTGGGAGGCTGAGGCAGGAGGATCACTTGAGGCCAGGAGTTCGAGACCAGCCTGAGCAAGAGCAAGACCCTGTCTCTACCAAAAGAAGAGGCAGAAGGAGGAGGAGGAGGAGGCGGAGGGGGAGGGGGAGAAGAAGAGGTGCAATAACTGAAATGAAAAATTCTTTAAGTGTGTTCAACAGCACGTTTGAGCAGGAAGAAGAAAAGATAAGCATGCCTGAAGATAAGGTAATTAAAAGTGTCCAGTCAGAGGAGAAGAAAAAAAGAATGAAGAAAAATGAACAGAGTTTAAAGGACCTTTAAGTATACCAATGTACATATCACAGGAGTACCTATGAGGGAAGGAGGAAAGAAAGGAGCAGAAATAAATTTTTAGAAATAATAACTGAAAACATCCCAAATCTGATGAAAAATACATATCCATGAAGCTCAACAAACACCACACAGTTAAATGAGATATTAAAATTTTTAATAGTCACATTGTCAAAACCCAAATACAAAGAGAGAATTTTGAAAGCAACAGGAGAAAAGTGACTCATCACAAATAAATGAGTCTCAAGATTAACAGCAAATTTCTCACTGAAACTATGAAGACCAGAAAGCAGAAGGGTATCTATTCATAGTCTTGAAAGAAAAACACTTGTCAACCTGGAACTACAGTTACGTGCCACCATGCCCAGCTAATTTTTTAAATTTTTTCTTGAGATGGGGTCTTGCTATATTGCTCAGGCTGGTCTTAAACTTCTGGCCTCAAGCAATCCTCCCACCTCAGCCTCCCAAATACTAGGATTACAGGCAAGAACAACCACACCTGGCCCAGACCTATATTCTTTATGAACAGTGATGCAAGCATCCTCAGTAAAATACGAGCAAACTGAATTCAGTAGCATATTAAAAGGATTATACACAATGACCAGATAGGATTTATTCCTGGTATGCAAGGATGGTTCAACATACAAAAATCAATTATTGTAATACAACATATAACCAAATGAAGGAAAAAACCCATATCATCATCTCAATTAATGCAGCAAAAGCATTTGACAAAATTCAGCACCTTTTCATGACAAAAACACACAACAAACTAGGAATAGAAGAAAACTACCTCAACATAATAAAGCCCAAATATGAAAATCTCACAGCCAACATCCTACTCGATGTCAAAGACTAAAAATGTTCCCTGCCTTTGCCACTTCTATTCAACGTAGTATTGGAAGTTCTAGCCAGAGAGATTATTCAAGAAAAGGAAATAAAAGTCATGCAAATTTAAAAAGAAGTGAAATTATCACTGTTCACAGATGATATGACCTTATATGTAGAAAACCTTAATGATTCCACACAAACTGTTAGAACTAAGAATTCAAAAAATAGTAAGATGCAAAATCAACACCAAGATGTCATCATTTGTGTTGAACAATTCAAAAAGGAAATTAAGAAAACAATTTGATTATCATAGCATCAAAAGGAATAAAGTACTTAGGAACTAACTTAACCAAGGAGGTGAAAGACTTATACACTGAAAACTACAAAACATTGCTAAAAGACATTAACGAAGACATAAATAGTAGAAAGACATCCTGTGTTCATGAATTGGAAGACTTAATATTGTTAAGCTATCAGTACTACCCAAACCACTGTACAGATTTGATGCAATCCCTTTTAAAATTCCCGTGGAATCTCAAGGAACTCTGAATAGCCAAATCAATCTTGAAAAAGAAAACAAAGTTGGAGGACTTGTACTTTCTGATTTCAAAATTTACTACAAAACTACAGTAATCAAAACAGTGTGGTACTGGCATAAAACCCGACATACAGACCAATGGAATAGAACAGAGAGTCCAGAATTAACTCTTGCATATATGATCAAATTATTTTTTCACAAGGGTGCCAAGACCATTCATTCAATGGAGACACAACAGTCTTTTCAACAAATCGTGCTGGGAAAACTAGATATTCACATGCCAAAGAATGAAATTGGATCCTTACCTGACACCATATACCATAATTCAAAATAGATCAAAGACCTACATGCATGAGCCAAAACTATAAAACTGCTTCCATTGTCTATTGTTTCTTTTGTTTTCAGTCATGACTTTTCTTCTAATATTCCTGGTTCTATTTTGTTGAGTGCCAGATATTTAAAAACCATTGAGCTGATTTGAGGCACTGGACAATAGTATTTTCCTCTAAAGATGATGTGTTTTTGCTTCTTCCAGGCAGCTAAACTAGGGTGCTCTAAAATCCCAGAACACCTTAAACCCAACAGGGATTATTCGAAACTGGGCTTCAGTTCCTGTGAAATCTACTTTATTTCAACTTTACCCTAACTTCTATATTATAGTACTTTAGGATCCCAAACAAAAACCTGGGATATTTTCCAAAGCTTTGAACTACATTATAGAGGGTCCCTAACTTCTTCTAATACCAGAGGCAGAACACACAACTGACCTCTCTTTTAATTTTGTAAAATGGCATATGTATCACTGTTTAAATAATATTTAAAAGTGAAAATTTTAAAAACCATCCTGATCTATTTTGTGTGTCTAGTAATAACAGCTAACATTTATGAAGTACTCAACCAAGGTTTATGTACATTATTTGCTTCCATTCACACAACAGCCCTATGAGGCCAGAAAAAATATTTATTCCTATTTATAGATATGAAACTGAAGCCAGAGAAATGAAGTCATTTATCCAAAGCCACATAGTTGACAGAAAACAGCTGAAAATGTTACCATCCATGTATCCTTTCTTGGAAAGCTACTGGAGGATCTGCTGCAGTAAAATGATGGGGTAAACCAAAAAAATGCTATGATGTGTGATAGAGAAAAGAGGGACTCCCTAGGGAAAGCTCAAGGAAAAGTGATCGTGGCTCAGCTGCCAATAGTGTTTCTGTCCCACACTTATGAAATATAGTGGGGGACAGGTATGTGTCTGTGATGTGTGCATAGGTGTCTGTGAACAAAAAATAATCCTCATCTTCCATTGTGGGTAGTCACTAGATAATGGCTAAAAGTAAAAAAATCAAGACTTACACTACAGACATATTACTTAAAGGTATGAAGTTACACTTTTTAAAAAGTTAAATGTGGTCACCTCTGGGGCAGTAGTTCTCAGCCGGTGTGATTTTATCCCCTAGACTGAGGATATTTGGTAATATGTGGAAACATATTTGGTTATCACAACTGGAGAGGTGGGTGCCATTGACATGCAGTAGGTGAAGGTCAGGAATGTTGCTAAACATCCTACGATGCAAGAATCAGCCCCCACCTCACCCCCCAACAAGGAATTATCAACCAAAATGTCAGCCTACTGATACTGAGGAATGCTGCCGTGTAGAGTAGGAAACGGGAACAAGGTGTGCCATTTTCTTTAACGACTCTCCTAGAACATTTTGTCTCTTTATATATAACTTTGGTTTTCAAAAATAAAACTAAAGAAAAGAATGCTTAATTTAATAAAAGAGGTTGGCGGCTGAAACAGAGGTACAAACAACCACATGACTCCTATCGGAAGGGCAGGTATATGTGTATAGCTGTTTAATAGCACAGAAGCTGTGGGTTCAGGAACGATCCCAAATAAAAATGTAGAAATCCACACGCTCCAAATGGCAGCACTGGTTTTCCCATATGGGTAATTCTTTAGGGTTAGCACCAGATTACATGAAGGTCAGAACGACGCTCAATGTCAAGGTCGCTTGAGCCCTGCATTAGGGCGTCCCATCCAAGAGCATGTGCTAGACATCATTGATTTGCAGCCATTAAAACAATGTTCCAGCAGAAGGGAATAAGGTATAGTGGGACTGTCCCTATCCTGGGTTCTGCGTCCCTGAATTCAATCAACTGAGCATCGAAAATATTCCGGGAAAGAACAAGTGTCTATATTAAACATGTACAGATCTTTTTTCTTGCTATTATTCCCTAAACAATGCAGCAAAACAACTAATATTATTTACATAGCGTTTACATTGTATTGGGCAGTATAAGTCATCTAGAAATGATTTAAAGTATACAGGAGGATTGTGAGGTTATATGCAAATACTATGCCATTTTATATCACGGACTGGAGCATGAGCTGGGGTCCTGGAACCAGTCCCCTAGGACTGCGGTCCCCAACTCCCCAGCTGTGACCCAGCACCAGTCTGTGGCCTGGTAGGAGCCGGGCCACGCATCACCGCCTGAACTCTGCCTTCCCCATCCCCTAGTCCGTGGAAAAATTGTCTCCCGTGAAACTTAGGACACGGGGGCCACAGAGCAGGAGGTGAGTGGCTGGCCGGCCAGCAAAGCTTCATCTGTATTTACAGCTGCTCCCCATCGCCCGCATCACCGCCTTAGCTCCGCCTCCCCGCCCCTCACCCGTGGAAAAACTGTCTTCCATGAAACCGGTCCCTGGTGCCACAAATGTTGGGGACCGCTGCCCTAGGATGCCGAGGGGCGCCTTTACCTTAGAGTGCTGTGGGTTTCCAACAGAGGGCAGTAGAGAGTCGGAGGAGGAACTGCTCACTCACTCTAGTGTTCTCGCAGTCCAGCAGTTCCCCAACACTTCCTGGCGCAATGTCACGCTCGCATTGTTCACTGAGCGATAGGGGACAGTCTGTGTCACTCCAACAGTCCCAGGGAGCCCGGGTGGGGCCGGAGGGCTCTGGGTCAGCGTGAGGGCCTGTGGCTGCAGGCGGGCGGCCCCAAGCGGGCACCAGGACACACCCAGGACTCCAAGCCCTGCGGTCCTGCCTCGATGGGCCCGTAGATCTCCAGGCCCACGGTGGAGTCGACTCGACTGCGATGACTTGTGTGGTCTTGTCATGGAGCCGCTCTGGAAAGAGAGGGGAGTGGGAGTCGGACCCTCAGCCGGGATACAGCCCCACCCCGACCCCTCCCCTCCCACGGCCCCCACCCCATCCCTGCCCCAGTCCCAGACTCTGCGCTTGGCTGGCCATCAGCTCCAGCCCCAGCCCCTGTCCTGGCACTGTCCCAGCCTGGTCCCTCTGGCTCTCACACTTGCCTCCTGCACCGGCTTGCGCAGGTCTCGCCTGACCAGGACGATGCTAGACAAATACTGTGTGCCGACTGCCTGTTGGGCAGTGTCACGGGCACGGTGGATCCAGAGGTGAACAGAAGAGAAAAACAAAAGCCTGCCCACGTGGAACGCGTGTTCTGAGGCAAAAGTATTCCCGGGAGCAGGGACAGCAAGTGCCAAGCCCTGTCTGGCAGGTTAGAGGACAGCATGGAGTCCACAGTGTACCCAGCGAGGAGGACAGGGCACCAGATCATATGGCCTCCAACGTCCCAGTAAAGACTTTGGCTTTTACTCTCAGCGATATAAAAAATCCAATAATTCAAGGGTTTGTTCCTTCCTTCATTCATAGTCATTCCAAATGTGTTTGCTGAGCCCCTCCCTGCTCCTTGTTAGGTGGTGCTGGGGACACAGGGTGACTGTGACCAACCCGGTCTCACCCCTTCCCATTGACTCTCCACTCAGCAGCCAGAGATCTCTTTCTAAAGCACAAACTTGCCCCTGTCTCTCTCCTGATTGCAGCCTGCCTTGGCTCCCCAGGGCCAATGGGACAAAACCATGCTCCTCACCCTGGCCCTGTGTGGCCTGGCTCCTGTATGAGTCTTCAGCTACACCTCCTGCCGATGGCCCTCTGTGGGAGTCCAGGCACAACAGACAATTCATCTCGTCCCCACAAGCACCCCCTGGATTTTCCTGTTTCTGGGCCTTTGCAAATGCTGTTCCTTCTGCCTTGATTGCCCTTCCCCTTGAAACAGAGTTAGCAAATATTTGTGGAGTGGGGGTCGATCAGCATTTTGGTGCGTGTTTGACTCCCTCAGCTTCCCTATCTGAGGGTGCCATGTTATGTGGGACTGAGTGTCCATCAACTTTGGAGGGAGGCTGTGCCCGAATGTCTCCACAGCTCCTTGTCCCTGGGAGGCGGATGCTCTGTGACGCTGTGAAGGGCATTCACTCATTCAGCGAACACTTCGCTCAGCATCTACTTTGTGGCCGGCCCTGGGCTATGTGGCACTTGCCAAGAGGCCAAGACAGCCCCACCCTGTCCTCATGAGGCTCACAGTCCAGTGGGGGTGACAGACCAGTCCGCAGACACTGATGACCCAGAGTGGTCATCACTATCTACCGACTTGCATCTAGGCACAAATACTCTCCTTTTCCCACGACGTCGCCTTTCCACCGTGCGCTAGGTGCTCCTCCCTCCTTGCCTTCTCCAGGTCTGGCTCTTCTCCCATCTGCCCCTGTGTCATGACTTCTCCCATGACTTACTCCCGTCTGCATACAAACCCGCTATCATCCCTCTCACCTTCCTACCCAGGTAGAAAGGAGTGTCTGTACTGGCTGTCCTCCCCCACCCTCTTGTGCCCACTCTGGTCGTGTTCCCTGCCATTCCACCCAAACCACTCTAATCACCAAGGACTTCCACATTGGTAAACCCAATGCTGTATTCCCCGCTGCCCTCAGCATGACTGACATTCATCAACCCCTCTCCTAGAAACATCCCCCCCTGGCTCCTAAGACCTCTCCTCTGTCCCTGGTTTGCCTCCTACTCTGCCTCATTTCTCATTCCTCCTCATTTCCTGGACCTCTTAACTTTGGGTGCTACTGGCAGCACATTGGGATGGTTCAGACCATGCTCCTCTCGCCCATCTACTCCAACTCCCATGGACACCTCATTTAGTCTCATGACTTTAAATGGCATCAACATGGTGACAACATCTCAATTTATATCTCCAGCTCAGACTGCCCCTCTGAACTCCAGAGTGCTACACCCAACTCCGTATTTCTCAACTAGGATACCTGATTGGTATCTCAAACTTAAAACATCCAAAACTAAGCCCTTGCCTCTTTCGCCCACACCTGCTCCTCCCTCAGTCTTTCTCCAGCTCAGTCGTGGCAGCTGCATTCTTTGAAATGTTCTCACCAAACGCCTGGGAGTAATTTATTTTGTGAGGCCAGCATTACCATAATACTGAAAATCAGACAGATATTACAAGAAAAAAAAACTGCAGACCAACATTACCTCATAAGCATAGACGTAAAAATCCTTAACAGAATGTTTGTCACAAATGCAATAATATATAAGAAGGGTAACAGATTATGACTAAGTGGGGTTTATCCCAGGAAGGCAGGGTTGGTTCAACATTCAAAAAAATCAATTAGGGCTGGGCGAGGTGGCTCACGCCTGTAATCCTAGCACCCTGGGAGGCCGAGGCGGGAGGATCGTTTGAGCTCAGGAGTTTGAGACCAGCCTGAGCAAGAGTGAGACCCCGTCTCTACTAAAAAATAGAAAGAAATTAACTGGACAACTAAAATATATAGAAAAAGTTAGCCGGGCATGGTGGCAAATGCCTGTAGTTCTAGCTACTTGAGAGGCTGAGGAAGAAGGATTGCTTGAGCCCAGGAGTTTGAGGTTGCTGTGAGGTAGGCTGATGCCACGGCAGTCTAGCCAGGGTGACAGAGTGGGACTCTGCCTCAAAAAAAAGAAAATCAATTAGATCCAGCGATCCCACAGCTGGGTATATATACACAAAGGAGATGAGGTAAATATGTCAAGAAGATATCTACACTCCCATGTTTGTTGCTGCGCTATTCACAATAACCAAGACACGGAATCAACCTAAGTGTCCATCAATGGATGAATGGATACAGAAAATGTATTAATAGTATGCATATGCACAATGGGATACTATTCAGCCTTTAAAAAGAATGAGATCCTGTCATTTGCAACAACGTGGATGAACCTGGAGGACATTATGTTAAGCGAAATAAGCCAGGCACAGAAAGACAAATACTGCATGATCTCACATGTAGAATCTGAAAAAGTTGAACTCATTGAAGTACAGAGTTTGATGGTTACCAGGGCCTGGCAGGGGGAAGGTGGGGAGATGTTCGTCAAAGAATACAAAGTTTCAGTGAAATAGGAGGAATCAATTCAAGAGATCTCTTATACAACACGGTGACTATAGTTAATATTGATGTATTGTATTCTTGAAAATTGCTAAGAGAGTAGGTGTGTTCTCACCACACACACAAAAAGAAAAAAAAAACCAATGTAATTTGCCATGTGGACGTACTAAAGAAAACCATATGATCATCTCCATAGATACAGAAAATTTACTTTGCAAAGGTCAACTTCCATTCATGAGGCAAGCCAGGTATAGAAGGGACCTTACCTAGCTGTACCAAGGGCACTTACCTGAACAAACAAATGAATAAATTAATAAATAAACCTACAGCTAACATTATACTTGATGGTTAAAGACTGGATGTTTTCCCCAAGATCAGGAAAAAGGCAAAGATGTTCATTCTTACCACTCCTCTTTAATATAGGCTGAGCTTCCTAGATAGCACAATAAGGCAAGAAAAAGAAATAAAAGGTTGCAGACTGGAAAGAGACAAAACTGTCTGTGTTCAACAGGTGACATAAGTGTCTGCACGGAAAACCCCAAGTATATAAATAAAGCTCTAAGAACTAAGACATGAGTTTAACTAGGTTTCAGGTTTCAAGATCAAAACCTTGTGGTCATACGCCACACCCAATCCCACAGTAAATCTTGTCAGCTTGACCTTCAAAATCGATCCAGAATCCACACATTTGTCACACTTCTACTGCTGTCACCCTGGTCTAAGTCACGAGCATCTAAGTCTAAGTCACCCCAGGGCCTTTGCACTGGCTGTTTCGTCACCCTGGAAATCGTTTCTCTCAATTATCCACATGATTCCCTTCTTCTCCTCCTTCAGGTCTCTCCTCAGTGTCACCTTCTCAATGAGGCCTTCTCTGACCACCCTATATAAAAATTGGAACTTGCACATCCCCCAAGACCTGTCCTCCTTTCCTGATTTTACTCCTTACCTCTTACTACCAATTGACACACTATTTATTTCATCTCTTGTTTACACCTGTCTCCGCTTGCTAAGACATAAGCTTCATGAGGGCAGGGTCTTTTGACTTTTTTAAATGGATTTTGTTCACTGCTACGTCCCCAGTACCTAGAAGATGCCTGGCACATAGTAGACGGTCAGTAGGTGTGCTTTGGATGAATGACTCGGGATGATAATGGGGAAATAACAGGAGGCTGCAGAAGCCCAGTGTAAACATCTGCATGGGGGCCGTGGGGCAGAAGGAAGCCTTCCTGGAGGAGTGGCCCTCAGGGAACCAGGTCAAGTACACAATTCTCAGTCTCACAGGGAAGGCTGATGACAGGCAAACGGACCAGAGGAACACCCACCACCCACAGGTCCCACCACCCGCTGGCGGCTCATGTCACTACTAGGACTAGAGGAAGAGCAGGGAGAGGAGGTGTGGGAGGGGGCAGCCTCCTCTCCCGCAGACCCTGCCGGGTGCCCTAGCCCAACTTCAGCGTGCCCCAGATCCTGGGACCTGACTCCTCCCTGCTGTTGTCCTCAACCCTCCTCTGGCCGCGTCTCTCACACCTGCTTCCCCCCTCACCTGTGCAAGTTCGAGGTCTTCACGCTCCCTTTGCCCTGGTCGCCCGAGTAGCCTTCCCCTCTCTTCCTTCCAGTAGTGCCCCCCGCCCTGGTTGGGGGCTCTCACCTGTCATCTGTCCCAGTTCCTAGTGGCCCTCACCCCTATCGCTTAGAGCGGAGCCCTCGCCCCTCACCTGCGCAGGCTCCGTGCGCCCGAAGCCAGGGGGCGCCCCGGCGTGCCTGGGGCAGCAGGTAGACACAGACCCCGCGGCCCGCCCCCCAGTCGCCCGCAGCAGCAGCAGCCCGGCGGCGGCGACGGCCCCCAGCGCGCTCAGCGAATCCCACCAGACCCGGGGCCAGAACAAGGAGGCTGCCTTGGGGAGCCGCTCTTTGAACCCTGATTTGCCAACTCCGCGCGAGCCGGTCCTAAGGTGCGAGCGTGGCCTCACTCTAGCCACGCCCCGCGATCAGCCTAACCGAGGTGCGCCCGGCGGCGAGCCCTGGCCCCGCCCCCTGCTCTCTAATTGGCCGAACCTGGGCGCCAGGCCCGCCCCCGCCCCGCCTCCCCCCCGCCCCGCCTCCCCCCCGCCCCGCCTCCCCCCCCCCCCCCCCCCCGCCGCAGAAGCGGTCAAGGTCTCCAGGCTGCGGGCCGCTGAGCTCGGCTTACCAGCTGCAGGGGGCCTGATTTGATACTACCAACCAAGAAGTTAATACACATAGAACGTGTCAAAACAAAACAAAAAAGAAACACCTTGACCTACAGATTTTCAGCTCAGACAGAGTAAAACCGAAGCCCTTACAAAGGTCTATGTGGCTGTCTTGCTCCTCATTTCCACTTTACAAATTCTATTTTTTCCCCATTGTCCTTAGTATTTTATTATTGTTATGATTATGGTAAAATATACACAACATAAAATTTACCATTTTAACCATTTTTTTCCCCTTGATGGTGAAATATTCTATCTACACCAGTGGAAAGCCGTCTGGTTTGTGGATGACAGAAATCCTACATGACCGGAAGGAGGAGCAGGATGATGGTTTTGATGGGGGGCTGCTATAATGTAAAACAAAAACCTGATGACAGCTATTGTGGCAGTGACTAAAGAAATGACAGCCGAGGCAAAGAGAATTCTTAGGAATGTCTGATATGGGCTGTCGAGTACTAACTTCTACATGAGATTGGATTTACACATCCAGCAAAATTGATAGCTTGTTGATTACCGAATGGACTATTGAAGATTTCGTTAGACTCCACTGAAAAGTGAACCAGAAAAATGTAGTATTATCACTTTATCAAAGTCACCGCTGCGTTATTTTAGATATTGACGCTCTTCAGCATTGAAGGAGACAAGAAAACAATAGCTGAACCCCTGTCCAGTCATTTTCAGTGCATTATCTGAGGCCAATATGTAGGCTGGTTATAGGAGTGATTATTAATTTGGATCATTCCTGTATTCATTTATTGAGTAATTGCTGTAATGAATTTATTATAAACACTTTAACCATTTTTAAGTGTACGATTCAGTGACATTAAGTATACTCAATATTGTGCAACCATCACTATCATCCATTCCCAGGAGTATTTCATCATCCCAAACAGAGACTTTGTACCTTTTAAACAATAACTCCCCATCTTACCTGGACCCAGGGCCTGGAAACCTCTACTCTTTCTATCTTGATGTATTTGCCTATTTTACATCTTTCTATAAGTGGAATCAAACCTTTGTTCTTTTGTGTCTAGCTTATTTCACTTAGCATAATGTTTTCAAGGTCCATCTGTGTTGTAGGAAGAACCAGTGCTTCATTCTGTTAGGTAGGCAGCTAGGATCTCCAGCTCTTCTCAGGACAAGGGTTCCCTGCTTTGGTGCTGTCTCCAGCAATTGCTCCACCTGGGAAGAAGGATAGGGGCGGGCACTCCATTTCGGTGTTGCCCCATCCTTGATCCTATCCCGAGCAACTGTTACACCTGGGGACGGAGGGAATGCTTTCTCAATCTGGGAATTCCCCAGCCCAGGCATGGTAGGATTTAGAAAGTGACCTAAAGTAACTTCAGGGTAATTAACATGCCATTAGCTTGAATCTGCATTGCGGTTCACCACCCCCCAGGTGGGCTTTTGGAGAGGGCGCTCGTATATGCAGGTGGAATTTTGAGGACACCTGTTGATCATTTGATAACATCTCACACCTCCTGAGTCCTCCCCAAGACTGGGCTAATAAAAGGAAACAATCCGAGACTTGAGAGAGAGACACAGACAGACAGTCAGTGAGTCAGTCTGTCGGTCTGTCTCCCCTCGCAGAGACAGACCCTTAGTGTTCTACAATAAAGAGCTGCTTCCATGAAACTGCTCCCTGCCTGGGGTTATTCCATTGCCCTGGCCCTGCTGGTGATTTTTTCCAAGATAATAGTCTGGACTTGACACTTTGGTGTGTCTGGTCATTCTTTGGCCAAGAGCACACCAAAAACCGAGGGCAGACTGCCACCCTGACAATTCCTGCTTTTAAAATCATGGTAAAATGCACATAATATAAAATTTACCATTTTAACAATTTTTAAGTATATTCAGAATTGAGCCCAGTTCTATAATGAAGTCTCTTCCCCCTATTGCAAAGGTTCTTGAATAAAATCTGTTTTTACTGCTTTAACTACTATCCAGCTCTGGTTTTTCTTTGCCAGTAGTTTTTAATACCATGAGGATTACATATAACGTCCTAAAATTATATCTAATTCAAATTGACACCGCATTAATCTCAGTTGCATACAAAACTATACCCCATAAAGCTCCACCCTCCTTTATGTTATTGTTGTTACAAATTATCTCTCTTATATTGTGAACCCAGTAAAAGATTTACAGTTCTTTTGTATGCATTTGTCTTTTAAATTGTGTAGAAAATAAAAACTGGAGTGACCAACGAAGATTACAATAATATTGACTTCTATGTTCGCTCATATGTTACCTTTATGGGAGACATTTATATCTCCATACAGCTTTGAGTTTTATTTTGACCTGAAGGAATCCCTTTAGCACCTTTTATAGGGCAGGTTCAGTGGTAATGAACTCCCTCGGCTTTTGTTTTTCCGGATGCATGGTGATTGCTCTGCCTCGGGACAAAACACAGGCGGGTGCTTAGACAAGGCACTGGGGTGGCACAGAAGACCTAGATGTGCCACTCTGGCAGAAGGATTATTTTGAGCCGAAGACATTTGAGAATCAAATTCAGGGAAAAGCTTTCTCTAAACTCCTCTTATCTGCCTAAAAACAGATCCTCAAAATAAAAAAACAAACAAACCCAATTGTTATAAATCCCCTCCCCAGGAGTTTTATCAACCAGGGAAGACTGATGCTTATCCCAGGAGAGGAGACTAGATGTTGGCACCACGACCAGACAGTTATTGTCCCAAATCTCTCATCTCCTATAGGCCCATTCACCTTTCCTAGAAATCATTTGATCTCCCATAAGTGGCCTCTCTCCCCCTCTCCTTCCCCTACTGAGATGGTGTGTACACTTTTTTTGGTATTCGCTTTCTTTTTCCGTGATAACCCTGTGCACGTGAAATTAAAAATTAAGAAATTTGTATGCCTTTTTGCCCATCAGTCTGCCCGTTGTCTGTTTATTTCAAAGACCCAGCCATTGGACCTGAGAGGGTAGAAGGAAAGTATTCTTTCTTAGGATTTCTGGTGCCAAGAACAGGGTAGGTAGCATTGGCTGGGACGTTCTGCTCACTGTCCAGGGCTACAGCTGAGAGGTTCTACGACCTCACAGAGCTGGCGGAAGATGAGGGTTCTCGTCACGCCAGTCTCCTGAATCTGCCTTGGGGTCTGCTCGAGCTGGGTGGTAACAGTCTCTTTTTGTCCTTTCTCTTTCCAAGTTTAGGTTAGCAGGAGAAAACATTTGTATGAACTGGGCTTTGGGTAAAGCGACTCTTTTTGTGATTTTTGTTTTGAGTACTGTTAGTTTTAATGGATACTTTCTCCCAGAAATGGTTCTTGTTTTCTTTTGTCTTTGCCTTGTGTTGTTTGTTTTTTAAGATTTTTTTTTTTTTTTTTTTTTTTTTTGGAGACAGAGTCTCACTTTGTTGCCCAGGCTAGAGTGCCGTGGCGTCAGCCTAGCTCACAGCAATCTCAGACTTCTGGGCTCCAGCGATCCTCCTGTCTCAGCCTCCCAAGTAGCTGGGACTACAGGCATGCGCCACCATGCCCGTCTAATTTTTTCTATATATTTTTACCTGTCCAGATCATTTCTTTCTATTTTTTAGTAGAGACAGGGGTCTCGCTCTTGTTCAGGATGGTCTCGAACTCCTGACTTCGAGTGATCCTCCTGCCTCGGCCTCCCAGAGTGCTAGGATTACAGGCGTGAGCCACCACGCCCGGCCGGGAGTTTGTCTTAACAAGGGGTCCCAGCCCATAAGGGGCCATAAGTCTCCATACTTGTCACCTTTCAGTGTGGACAAGTCCCATCCCAGTACAGCCTGCCTGTGACTGCAGGCACAAGTTTTCATAAACATTGTTCTTACCGCCTGTGGCTATGAGGCGCTTTGCTCTCTCAGGCTGTCTTTGGGAGTGGCCTTTTGGTTTGAGGACACCTTTTGCATCCATGGTAAAAATTTATTCTAAAGCCTGGAAAGTTACCTCTGGGTCTTTCTATTAATATTATATTAAAAGGCTTATTGGATTGAGTTGTTGCTGGAATGAGTTTATCTTGAAGACCCCACTTGTCAATGGCCAGACAGTGGATCCTTTGATTTGAAAAAAACATTTATATTTGAAAAAGATTTTAGAAAGCTCTCATCCTAAACAACTGTCCTCTTCGTACTCATGGGAAGATCAAATAGAAAGAACACAAAAGAGCCTTATGTCTAGCCTTAGGAACGCCCTTAACAAGATCAAAAAATAGAAATCAGACCTGGAACAAAAGTTAAAATCTACATCCACCATAAATGCCCCTTCTCCACACTCCTATACGCCAATTTACCCTAAAGCCATGTTCTGACCCTCTGGAAGATCTTTTAGATCTCTGGGCCCCTACCACCCCTTCCTTCCCCAAATCTGGCAAATCCCTCAGCAAATTCCTTTAAATCTCTAAAACTCCTTGACTTCCCCAGAAAATTCCTCCAACATCCACCTGCCGCCTGCTCTAACTCTCCTTTCTATGTCAGACACTCAGTGAGCACTCTGGCCTGACCTCCAGGCCCCGGGCAGAAAGGTTACTTATGTCATTGCCGATAGCCAGGAAGAAAATTTGGCAGAGGATCTGGGAACATGTGGAGAGGCTGGCTTCGCTGTCCCTGACAACTTCTACTTCCCAGGGACCTGGAATCCAAACACGTTAGCTTGGGCCTTCCCTTGTGTTAGGTCCGGAGCTGAGAAGGAGACACACGAAGCCTCATGTGTCACAAAATGCTGTTTATTTTGAGCATCTGGGTGCAGATGGGTGGAGGCCTAAAAGAGCGCCCACCACGAGGGAGGGGAAAGCCTTGGGTTTTATCTTTTTTTTTTTTTTTTTTTGAGACAGAGTCTCGCTCTGTTGCCCAGGCTAGAGTGAGTGCCATGGCATCAGCCTAGCTCACAGCAACCTCAAACTCCTGGGCTCAAGCGATCCTCCTGCCTCAGCCTCCCAAGTAGCTGAGATTACAGGCATGTGCCACCATGTCTGGCTAATTTTTTCTATATATACTTTTAGTTTTCCAGATAATTTCTTTCTATTTTTAGTAGAGACGGGGGTCTCGCTCTTGCTCAGGCTGGTCTTAAACTCCTGACCTCGAGTGATCCTCCCACCTTGGCCTCCCAGAGTGCTAGGATTACAGGTGTGAGCCACCATGACCAGCCTGTAATAAATTTTTTAAACAACCAATTTCTGGGACCGCTGTGTTGGTCTCATCCTGGAGAGATAGGGGAGAGGGTAGCTTCATCCTTATTGCGGGGGTGGGGGTGGGGCGAGGACAGGAATGTCGGCATTGCCGCCACTGTCTGTGCTCGGAGTTAGACTTACAACCTATTGTTTTATAGGCTTTATGATCACTGTCTAAGTTTTCCATTAACCACATTTCGTCCTATATATACTTTTCGGGCTCCCACGCGGAACAAACCTAACCGCTTGCAACGCTCTTTGTGAATGTATCCTGAACCTCCACGGCAAAGAATTCATGTCCCCGGACAGCCACAGATCTTTTCAACCACAAAGCCTTTCATCCCCACTTTCAGAAGGTCCTACCAAATTTAGAGAGGGGCTGGAAAGATCAGGGACTATTCATAACTCCATTTATATGACTCTTAACTGACTTTTAAGAGGTGTTCTTCCCACTTGTGATGATACTGTGGTCACCTGCCAAGCCAGATAGCCTCATGGGGAAAATTCCCCTGCACCGGGAAACCAGTGGTCAGAATCCCTCCTGGGGCTTGCTGCCAATGACCGGGAAATGACACGGCCAGAAACACACATTCACAGCCTGGTAGGAGCCACTGTAGGATACGAGTCTTTCCTCCAAAGGTGAACTGGTCTAAGGTTACATTGCACACTCAAAGAAGGCGAGAATCCCAAAGACTTTGTGGAACGCTTTATACAAATTTTCTTTTCTTTTCTTTTTTTTTTTTTTGAGACAGAGTCTTGCTCTGTTGCCAGGGCTATAGTGCAGGGCGTCAGCCTAGCTTACAGCAACCTCAAATTCCTGGGCTCAAGCAACCCTCCTGCCCCAGCCTCCCAAGTAGCTGGGACTACAGGCATGCACCACCATGCCCGGCTAATTTTTTCTATTTTAGTAGAGACGGGGGTCTCACTCTTGCTCAGGCTGGTCTCGAACTCCCGAGCTCAAGCGATCCTCCTGCCTCGGCCTCCCAGAGTGCTAGGATTACAGGCGTGAGCCACCGCGCCCGGCCTTAACACCCATATCTCAAGCCACCTTAGGCTCTCTTGACACCCATCATGCATTTCTTGTTTCTGATTCCTCACATCCAAATCATAGGGAGAGATTTGTTATGTAGAATTAGTGCCACTGTACAGTGTAGTATTAACAAAAAAGGAGTTTCACTTCTCTGTCCTCAAACGAAGCCTCAAAGCTGCTATGTTCCCTAAGGGAGACCCATCTCAATGTAAATTCCTCTGAAAAGGACACAACCTAACACATGTCCCAGTTAGTCTTTGGGCCTCACATGAAAACAAGGTTGGATTATTACTAAGTGTATAACCTGTAAACATTGCCCAGAAAAGAAATAAACTTTTCTCATCAGTAACCCGATACCCCCTCTCTCCAGATGCAGAATGAGACTTGAATGTCATTTTAAGAATGTTCTTATCTTTACTTAATCACCCTGAAATACTCCAATCATATTAGCTTTAAAAAGGGGGGAAGTTGGATTCAGAAAGGAATGAAATCTATCCATTTGTAGAAAATCCAAAGGCCATAACGTGGCTCGTGTATAATTGGTCACCACTCAGTAGCTCCTAATCCAACCAGTGTTTTCACCTGAATTTCTGCTGACGCAGCTGGTTCACAGTCACTGACCTCTGCTCAGCTTTTTTCAACCCATTTTCCCCAGTTCACGTGACTCTTAGCATTTCTGTTTAGAGGAAGACAATGAACATGGACTCACACAGCTCAGGGCTCCTGTGACTCCCTCTCACCCTTTGCCCAGGTCCTTAAAGCTGACTTAGACTCTGAGCCTTCACCCAGGGTTCCCCCTTCCCCAACATGTCAGGGACTCCGACTTTGGAGCCAGATTAGGCAGGGGCTCAACAGACCCCTCATTCTCCTAATGGCCTGAAAGAGGCCATCAAGCCTCTGGATCTAAACTTCAGTGAGTGCAAACACCTGGTACTTACTTAGGACGTGAGCTATCTTGGGACACTCAAGAACTCACCCCAAAATGCCTAGAGTCACTTTTGTGCAGCCCTCTCCCCCAAACAGAAAAGCAGCATGTCGGTCGCGGGGGCAGCTGCTCTTGCCGCCCTCAGGTTCATCTTTCTGCCCTTGCTAAGCCTCCACATGCCCCGTCCCAGGTGCCATCTCAGAGCCGCTTCCTGGCTGCCAGAGCATCAACCGCCTTTGAAGCCTTAATGCTATTAATAGCCTTTTCCACACCCTCTGCTCTGGACTTACCGAATTTTCACAAACCTGTGAAAGCTGATCGTATGAACTGGGTCATAAATCAGAGTAGCTGGTCCAAACTTTGCGTTCTCCCCAAGCCAGCCGCTGAAGCAGACCGATGTAACACCTAGGCCGGTTTTACCCAGCAGCTGCTGAAACTGCCTGCCGAGACTCCAAGACTGGTTTTGCCTTCCGCCCTCACGCACCAATCAGAGCTCGCCCGCTGCCCAACGCTGCTCTCGTGCCAGTGAACTTTCTTTCAAAACAGTGCATCTCATTTCTCTTTCTAATAAAACTCCCAATTTTCCCTTTGTTCTTTGTACATACTGCAGACCCACCAGTCTGGGTGTATGCCCCAAACTGCAGTTCTGCGATTCCCAGATGAAATGTTTAATTTAGAGATTCATCTCTATGTCTTATTTTGACTGCAACAAACCTTTCCCCCTATATTGCCAGGAAGATGATGGGATGGCTGCGGGTAGTCTAGGGCAAGCTTTCGCCTCTAGACGTGTCCCATAGCATATTTCTCATGTCAGTTGGACCCTGTGGCAGGACAAAGCCAGGACTATACCATAACCACTCCCCCCACCCACACCGCTAGTCCACCTCCGTGCTGCCCACGCTGGGGCTGCTCTTGTGTTACACGGTCATGAGACCCAGCACCTCTCCCCATCTGTCACCGAGCCCTAGTCACCAGCCCCACCCTCGTCTTCCAGCCTGTGACGTTTCACATCCAGCTACTCTTCTGTCCCTCCCTGGTGAGGGGCGACCCTCCATCCCACACGGCGCCTTGCAGCCAGAGAGTGATTTCACAGCCAGAGAGGACTCCTAGACATCCCCTTAGGTGACCCAGACTTATTTCCATTTTGTGGCAGCTCCTGAAGGTGACATGTCTGGGGAAACGGAATAGCTGGCGTTGCCACAGTTTCCCTCCCACCTGGAACCCTTGAGGCGTAGTCTCTGCCCACTGGGAAGTCAGCCCGAGCTGCCGAATTTACAGCTGTCACCAAGGCTGCCACACAGGCCACGGGAAGAACTGCCACTGTCTACACCGACCCCAGATACGCCTCGGGCGTCTGCCATGCAGTCCGCACAGGCCAGAAATCCCTCGGATCTTCCCCTCCCTTAGCTCTCCCACTGCCCAGGGCGCGTAGCTGCCACCCTACTGCGGGCTACTCACCTGCCTGCTAAAATCGCCATCGCTCCCTGCCCAGCCACACTACGGAGCCTGATGCTGTCTCTCCAGGGAACCACAGGGCCGACAAGGCTGCTAAAAATGCCGCTGAAAACACACAACCCCAACCTTTCTCCTCCCGGTTCATAAACCTGCCCTTGTCTCTGGCTGGTGTTATTATCAGGCAAATGCTCCACAATATGAAAAAGACACATCTTGGCTGGAAAAAAAAAAGAAAGAAAGAAAGAAAGAAAGAAAAAGACAAAGGGACACGAAAGGATTTCAAACAACTATCAGACGAGTTGTGCTTTGAGCCAAATGACCTCTTGTGGCCCCTTTCTGTTGGCCTTTGGTTCGCACTCACCTCCCATGGAATGGGATGAATGTGTCGCTGGGGGATGGTTAAGGTACTAAAAGACAATTGGTTCTGCCCTGGCACGTACAGAATTTCTGACCAAATTACTTCCCAGTGCACTGTTTGCAAATGTTACCAAGTTCTTGGAGGAAAACAGCACACTTCGGGGAATCCTCCAAGGCCCACACGGCCCCTTACAGCACTTCAAGTGGATTTATAGATTCAAACCTCTATAGATTGAATCCGACCAAGGAACAGGAGAAATAAATATAAATATTGACGTTACCGAGCAATGGGCTCACTGTCCGCTGTCCGACACACATGGGAACCAACACTATGGCACTGTCTTTTGAGAAAAGAAAAAGCTTCATCGAAAGTCAGCTGGCAGGGATTTCAGGAGGCAACACTCAAATCCGTCTCCCCAATCTGAGGGTGGGTCAAACATTTATGGCATTTCTAACTAGTCCCAGGTGCTACCAACGCAGTCGTTCTGCCAGGCTGGCGGTGTTGACAATTAGGAGGTTTTAAGAGCTTTAGCTCTTTCCCATTGCCTATGCCTGGGTGACACGACTTGCGATCTTGGCACTGCCCCATCTGTGACAACTTAATCCGTTTGAGCTGGTCTTGAGATTACCTTTACAGCAGAAATAAACCACTTGCTTCCAAAAACTCTAGGGTACTCATTAAAATTTGGTACCATCTGCAATCATCAGGGCAAGTGGAACATAAAAATTTTAACAGAAAAAGGACTTTAGGAAAAAAAATCTGTCCAGAAACTGGATTTACATGGCCAGAAGTATTACCCTCAGCCCTTATGAAAATCTGGGATGCTCCAACAGGGAGACATGATGTTTTGGGAAAATCCCGAGACAATATAGAACAACTGCCCCCGCCCCCAAATTGAGATGTCGCTGAGAGACCAAAGAATGACTCGGACAAGTCCAGCTTGGCGGGTTAGATGAGTTTATTCGAGGTTACTTATAGAGGCACTCGCTCCTAGTTAAGACAGGAATCCTCCTGGCACTCAGTCCTGGGGGGCGGCAGAAGTTCTTTGGAGAATAAGATGGGTACCCCGTGATGTTGCTTTAAATCTCTTCGCAGTGAGTGACTCAGAGCTGGTACATTGTGTCATCGTATGCTCACTTTGCGACAAATCAAGCATGCACAGAACAAACATCATGGCCTTCACACAACCCGTGTTATGTTAATGATAATTCTCCACTAGGTGGAGATTTGAGTATTACGATCAGCTAAAGCGTATTATAGGTCAGCTAGAGCAGTTCCAGAGCAGTCAGGGCTGGTTTACACCAGTTCCCTCTGCCTCAGGAAAGTGCTGAGGTGCATCTCTGGTGCCTTGTAACTACCTTGTGGCATTTGTTTAATCTATTTTGTTGAGTGCTCCAAGGTAGCACAGCACAGCGTTTCTCTTTGTGTTGGGGGGAACTTGCATTTTTCTCGCACATGAATTAACCCCGTTGGAAATACTGTTTGGGTGCCCTGTGCCTACTGGACAGAATGGACGTTACAGAGACTCGAGTGAACCGTTTGATGCTGTGACTAGCCAGAGACAAGAACGCACTCGTGGCTTACAGCACGTCATCAACAGGTAAAAGGGGCATCTCCACCAACAGAGAAGCCTTATCATCCCTTTTGACCAGGAGAACTCATGTACGTCAAGGTTTTTAGAAGGAAGTACACACTGTCACCTCGATGGGAAGGACCTTGGGAAGTTCTCCTGGCCACCGACACTGCCGTCAAAAGAAGAGAGATCCTCCCGGGTTCATATGAGCTATGCCAGGTTAGAGCCAGGTAATAATTCTCAGGACACCTGAGAGGCTATCCCTACAGGTGATCGCAAATGAGGGATTGCCACAGCCAGTTCCCGGGCTCCTGAAGCAGGTAAGGCCATGAAGTCGGTAGATTTTTCCCAAGGTCGCAGATCAAGAACTTCATCTCCACCTTTTTCTTTTTCTCTTCCCTTGAAGTCCACCTGCAGGGGGCAGGAGGCGCAGGGGGTACCTCCCTTGACCTTTTAAATGAAAGCTTCTCCTTTTCTCCCACTAATGGGAAGATCGCCCCACTCTGTCCTATTCTCTCTAATCCTCCACTATGGACTCTCTTTAGAACTGTAACCTGCTTCTACTAATGCTTACTGTTTTTTCAACAAGTCAAGCACAAACTTGTACCCCCTTGCACCCATCTTCCGAACTCTGGCCATGTCAACTGATCAGTGTGACTGCTGATTATGTCAATATCTAATAGGGCAAAGGAACTTGAGCTAGTTTTTGTTCCTGCCAATGTGAGGACCTATTGGACCAACTACGGAAGATGGATCCACAAAAGAATACGGCATCCACAACAAAACCCAACATCTACTTCTGGTGAGTTAATTTGGCCCCAAAAAACTTCCATGGAAGCTCAAGAACTGTCCCTTGCTTGCGTAAAATCATTGAAAAGGAATGTTTCTCTATGACGTTGGACCTTTCCTAGGTGACATATTATAATAAGGCAATACTGCAACCAAACGCTGTGATTGGATTCCACAGGCAACATCCTCAAACTTCTCTCTGGGGACATTAGTGGTTCTAGCACTGACATTTAAGAAAAAACACGTGCCGGGTCACCAGATATTTTGGTTAGTTCACAGGCCACCCATGTACAACCTGAAGTAGCTCAGCTGTTCCCATGATTAGGCTGCCAAACACCTCAAATTTTGTATGGGTAGACCAAAAGTCTGCACTAACTTGGTCAGGTGACAAAGCCAAAGCGTGGGTCTCTTTAGGTAAAATATTTTGCAACCTATTCTGCTCTTACAGGCTGACAGGAACACGTGGAAAACGGAGGTGCACAAATGTCAATGTGACCAATGACAAAAGTCGTGAAATGACCTGGACTTGAGGAAGTGAAGGTTCCACTCTGCCCTTGACTGTGAACACTGGTCTTTTTGTCTTATGTGGGGATAATGTTAATAAAGTGTTCTCACCTAAATGGTCAGAATGATGTGGACTCCCTCTGTCACCAGATAGGTACCTCAAGTGCCAGCCGAATTACAAATTTGAGATCCTTCATTCATAAGATTGTGCCACACAAACGTACCAAGTGAGACGACAGAAAACCCACTTGCGTGTTGCCACTCCAAGTTCTCTTTGGGGTTGAGAACTTTATTCTCAACTTTCAGAACTTATGGTTTGGAAAAGGCAATCCTAAACTTTTCCAAGGTAATAAAACAAGAGTTTAATACCACTGCACAAATATTGCAACACTCCAATCAGAAATTAATAGTTTAAATAAAAAGGTTTTAGCTTCCACTGCACTCTGTCACTGGGGTATATGCTGACTGCCTCACTGGGCAATCACTGTGCGATCGTTGATGACAAATACTGCTTCTATGTGCAGCACACTGGGCAAATGTGTAATACACTATTTGGATCTTTTTTTTTTTTTTTTGAGACAGAGTCTCGCTCTGTTGCCCGGGTTAGAGTGCCATGTCATCAAGCTCACAGCAACCTCAAACTCCTGGGCTCAAGTGATCCTCCTGCATCAGCTTCCCAAGTAGCTGGGACTACAGGCATGCGCCACCATACCTGGCTAATTTTTTTCTATATATATTTTTAACTGTCCAGATCATTTCTTTCTATTTTTTTAGTAGAGGCGAGGTCTCGCTCTTGCTCAGGCTGGTCTTGAACTCCTGAGCTCAAAGGATCCGCCCGTCTTAGCCTCCCAGAGTGCCAGGATTACAGGCATGAGCCACCGCGCCTGGCCTATTTGCATATTTTAAAACAGCAAATAAACACTCTTCATCAAATAAATGAGCTTTAGCCATTGTGTTGGACTGAACTCTTCCCAGGACTGGAAGGCTGGTTTAACCGGATGTGGGGAAGTTTGTTTAGATTTGTTCTTTTCTGCTTGTTTATCCTTATTCTAATCTATGTTCTCTTCTCTCTTTTGCAGATCTCTTACCCATCAGCTACTATCCCGAATCTTTTCTCCACAGCCATTAACTCGACTTTTATTTTAATACATGAAGTTTCAGACAGGATCGTGGAGGCTAAAGCAACTCCATCTTGGATGCCAATCCATCGTGTTGATGTCTGATCAACCCCAGTTCCGGCAATGCCCCTAAGATTTTTAATTTATCAACTATTTGCTGTAAATCCTGCCCTTAGGCAAATTCCTTTGGAAGCACGTAGTTCCCTACGGTATATAAGCTCTGGGTCTGGGAGGTGACATGGAGGTGACATGGACACTTATGTGCTGAATTGGATAAAGAGTTGTAAATTACAAAACTGTCTCTTTAAAACACCCCCCACTCCTGTTGGAGAACTAGGACCTGCGTCCCCCGACTCAGCCCAGTGGTCAGGAGGGGCAGGGAAATGTCTTTTGTACTTTGTGCCACAGGAGATGACTCAAGGCAATTGTCTGGGTGGAGGTCACGAGATCATTTTAGTTGAAGATGGAATGAATCCAGGTGGAGGTCACCGGATTGCTTTGTCTGAAAATGGGATTAATCCGGGCGGAGGTCACGAGATTGTTTTAACCTGAGATGCATCAGAGCTGAGGTCATGAGATTGTCTTAGCCAAAGATGGGACTGAGCAGAACCTGTAAAAGCTCTGTACTTCTGCTCAGAAGCGGACGTTGGTACTTTGAGATGGGAGTCTGCCAACCTCCTCATTTACAGAAAATTAATAAACTCCTCTTTCCTCCTCCAACCACTTGTCCTTGTTTTTCTGGTGCGCGGCCTCGGGGACAAGTGCTGGACAATCGTTTCAGTAACAATCCTTTGCTTCTGGTATAGGGACGGCATCTTTCACATGGGAATTTCATCTCCTTTTAGGAAACAGAAGGAAGGGAGTGGTCTGAATGTTTACGTCCCCTGCAAAATTCACGTCAAATCTCCAACCAACCAGGTTGGAGTTTGCTGTGGGTCATCGCCTGCCATGTTGACATTTGCACACCTCCAGCTTCCATTTGTCCCTGTCAGTCTGTGGGAGCAGAACGGCCTGTGAAATGTCTCATATAGGAGGCCTGTGGTTTGGCTTTGGCAGCTGCAAAGCGTGGTTTCATCACCTGACCAAGGTGGTCCAGATTTTCAGTTTACCCACACACAATCTTTGGTGTTTGGCAGCTCGGTTAGGGGAACAGCTGAGCTGCTTCACTTTGCACAGGGCCGGCTTGGGAGCCAGCTGTTACATCTGGTGATTTGGCAATGTTTATGCCATCAGAGTCGGCGCCAGGGCCATCTGTGACCTTCGTGAGAGGCTCGAGGAGGCCGCCTGTGGCATCAAACCGCAGGGTTTCATTGCAATATCGCCTCGGCATGCTGCCCAGGCACGGTCCAGCACCAGGCCTGTCTTCAATACAAAGGGCACAGTCCCTTCTAATGACTTTACCTGAGCAAAGGACAGTCCTTGCATCCCCATAGAGCTTTTTCCCATGTCCCCTTAACTCCTCAAAAGAAGCAGAGGAACACCGTGTCCTTGGTCGTGGATGTCACACCTCGTCATCCATCCATTTTCTGGAGTTGGTCAACCAGGTGCTCACATTGGCAGGAATAAAAATGAGCTCTGATTATTTTGCATGACCACATAAACTGCAATCAGATTCATTAGTTATCATGGCTGGGATTTAAAAAAACTAGTGCAGGGCCTGGCGCGGTGGCTCATGCCTGTAATCCTAGCACTCTGGGAGGCCAAGGAGGGTGGATTGTTTGAGCTCAGGAGTTCGAGACCAGCCTGAGCAAGAGTGAGACCCCGTCTCTACTAAAAATAGAAATTAGCTGGACAACTAAAAATATATAGAAAAAATTAGCCGGATGTGGTGGTGCATGCCTGTAGTCCCAGCTACTCGGGAGGCTGAGGCAGGAGGATTGCTTAAGCCCAAGAGTTTGAGGTTGCTGTGAGGTAGGGTGACGCCACGGCACTCTAGCCCAGATGACAGAGTGAGACTCTGTCTAAAAAAAAAAAAAAAAAAACTAGTGCAAGGGAGTGTTGGGTCTGCACTTGATCTGTTGAGAAAATAGTAAGGGTTAGCAAGAGGGAGACACAGTTTGAAAAACAGCCCACAATAAAGGACCAGAGAGAGAACAGGACAGATTGATACAACGAATCTCTAGCCAGTCTTTCAATAAATGGCCAAACAAGTGAGGGAAAAGAAGGGAGGGCCTCAGTGAAAAGGGAGAGACTCTTGGTTTTTTTGCAGTAGGGAGTCTTAAAGGGGGAAGAAAATGGAGGAAAACAAAGTCTCTAGAGCCAGGCTCTTGGGAAAAGCTGTCTACCTTGTGATGTCGTCTGCTTCCAGGGCCTGGCAATTCACCCTGGAAATCCTTTAAGGTCACCTGCAGGGATGGTCTCTACTTGTCCTGGGAGTGCTGTTCGAGGTCTGGTTTGGTGTGGCTCACGTGAATCCAGAAGGATTTCTCTTTTATTTTGATGGCAGTGTAGGTGACCAGTGGTGCTTCCTAAGGTCCTTCCCATAGTGGTGACAGGATGTGCTTTCTTCTAAAACCTTTGATGTGCACTCGATCTCCAGGCCGACAGGGATGACAAGGCTGCTGGTTGGTGGAGCTGCATCTCTTTTACCTGTTGATGACATGCTCCAAGTATACTAGTTAGTTCCTGTATGCAGCTAGTCAGAGCATCAAATTGTTCACTCACAACATAATGACTCCACTCACCCATGACTCATCCCAACGTCCACTTGGTTCAGGAATGGAAGGTTTAGAGAGGTCAGTAGGTGCAGGGCATCCAAACAGTGCTTCCAAATAGGTTAATCCATGTGTCCTATTTGAAGTAACTGGATTTTTATAAGGGCCAAGGGTGATGCTTCTGGTCATTTAGGTCCAGTTTCTTAGCCAATTTTTCCTAAATTTGTTTTATTTCTAAATTTTTACCTTGCATTTGACCTGAGGATTGGGGATGATACAGAGTATAAAGACTATTTTTTTTTTTTTTTTGAGACAGAGTCTCGCTCTGTCATCTGGGCTAGAGTGCCGTGGCATCAGCCTAGCTCACAGCAACCTCAAACTCCTGGGCTCAAGTGATTCTCCTGCATCAGCCACCCGAGTAGCTGGGACTACAGCAGCGAGCCACCACGCCCGGCTAATTTTTCTATTTTTAGTAGAGACAGGGTCTCGCTCTTGTTCAGGCTGGTCCAGAACCCCTGAGCTCAAGCAATCCTCCTGCCTCGGCCTCCCAGAGTGCTAGGATTACAGTTGTGAGCCACTGCGCCTGGCCTGTTTGTTTTGAGTGAGGGTCTTGCTCTGTCACCCCAGCTAGAATGCAGTGGTGTCATCATAGCTTGCTGCAACCTCAAACTCTTGGGCTCAAATGATCCTCCTGCCTCAGCCACCCAAGTAGGTGGGACTACAGGCACATGCCAGCATGCCTGGCTAATTTTTCTTTTTTGGTAGAGGTGGGAGTCTCACTACGTTGTTCAGACTGGTCTCAAACTCCTGGCCTCAAGGAGGCCTTGCTTGAGTGCCTTGGGAGGCCTCAAGCAATCCTCCTGCTTTGGCCTCCCAAGGCACTAGGATTACAGGTATGAGCCACTGAGCCCAGCCAGGGTATAAAGTTTGAATGAGTACCCCAACATTTTTGCAAGCAAGTGGTGTATCACTGCTATAAAATGAGTTTCTTGGTGGTTCAATCCATAAAGAAAGGCACAGTGAGTGTTAAGAAAGTCTACTGAGGATATTGGGATATTGGGGTGGCCTAAAACATGGGCAACGAAATAGTTCACCCAAGGACTCCCACAGCTTGAGTAGAATCAGAGGTGACAGGTAGAGACACATCCTCTGAGTGGATGGACGGTAGAGAAATTCTCACCCATGTCAATTAAGAAGTCCAGTTCCCAATACTCTACTGTCAGTTTACTAGTAGGGTCTAGGGTGGAACTAGGGGGTCCCCAACCCCATCAGTGGATGGGGTACAGTCCCACAGAAGGGGGAAATGGATCTTCTGTGGATCTTGGGGTCCAGGGAGATTGTTATATAAGCTTTCCTTTCTCTTGCGTGCAGGGAGATTGTTTTTCCAATATCTGGCTTTTCACAATATCTGCAGATGTCTGGTGGCAAACAGGGAAGACTCCTTGGCTGGCTGGAAAGGGGAGTGGGTTTTGAGTTTCCTCTGGAGTCCTGCCTTTGTTTTTGTAACTACTAAGTTTAAGTTTCAAGGCAAATATAGGACAGTTCATTTTAATCCTTCCCCCCCCCCCCCCCCCCCCCGCCCAAGCTGTTTTCATAGAATTGCACAATTGCTTCTAGAATGACGCTGAGAAACAGACCTGTCCCGCCCATGACACTATGTTGGATTTGCCTCTTTATATCAGGGAGAGGATATTCTAGCAAGGCAGCAATGAAAAGATTTCTGTGTTCTAGGGCTTCAGGGTTAATGCAGTGCACCTTGGAAAATCTGAGGTTTCCTTTACTTCCAACTGCAGAATCCAACCTTAGACCACTCCCACCTTAGGGAGAAAGGCCTCTGTTATTGCCCCTCTGAGACCCCAAATATCTGCCTCTAGATGATCCATTTCTTGGTCATTGGTAGGTCCCAGGGAGGAATTCCGGCCACTGGTTCCCTCTGTGGTCGGGGGTGGGTGGGGGCTCCCCCTCCAGGCCATTTGACCTGTCCCGTAAACATAGCACGAAGGAGACCACCCCTCAGTAGCCAGTCAAGAGTTCGATGAATGGGGCCAAGAACAGCCTAATCATTCTAACTCCTCTCTAAATTGGGTAGGATCTTCTCAAAGTTGGGGGCAAAGGGGCTTTGTAATTTTTAAAAATCTGCTGCTGTCCCGGGGATGTGAATTCTCCGTGGTTGGGGGTCCAGGATCCATTTTTAGGGGCACCGCACAGGCAGTTCTGGAGCTGACAGGATTGGACTACAGAGCCCCTGGAAGTGGGAGGTGTCGACCTAAAAGGAAGACGCCAAGCAGAAATTAATACGATTTAATTGGGCCAAGGTTGTGGACCGCAGCCCCGGACACACTGCCAACTTGCCTTGGGGGATGTTCCGGAGAACAAAGGAGAGGCTCAATTTTTAAAGAAATATGGACAAATCAGGACGGGGGCGATCACGAAAGTTGTTCATCAGGAGTCCTCATTGGTTTACAGAAATAACGGCGGTCAGTGAATGGCTACGCGTTGTTGCTTCTTGGCATCCCTTAGTCCAGAGCCCACATAACACCTGGCTTTAAAAGGTAATTATTTAGCTCAAGGGGGAGTGACATGGCACTGCTGTTACATTTTAAGTGCCTCTCTGGGCCTGATATTTGAAAAGGGCTCCCATTCCTCAGATAAAAAGATGTTTTTCTTTGTTCTTTTCCCCTTTTGATCAAAAATCTTTCTTCTTGAAAGCAGTGATGATCAAAATCTGAGTGTCGAGGTGTCCCTTGTTGCCGGGAAGGGTCATTCCAGAATAGTCCTGTCCCACTTTGGGGGGAAAGAGGAGATATCTCAGTGAGGACATTTCAGGAGCACCCAAACTGGGATGGCATTGCAGCGTGGCAAAAATGAGCCCCCGAGCAAGTCATTGGTTCATACAGCTGCTGTCACTTGTGGCATCGTCCCCAGTCTTTGCTTTAGAATTCCATGATTTCCGTTTTCTTGGACAAAGGATAACAGTGATGAGGCACAGGGTGTCCCAGTGCAGGGAGGAAGTCCCCTGAACGTGCCAAGTGGGTTTGTGGCTTCTCGCCGGAAAGAATTTGAGAGTGACAGAAAGTTTATTGAGAGAGAGACAGACAGCAGATGATCCTATTCCACAGAGTAGTGGTCCTCCCCTAGCAGGAAGGGAACCCTTTGTGGAGCAATGATAACATTTTTAACTGTTTTCAAAAAGCCCCATTGGGAAACAGCCATATGTGACAAGTGATGTCTTGAGGTCAGGTCAGCCCAAGCTGGTCTTGAACTCCCAGCCTCAAGTGATCCTCTGGCCTCAGCCTCCCAAAGTGCTGGGATTACAAGCATGAGCCACCACCGCACCTGGCCTTAATCTGCTATAATTCTACGTGGCTTCAGTTGAACATGGGTTTCTTTGCTTCAACCAGAGCCTGGTTTCAGCTCCTTTCTAGGCTTGGAGTTTCCTGGACCATTCTGCACGGGTACATCAGACCCGAAGGCAGGGCTGTGCTTATGGACCTCCTGGGGAGAAAGCCCCCCACCTCCCCACCCAGAGCCCAATCTGAGATGGTAAGTTTCCTAGCCATCCCTCCATGGCACCAACCAGACTTTTTCCTGCCAAATTCTTTCCCTGAAATTGTCGCTTTTCAAAGGACCGAATTTCATGCAGAGGCCTCTGTTTCTTTCCAAACAGCCTAGCCAGCTGTGAAAACCCACGGCCCTGTGTCTCCATGTTGCCAAATTCTGTCAGGCCAACTGAACTGAAGCTACCTCTGCAGTTTAGCCTGAGTTTCCTATGTTCTCTTCTGAGCTCAGCCGTACATTGAAAAGAATGTGTTGTGTTGATTTTTAAATTAACATTTCTGGGTATTTTTCAGACTCAACCACATTGCAGAACATCAGTCTCAGCGTCTCCTTCACAAAACACACACCTAATGGTGTCATTGTCTGCTTACTAGTTGCTCAATAAAGACCAAGAATCCTTTTTTTTTCTTTTTTCCCCCAAATTACTTCTCACCTAAGAATCTTCACTTCACCCTCCTTCATCTGGTCGCTGCTGGTACCACAGTCACCTCGCCCACCTCCACTGCTTTCTACTCCAGGCAGAGAGCAGAAGCCACCTTCTTCTGTTACCTAAGTAAGTCATGCTCCCTGTGACTCAGAGCCTTTGCATATGCTGTTCCCTCTGCCTGCAGCTCTTTTCCATCCCACTCCCATTTCACCTTTTCACACCTTCCAGGCTCAGCTCCTATGTCACTCATCGCTTCCTCTAGGAAGCCACCTGAGTCCCCCTCCCCAGATTAGGTCAGACAGACCCTGTTACACCTTCATAAAGCTCCTGTACTTCATGGCTCTAATCACAGTGCCAGGAAAGTTATATCTAAACTACCAATTATGACTGCCAGAACTATTTATGAGCACATTTTATTACTGTCACCCCCGCTGAACCATGAGCTCTATGAGGGCAGGGACTGGCTGTTGCAGCCCCAGCACCCAGCACGGGCCACATACCCTAAGACTGTGTGTTGGACTGATGAGATACAAATAAATACAGAACCAGGGTGAAAATCTCGGGGCCCTGATTTCCCAACGACAGCTTCACCTTCATTAGGCCAGGCACGGAGGTCTTGGGACCTTCAGTCCCAGAGAAATCACCAACCAATCCGCCCCCAGCTTAGATGGGGAGAGAAGAGGAAGCGACCACAGGGGTAAATGTTTAGAGTTTTAATGAGAGCTCCTCCCCACTTCTCCATCCTGCAGGTTCAGAGCTGGCTTCAGGTTGGGAGCGGGGGCGGGGGTGGTACAAGGCTGGGGGAGAAAGAGTATGTGGCTGAGGAACTACAACTGGGAGCACAGGAGGGAGCAGGTGAGAAGGAGCAGAGAGGGGCTGCTAACCCCAACCCCTGAGCTCAGTCAGAAACCCCGGTCCTTTCAGCATCCGGGAGCCAAGACAGCGAAATCAGAGCATGTCCTTCTTATCTGCAAAGTGGTGTCAGCTCGTGACCAGAGCACCAGGGCGGGGCTGAATTGGGCCCTAAGTGCCTTGAAGGGTGTCACTTTAGCTCTGGGGAGTCAGGAGGGGGTGCCACCTCGGCCTAGAGAACTGAGAGGGAGCATCCTCTTGGTCTGGAGGGGCTGGAGGATCCCCTTGGGTCAGGAGGGAGCATCCTTCTGGGCCTGAGGAAGGAAACCATAGGGGATCACAGAGCTCGTGATTAGACAGGTAGTATGAGCAGGATGGGAAAAGCAAAAAGGAGCAAAACCTACCCTAAGGGTACAGCTGAACTCAGGAAGCAAGACCAGGCTGAGAGCAGGGAGCTAAGCCCAAGGAGGAGGAGTTAGGAAAGGCAGAGCAAGAACTAGAACCAGATGGAACCAGTGGACCAGAAAAAGGACCCTGCCCAGGAGGGGAAATTCTGGAAGTGGAGCTAGGACCAGAGGTATAGGCAAGGGAGTGCGGGAAGATGGCAGGGAATCTGTGCCAGATCCTGCGGGTCCCGTGGGAAAAACCAGGACAAGTATTGTGAGCAGAAACCAAACTCAGAAAGGCAGAGAGCTAGGAAAGATGCCAGTGAGCCCCAGGTGGAAACAGACGGGGGGAGCAACTACTTGCCAGGGGCTGGAGCCGCGCCTCAGGGGCAGGCTCAGAACCAGGGGTCAGAGCCAGGCCCCAGTGCCACGTCCAGGGTCAGGACCCCCTAGGGGAACCACATCCAAGGGTAGTGGAGAGCTGGTCTCCACGGCAGAGGGTGACCTATACCCAACACACAGTATTATCCAGGGGGGTGGAGTTAGTTCCATGGGTGACAGCAAGATAAGGGCTGGGGGTGACAGAGCCAGGTCCCACAGGCGGCAAGACCTATTCCCAAGTGGCAGAGTCAAGTGGGGGGAGTAGAGTTATCGCTAGGCCCGCGGCCCAGGGTCTTGCTCGGGCTCGGTCCCCGGCACGCCACGGATGTCCGGCAGCAGACGGCAGCCAGCCACTATGTCCAGGCGTTCAGCCAGCGCGCAAAGGTCCCCTCGAGCCAGGCGCACACTATGAGCCGCCGCCAACCCCGCGGCCTGGGCGGCAGCCAGCCTGCTGGCCAGGGCAGCCACATCGCGGCCCGCACGGCGGTACACGCCGCTCACGGCAGCCGCCACATCGTGGTCCAGCCTTGCCTGGCTCTCGGCCAGCCGGAGCTGCAGCAGCGAGCGCGCAGGGGCGGGTGCCGGGGCCTCCTCCGCGGCCCAGGCCTCCCCCGCCGACTCCCGTTGCACCACTAGCGGAGGCAGGTCCCTCGGCGCCGCAGTCGGCTCCGGGTCCGAGTCCGAGTCGGTTTCTGCGGCCTCCCCGGCCACCCGCAGCCCTGTGGGGCGGCCGCGCGTAGGGCCCGAAGGCCCCAGGTACAGCTCCTCCTCCTCCGACGAGGACGCGGAGAGCTCCGAATCGGTCTCGGCCGCCTCCCCCGGCACCATGGTCTCTGGCCTCCGCGGCGGCCTCCGCCGACGACCCTGGGACGCCATGAAGCCGAGCTAGGGGAGAAAAGGGGCGAAGGAACAGCATGAAAGCCGGGCGCCTGCGGTGGTTAAAGGCGCAAGTCCTGGATTCCCAGCCCCTCCTCCGATTCTCTTAGCGCTTTGGGGCCAACTGCTTCCCCCATCTGGGCCTCAGTTTCCTCTTCTGTAAACTGGGTGATGACGGGGGCGCTACCAGACGCCAGGCTCTTCAGTGTACAGATGGGGAAACTGAGGACCAGCTCGATGAAGGGTGTGGGGCCTGAGTTTCCACAGCCCCAAACTGAGTTATTTCCGAATTTGCCTCCCAGCCCAGGCCACACCCTCTACACGGTCCACCAGGCCTGTCCCAGACCCGGAAGCACGCGGGCTCGTGAGCTGCTCAGCGGCCAGTGCCAGAGTCATAGGAAGGGTGACAGTCCAGCTGGACTCAGGAGGGTGTACTAATTAATGGGGCGGCGGGCGCTGTCGCCGAAGACCGTACCGGGTCACCGAAGCTCAGAGCCCGCGGGATCCGCTACCCAGACAAATTGAAGCGTCTTCACCCTGGGAGGTGGACGGCTGCGGCCCCAACCAATAGGGGAGCGGGTTGGGCGGGCATTGGCGGCCAAGTCACGTGGGGTCGCTCGGCTACCAACCAGGAAGCAAGTTCTCAGAACCAGCTTTGAGGGCATGTGCGCAGCCGAGTCACGTGAACGGAGGTACCACCAATAGAAAAGAGGTAGGGCTGGCTCTTCCGGGTTGTGCTGCGAGGAAAGTCTGTAGTGGACAAACAGGGGTTTAAAGAACCGAGTATGTCACGTGCAGCCAGTGGTTAGGCCAATGGGAATGCTCGAGGACCCGGAAACAGGGAAGGAACAGAGGTGAGGGCGGAAGATGCTGTCCCGTATAGCCAATGAAAGGCGGGGTGGGCGCTCCCCCTAGTCTTCCATACTCACGCGCGCACCGCGTGAGCCCGGAGAGGGAAGGCGGGGCTAGTCTCAAACACCAATGGAAGCAGGAGTAGGCAGGCTCCTGCCCAGACGCAGGAGGCGGGGCTTACCCAGCCTGGCCAATGAGAGTAGGAAGCGGTGGGCGGTCTTTAGGAGCGCGAGGCTGGTGCATGGCGGCTGCTGTGCTGTTCGAGTTTTTGCACGCGGAGATGGTAGCGGAGCTGGGGGCTCGCGACCCCGACCCCGACCCCGACCCCGGCCCTGGGGTGAGCGCCGGGCCCTGCGGGGAGGAGGCAGGGACCGCAACAGGATGGCCTCAGGGAGCGCAGAGGGCGCGTCAGCCGCCCGGGTTCGAACCCCGGCCCCGCCCCTGCCTCGCTGGGCGACCTCTGGCGCTGGCTTCTTCCTCTGTAAAGTGGGGTTCGCGACAGTGCTGGCCTCACGGGTTGTAGAATTGAGCGAGATGACTCAGGGTAAAGCCTTTAGCTCAAGGCCTGAGTAAGCGGTTAGTAATTATAATCTATTATTGGACATGTACTGAGGACTCGCCTCTGCCACTCACTAGGTGTACGACCCAATTACTTAATCTTTGTGTGCCTCAGTTTCCTCCTTTGTTAAATGGGCATCATAACAGTACCTAAGTCTCAGAGTGGAACATTTATTCATTCGACAACCACTTACTGAGCGCCGGTTGTATTCTAGGCACTGTTCTAAGACAGACAAAATCCCTGTCCTGAAGCTTACATTTTTAGTAGGGGAGTCAGACAGAAAGTAAATTGAAATATGCCATCAGCTAGTGCGAAGTTCTATAAAGAAAACCAGTAGAGTCATGGAAAGAAGAGGGATGGGGTGGTGGATGATGGGGAAAAGCCTTTCTGACAAAGAGAAGGGAGAGAACAAGTCGGTGGATAAGTGGAGTGAAGGGACTCCAGAAAGAGGGAACAATAGATTCAAATCCCTTAGGTGAGAGCATGTTTGGTATTTTGGAAGTTGGTCCTTATGAAGAATAAATGGGTTAAAACTGTAAAGCATTTAGTGCAATGTCTAACACATAGCCCTCAAAACATGGGAGCTCTTGTTACAAAATCTCTTACCAAGAAGAAAGGCTGGGAAGCTGCTTAATAAAAATGGGGGCTGTGGTCACTTTTTTCATCATTACTATTACTATGACTACTGTCATCATCTATATGCAAGACATTTTGATTGGCTCAGGTTTCCTTCCCAGATTAGGAACCCTAGGGAGGGTGTTACTTGTTATCTCAATGTACAGATGCTTCGAGACTTATGATGGGGTGATGTAAGTTGTAATGTTGTATGTCAAAAATGCATTTAATAATAATACACCAATGCACCTAACCTACTAAACATCATAGCTTAGCCTAGCCCGCCTTAAGCCTGTTCAGAACACTTATATTAGCCTACAGTTGAGCAAAATCATCCAACAAAACCTATTTTATAATAAAGTGTTGAATATCTCATGTAATTTATTGACTGCTGTACTGAAAGGGAAAAACAGAATGGTTGTGTGGGTACTCAAAGTACAGTTTCTAGTAAGTTAAACCATTGTGAGTCAGGGACTGTCTGTGGTTTCTTCTGCATTCATTCATCCATTCATTCAACAAACTTTTACTAAGACTTGCAAAGGGCCAGGCCCTCCTTTAAGCTTTGGAGATTACTCAGTGAACCAGACAAAACGCCTTGCCCTCCTCTCAGTACCTCATCCTTGCTGGCTCTCAAAGCGGAAACCCAGGAGTCCCGACATCTGCCTTTTCTCCCTCACCTTCTGGTTTCTAAACATGTGTCCCATCTGTCCCCTCCCCTTGTCCCGGCTCCCTCCTCTTTGCCCCTGTGAAATGAGCCTGCTCTCTGTTTTCTTGGCTCAGCTCACTTGTCAACTCTTCACCGAGTTAGCACCTTTTAGTCTTAGTCTTTCAGATGTGGACTCAAATTCCCCTTCCTCAGGGAAGCCCTCCCTGACCCCCCGTCTAGTGAGGGTCTCCCTTAGACATTCTCACAGCCCCCTTCCTGACTTTTTCCTTGGTAGCCTTTATCACACTCAGCAAGGATATATCCGTATGATCTTTTGATTCATATCTGTCTCCTCTGCCAGACTGTGTGCTGCGTGTGGGCTGGCCCCAGGTCTGTGTTGATCACCACCTGTATACTCTAGCACATAGTGGGTCCTCAGCGTGGATTTGTCAATGAAGTTAATGCAGATCCTATGCTGTGGAGGTCGGGGGTGGGGGAGACTGGGATTCATCTAGTATTATAACCAGTAATAGCTGCTACCATGTACGAGCGTTTCCCGTGTGTTCTCATGGCTTTACACTCTTTTTTTTTTTGACAGAGTCTCACTTTGTTGCCCAGGCTAGAGTGAGTGCCGTGGCGTCAGCCTAGCTCACAGCAACCTCAAACTCCTGGGCTCAAGTGATCCTCCTGCCTCAGCCTCCCGAGTAGCTGGGACTACAGGCATGCGCCACTATGCCCGGCTAATTTTTCTATATATATATTTTTAGTTGTCCATATAATTTTTTTCTATTTTTAGTAGAGACGGGGTCTCGCTCTTGCTCAGGCTGGTCTCGAACTCCTGACCTTGAGCGATCCACCCGCCTCGGCCTCCCAGAGTGCTAGGATTACAGGCGTGAGCCACCGCGCCCGGCCGGCTTTACACTCTTGATTTCATTTGATCCTCCTAACAACCCAAAGAGGTCGGCGTGATCCTCCCCACTTTGTAGGTGAGGCTTTGATGGACGGAGTTCCTTGCTCTCAAGTGGCAGAGCCAGGAATGTAACCAGGCATCCCAGCTCCAAAGTCTGTGCCGTAAACTCCCGCTTGCATTTCCCAGTGTGTTCCCTGGAACTCTCCAGAAGGATTTTAATGGGTTTCTGTGGTCAAGCGAGTGTGGGAAACGCTGGCTTATTCAGCCTTGCTCACCCCAGGGCTTTCAGAGCACACAGACATGGGCAGGGTGCCCTACCCAGCTGCCTCTGGGCTTCCCGTGCTGGGGTCCTACACCAGAGATTCTGATGGCACTCAGCTGGGCCTTTCTGTGTCGTGGCTTGAGAAAGGAAGGGCCTTTCCTGAGGCCACAGAGTGACAATCAAAGGGAAAATCAGAACTCAAGAGTCTGGCTCCAGAGCTTGTTGGTAGCACCGGTGGGTCTGCCCCTCCCACCGGCTCCAGAGTTCCTAGAGGACAGGGATGATGGCTCCTTCATCTCTGTCCCCACAGCACAAGTGCCCAGGAGCAGCAGACAGCGTGTGGGGCAGGGCGGTTACTTATGGCGGCTGAATGGCTCTCCTGGGTTGTCACAGGTGGTTCAGTGGAAGGCTGGCCAGAGGGGCCAGGAGGGCAAAGGGCCTTTATTCTCAAAGCAGGAAAAGCCTTTGGAGGAAGAGGCTGTGGTTTCTCTCCCTCAGGAGCTTTGAAGATAAAGAGAGCCTTTGGGCAAAGGCGCCAATTCCTGAGTGCTGTCTCCACCGTGGTGACACCAGGCCCTGGAAGGGGGCTGGAGAACAGCCCTTCCGGGCCAGGCCTTCATCCTCCACGGCCAGAGAATGGGCGTGGGCAGCCCCTTTGAGTGGGGTCCGGGGCGAGTGGAGCAGCGGTGCCTGTTCCTGGCAGAGAGGACACGGCGCTGAGGTGCAGTGCTGTGCATCTGACCGCAGCGAGAACCACAGAAGGGTTTAAACTGAGTTATGTGGCCGGGCGAGGTGGCTCATGCCTATAATCCCAGCACTCTGGGAGGCTGAGGAGGGAGGATCGCTTGAGGCCAGGAGTTTGGGACCAGCTTGGGCAACATAGTGAGACCTCATCTCTACAAAAAATTTAAAAATTAGCCGGGCGTGGTGGTGCGTGCCTATAGTCTCAGCAACTTAGGGTGGGGGGGGGGTGCTGAGGCAGGAGGATCCCTTGAGACCAGGAGTTTGAGGCTACAGTGAGCTATGATCGGGCCACTGCACTGCAGCCTGGGTGACAGAGCAAGACCCTGTCTCTTAAAAAAACAAAAAAACTGAGGCATGCAGGGCTCAGGGCCCATATTTACATTTAGAAAGACCTCCCTGCCACATGAACGGGACAGGATGTGCTGGGAAGGCGCTGCTGCTGCTGCAGGAGCCCATCGGGCTCAACCTGAGGGCGGAGGGAGGGCAGGGAGAGGTCTGAGAGTTGAGTGGACAGAAGGTGGGATGTGGGGTTGCTCGGGATGCCTTGGAGCAAAGTCCAGGGAGATGGGGGTGGGGGCAGCTGTGCTGGTGTCCCCGCTCCCACGCCTCACTCTCCTGTTCACTGGCTGGTGCTGCTTTTGGGTCTTCCTGGGCCATTCCCCCAACCAAGACATCTCCTCTCTCCGTGCTTTTCTTAAGGGAAGAACCAGGGCTGCTCCTTCCCTGCCCCGCCGCCCCCCCCCAAACAGGGTGAGCCTCTGCCCAGGAGGGAGCAGGGGCCTCAGGCAGGAAGAGCCCAGCTCACAGCCCCCACTCGGAGTCCCTCCTGCTTCATCCAGAATGTTCTCTGTTTTCTCAAGCCTCAGGATGTTTCAGGGCTTTGGTTTGTTTGTTTTTCTTTTCTTTCTATTTTTTTTTTTTTTGAGACAGAGTCTCGCTCTGTCATCTGGGCTAGAGTGCCGTGGCGTCAGCCTAGCTCACAGCAACCTCAAACTCCTAGGCTCAGGCGATCCTCCTGCCTCAGCCTCCCAAGTAGCTGGGACTACAGGGGCATGCCACCACGCTGGCTATTTTTTTCTGTTTCTAGTAGAGATGGGGTCTTGCTCAGGCTGGTCTCAAACTCCTGAGCTCAAGCGATCTACCCGCTTCAGCCTCCCAGAGTGCTGGGATTACAGGCGGGAGCCACCGCGCCTGGGGGGTTTGCTTGTTTTTCATTCATCCTCCTTGGAGCTCCGTGGCCCTTTCAGTCTGAACACGTGAACCTTCCTTTAGCTCAGGACATTTTTCTCTTATCTCTTTGATTATTTCTTCTATGGATACATTGGTACTCGTGTGTCCTTTGGGGGCTCAGATGACTATGATACTTTGTGGATCCCTTCTATGCGTCTTATAACCCTGCTCTCATTTTTTCTTTTACTTCTGTGTTTTTTCTCACCGCCCTGCGAGGTGTTATCTATCTTACACATTTGTCTATTATTCAGCTCCTTGTTAACAAGTGTTTATTTTGGCCACCATGTTGTTCATTTCCAGGAACTTTCCTTTGTGTCTGATTGTTCCTTCCTGTTTGGTGGATGCCATCAGTAGCGACGCTGATAAGGCTTCTCTGAGGGTTCCCCTCTCTTCCTCGCATTATCTCGTTTCCTCCCAGTCGGTTGTTGTGTAAACTCACAGCAGCGGTGGCCTGAGGGGTGAGCCCCAGACAGGCACTGACTCAAGGCTGGGCTGTGGCAGAGTCACAGGAATGGGAGTGTCCCCACCTGGCCAGCCCTTCTGTTCTGAAGAATGATAAACCCCTAATCTCTGAAGAGTTTTTGCAGGGACGTCTGTCTGTCTGTCGGGGAGACAGGCTGTGATGGAGGCAGGTGGGCGCGTCCCCCTTCCTCCTTTCTGCCGAGTCACCTGCTCATCCTCTGCCCAGCCCTGCCCACTTCCTCTTCCTGTCCCTCCTGCCATTATTGCCCGTAGCCTGGCCACTCCCAGGCTTCTTGGTTCAGCAGATACGCAGTCCGCCTGGGGGACAGTGGGGCCGACAGTCACAACAGCTATGGATCGAGCTGCTGCCACATGCCAGTCACGCCACCTCTGTGAGCAGGGACGGCCATTGGCCCTGTCGCACATGTGCAGAAACTGAGGCACGGGCCAGCTAGATAACTGCCTGAGGTCCCGCATCCAGTAGGTGGTGGAGCCAGGATCCACACCCAGGCGGTCTGAAGTTCATGGAAGGAAAACGTGCTCTTGCTGGAAATGCTTCCAGACTTCCCTCCACGCCCCCGGCCCGGCTTTCCCTCTGGGGGTCGCTGTGCCGGCTGCCACCCGGGCTCGGGGTGCTTCCCAGCCCGCTGCTCCTGCTGCGTAGCACCCCCTTTCCCTTCAGACGCAGCGCAGATGGGCGTCCTTGGGGACCGCCCCAGCCCTCCCGGCACAGCTTCCTCCCTTTTGGCAGTCACCGCGACTGCAGCGAAGCCACCCATTCCATCCTTAGTCCTCGCCGGCTCCGCGCCTAGAACGCCAGCTCCAGCAGGGCAGGGACTGTCTGTGCCCCACAGTGGCCCACATTCAGGCAACATGTGTCGCACTGGCCCTCGGGTTGGCTGCTCTTGCCCGCAGGGGAGAATGCACCCGCCAGCCTGGGCTGCAGGCCCTGCCCCTCCTGCCTCACCAGCCCACCCTTGGGCTTGAGCTTCGTTCTCGGCGGGCTAGGCTTTTTGGTGCTGGGTTTGCCCTGCTCTGTGCTCCCTGGGTCCCCTTGCATTCAGCGTCCCAGCCCTCCCACCAGATTGTCAGTTGGCGTCATCTGGGCACCTGTCACCCCCACCAGGTATGGGAGAGGAGCTCCTGGAGGACATCCAGGAAGTGTCTGTGGCATGAACAAGGGACAGCGGAGTGTCCTCATGAGCAGGGACACAGATGCCCTCTGGCAGAGTGGAGCCCAGGCCCTGCTTCCAGCTGTCCTCAGGGAGGGGGTGACACAGGGGCAGTAGCCCCGCCCCGCTGGGCTGCTCCCGGTGCTGGGATACGTCTGCCCACAGAACAGAGCAGCTTCCGTCGTGGGGCTTTCCTTGCGGCCAAGGGCTTCGTCCCTCATCAGCCCAGGGCTGTCTCCTCGTGTGGCAGACGTAGGCTGTGAGTGACCACGGTGGCAAGGCTTCCTGAGCGCGGCTCGAGGCGCTTGGCTTGCACTGACCAGCCCCTGCCCTCATGAGGCTCCCAGGGGGTCGCTGCTGTTAACGCTTTCCTCCTTTTACATATGAGGAAACTGAGGCACGGGCAATTAGCCACCGCCCCAGGTGCCACACCTGGGAAGCGTTGGGGCAGATCTGGACACAGGCAGTGGCTCCAAACCCCTGCACTGAAGCCACAGACAGGGACCCACGGGCAGGGACCTCCCTCCCGTGCCACCGTGCAGATGATGGCTATTTCCCCCTTGCCCTGTCTCTTATGCCCCCGCACTCATCTCCTGTGCGTCGTTCGTCATCACACCCTCCCCTGGGCCCTTCCTGTGTGGCCGGCCCTGCTGTGCCTGAGGAAGGGAGCCGGTGACACCAGAGCGGGCCAGTGCAGTCCAACAGGAAGCTGTGTCATCACCCGGGCAGGCCGGGCCTCGTGAGGGGGCAGGCAGAGGAGGGGGCACCTGGTTTGAAATGTGGGCAGCTCTGCTCAGGACCCCCGATCCCAGCACCGTCCCCCCCAGGAGGGACTCACCTCCAGAGTGGCAGGGCAGCCGAGCTGTGTCCCGCCCGCCCGTCCACCTTCCAGGTTTGAAAGACGCCCCCTGGCCGAGGCGCCTTTGGTGGGTTCCAGGTGTGAAATGCAGCCTGATGGGCTCGCTGAGGTTAGATGAGCCTTTACAGAAAGCACCTGGCACAGGCTACACAGCAGGTCCTCGCATAGCGTCATTTTGTTAAAATGCTGATGAGAAAAACAAACCATTTCCCTGGGGCTGGGGCTGCACGTTCTCCCCACGTCTGCACAGGTTTTCTCCACGTGCTCGTCCCCTCCCGCATCCCAGAGGTGGCCGTTAGGTGAATCGATCTGTCATCGTGGGTGCGTGTGTGTGAGCGTGCCCTGCGGTGGGACAGCGCCTCGCCCGGGGCCGGCTCCCACCTGGCTCCCTGAGCTGCGGGGACAGGCTCTGGCCACCTGCGGCCCCGAACTGGAATGAGTGGGTAATTAATTATCTTACTTGTTTTCATTCCATCTTCCATAAATGTACGTGTAGTGCACGTTTAGGTCAATGTATAATGTCCAGAAGTGGTTTGGTCTTTATTCAGAAGTTTGGTGAGGTTTTTGTGACCGGAAATACGAGGTGGGAGCTTCCCTCTTGTTTATACCAATTAGCCCATCGTCAGATTGGTTTCATTGCCCGGCCTCTCACTTAGAGTGGCCGTGATGACATTCGGGGAGGACTTACTCTGTGCTCAAAGCCTGAATCTCCACTTCAGTCGCCTCTGTTTACGAAGCACCTCCCAAGTGCCAGGCCCTGTGCTGGCTGCTGAGGGCCACCCTCACAGGGCTGTGTCCTCAACCAGTGACAGTGCAGAGTGGCCAGGGCTGGGGTGGAGGACCGGACCTGGGAGGGAGGCAAGGAAGGCTTCTGGAGTCGGCAGAGGGAGCAGTGAGTGGAAAGGCCCAGAAGCCTGAGCCTTCCTGGCCGTGGGCACCCAGTGTTGCAGGGGGCAGAGGACCGGGTGGTGGAGGGTGGCCAGGGCTGGGGAGGCCACATGAAGCCCACTGAGGGGGTGGGACACCCTCTCCAGGGCAGGAGCTGAGTGGAAAATTCCCATCCGCCATTCAGATGGCTCCATCGCTCATCTGGCCCTGGAGGGAAGAAGACCACGGTGGCCATTTCCCGAGGGAAGATGGTGGCCAGGTGGTGGCCAAAGGACAGAGAGGAAGAGGTGGGAGGGGCTCGGGCCAGTGACTGCAGCTCCTGAGAGGACCCAGCGGGAGGGCGAACTTCCTCCCTCTTGGGGTTCCAACTCCGCCTCTTCCCTGTCCCCCACTTCTGGTCTGCGGGGCTCTCAGGAGCATGGTGCCTCATGCCATGAGCCGTCCTGGGTGCCCCCAATCTGGGCGCCCCCCTCCCCAGCTCACTCCAGGTCAGCCAAGTAAAAGAATCCACAGACCTCCTCGCCTGCCGCCGTGCTGGCCACACACAGGCACGTGGACAGATGCCAGGTGCAGCCTCCTGCTGTCCCCGCCGTGCTGCCTCACAGTGACAGCGAAGCCCCTCCTACCGTGGACCCTGGCCTGCCCTCCCCAGGCCCCCACGTGTCCCTCCCAGGGACCTTGGCCAGTATGATAAGGCACAGTGCTCACAGTTGACTTCCAAGCCCCCCTTCCTGAGGCCCAGCCGCGCTCTCGCCACAGACCCTTGGGCAGGTCACCTGGAGCCTCTTGGGGGGTCACAATGCCACCTCACAGGGCGTTGGAAGGAATCACACTGAAGGCGCTGGCAGTTCTCAGTGGGTGTTTTCGGGAGAGGAGGGGGAAGGGAGCCTGGGACGCCCACCATGCTCCTGGAGCAAGGGGAAGCCAGGCCTGGGGTCGGTGGGCGTCCGGGGAGCCCGCGAGCTGTGCAGAGGCGGATGTGGGAGCAGGCGGGTGCCTGGAGGCCCGGCCCTGCCCAGGCTGTGCAGAAGCTCCCCCACCCCAGGGCCCCCCACCCCTGAACTGACAGGCACAGGCAAGGCCGTCTTGGAGTCCCGTTACAGAGGCTCCCAGCTGAGCCTCTCTTTCTGGCCTTCTAGGGACAGAAGAGGAGCCTGTCCGTCCTGGAGGGCACAGGCTTCCGCGTGGGCCAGGCTCTGGGTGAGAGGTGAGACCAGCCCCACCCCCCCACCCCACCCCCCCGGCCTGCCCCCACCTCGGCTGGCAGGGGCGGGGGGCGGTTTGCACTGCCCTGCCCGGCCTCCTCCCTCTTCCTCACCCCACGGTGTCCCCCAACTCCCACCCCCCGCCCCAGCTCCACGCACCAGCCTGGCCCAAGTGTCTGGCCCTGCCCCCCAGGCTGCCCCGGGAGACTCCGGCCTTCAGGGAGGAGCTGGATGCCCTAAAGTTCCTGTGCAAAGACCTGTGGGTGGCCGTGTTCCCAAAGAGGTGGACAGCCTGTGCACCAACCACCAGGTGGGTGCGCCCCGCGCCCCTCCCGGCCCCTTGACACCCCTGACTGGCGGCAGAGGTTGAAACCAGGGAGGGCCGAGGAGCGGAATCCCCTGTTGCTGGGTGGCAGGGACCCAGGTGTCCCATCCGCAGCTGCGGCCCTTCTCAGGTTCTCTGTCCAATCCTCTAAGGGAAGCCAGGTGGCTGCAGAGGGGCTGCGGGCAGAAGGTCCCTGGTGGTGGCAGTGCCCGTCAGAGATGCTGCTCTGTCTCCATCTGGCCCCAGCTCCCGGAGAGCCCACGCCGTGCCCGGCTGCTCGGGGGGGCCAGGTCCCCAGGTTGTCACCGCAACCCTGGGAGGCAGGGACTGTTTCCCGGGAAGCCACGCAGACACAGGGCAGGACCACAGGTGGGCACCAACCCCAAGTGGGGAAGCCTTGGGCGCTTCCCCAACTCTGAAGTAGGGGCGGCCACGGTGGTCTTGAGGGGGGCAGTCCTCCCAGAGCCCAGCCCTGTGGGGCGGCTGCTGGGTCCTGGCTTCCCCTCCCCCCCACCACAAATGTACAGGCCCAGCCCCGACCGGCCTCTCCTCGACCCCCAGGGGACCTACGTCCTGCAGGACAACAGCTTCCCTCTCCTCATCTCGATGGCCTTGGGCCGCAGTACCTGGAGGAAGCACCCCAGGTATGGGGTGGGGGCACTTCCCCCACGCTGCCTCCCCCTGGCTACTGACCCCCCAGTGAGGCCTCTCCCCAGGCCCTGGGCGGTGGCCTCCCCTCTCCTCCCACAACCGTCTGTGTCCCCTGCCCCAGTTCCTGGCCTTCACCTGCGGCCTCCTGCAAGGCGCCCTCCGTACCCAAGGCTTCCAGAGCTTGGTCACCTCCTCCGTGGCAACCCTGCCCGCCTGTGAGTCACGGGGAGGGGCGGATTCTCCTCATCCTTGTGTGCTGGGGGCTCCAGAGCTCTCCCTGCCCTGCGTGGGTGCCAGGGAGGCAGGCCCAGGCTGCCATGCCCCATTTTACAGACGGGGACTTGGGGGCCAGAGAGCTTATGTCACCCGCTCAGGCCACACAGCTTGTGCAGGCCCGTCTGTGACCCTGGCTGCTTCGTTGGCGGGTGCCATCCCTGAGGAAAGAACACTCCAGAGACTTCTAACATGTCTTCCCAGTGCGGGAACCCAGGTGGACATAGAGAGGTCACCCCGGTCGATGCTGCAGTGGGGGCTGAGACGGCCAGGCGGCGTGGCACTCGCGGCCTGTCAGACGAGCTGGAGCCCCATTCCTCCTGGGGGCAGCCTGCCCCAGAGCCTGCAGCCAAGCCACCTCCCCGCCCCCAGTCATCTTCCCTCTGCGAGTTCCCCAGGCCCCCTCTGCGGGGACCCGGGGCCCCAGAGGGCAGGACTGCCCAACGCATGCCACAGGAGCCTGCGCTGGGCCCCTCCCCGGGCCTACACGCGTGGCCTCAGTGCACCTAGTTACTCACACAGCCCTGGGACGCAGGCCACGCAGGCCAGGTGGGCGGGAGCACCACCCTTTAACTGTGAGGAAACTGAGGCCCGGCCCAGGCTGTCAGTGCGGGCTGGGATGAACATCTCTGAGCTGTCCCGGCGCCCTCCACCTCTGCCCCTGGCCCCAGCCTCGAGCTGAAGCCATCCCTTCTCTTGCAGGTAAGTTCCAGGTGGTGGTCCAGGAATCCTGAGGGGCCCCACGCCCCGGCCAGCCGAGCCCCAAAGCTGCCCTGGCCCTTGGCCCAGGGCCCCAGGGCCACTGCCTTTGGGGCCGGTGGTGGGGACACCAGGCTCTGGAGTCACACGTGCTCAAGAAGTGGGTACCAAAGGGAGGGGTGGTGTCACAGGAGACAATAAAGGTTGTGTGTGTGGAATCAGAGTCAGAGGGGGGCATCTAAGGAGCGACTGTCACAGGTGCCGTGGGGAAGGGAGGTACCCCCTGCAGCCCCCCAACCCTCAGACCCTGCCCCTCCGGGCCCCCTCCACTCCCAGCCCCGGCCTGGAGCTTGTCACCTCCCTCCCTGCACACCTGGCAGGGGGAGGGTGGCCCCCGGTGGCAGCACACAGAACCGAGCCTCGCCCTGGGGAGCAGGGCTGGGCGTGCAGAGGACAGGCAGGGGCGGGCTGGGGCTGCCAGGGCTGAGCACAGACGGGGGGACGGACACCCTCCCCTCTTCCCTCCACCCCCAACACGCCGCAGACACACTTCACGTGCCTGGCAGATGAGTCCTGCCCGGCACTGTGGCCCGTCCGCCCTCACCGTGCCACCGCCTCCCCCTGCTGCCTCCTCCCCTGTCTGCATTTGTAGCATCTGGGGCTGCCACACACCTGGACTTGTGCTTGGGCTCTGCCACCACTGCCTGATGCGGGTAAGTACCCCGGCTTCAGAGCTGTGAACCGAGGCTGGGGGTAAGACCCACATGGGACAAGGACGGGTCCCCTTGCTTGGAGGAGGGGTCGTCTCCGCCTCTGTAGAGTCTGGTCCCCACAGCTCCTCTGGCCCTGCCTTGGGCTGCCGTCTCCGAGCCCACTCGGCTGAGCTCGTGTCCCCTGACCTGCCTCTGCCTTTGCACGCACGTGCCTGCCTGGCCCACTGCCCACGCTCCTGCGCCCCCTGCCATGTCCTGCAGCTCCCCAGCCTCCGCGCCCCTCGGGCAGCCCTGGACCTGCCTGAGGGGTCTAGTTGTTACCTTGGGACACGCCTCCTCTTGGGTCCCTCTGGACCCCTCCTCCAGGTGCTGGCACTGCCCAGCGCAGAGCCTGGCACTTGGGAACCCCGGGCAGATGTTTCCTGAGTGAGTGGAAGTTACTCAGCCGCACAGGGAGCGGGGATTGGCACGGAGGGTCACTGGGGACTGTGGACTCGGTCCACGATCAGACACGCAGCCCCGCCTCCCCGAGGGCCCGGGGCGTGGGGGGGAGCGGGGGGCTTTGGGAGGACGGAAGGACCGTGGGAGGAGACACAGAATTGTCCCAGGTGGAAGGAAGCGGGCCTGGCTCCAGCCACACGGGGGCAGTGTTTGGTCACTGGGCAGAAGCCCTAGAGGGGCATCCTGCAGGCCAGGTGGTTCCTTTGGTCCTGTGTCCCCTCATCCTGGATACTGTCCGGTGGTCGCCTCCCCCCATCCCCAGTCTCAGGGAAGCGACTGTTTACCCCACCACGCCGGCAGCACCGGGAGCCAGGCCTGGGGGGAGAGGGCGTCGCGGCACCTCATGTCCCCCTGACCCAGCCCCACCTGGCCCTCACCTCTCAAGTGGCCCGTGCAAGGGGACAGCCACTGCGCGCCAGCACAGCAGGCAGGGGGCAGAGCCGCGGCGAGCCTGGGGCACCAGCCGCTGCCAGCGTTCAAATTCCCACTCTGCCTCTGTGTGCCCTGGGGCGAGGGACTTCCCGTCTCTGGGCCTCAGTTTCCTCATCTGTGGAGTGGGCATCACGCCTGCCCCACTGGGTCGTGGCGGGGAAGGAAGGGAGCGAGCGTGTGTGCTGTCATCCTCCTTCTATGGGAAGCGTCTAGAGCGGCACCGGGCAAGTGGGTCAGTGGTGCCTTGCCGGGTGCCAGGCCCGAGCTAAGTGGACTCCCACTGGTTCCTCCTGACTGCGAGAGACAGACGCCAACGCCGGCCACCCAGCAATGAGGAAGCTGGGCTCAGAGAGGTGAAGTCACTTGCCCAAGGTAACACACCTGGAGGAGCCGGCATCCGAGTCCTGGACTGTGTTCCTCACTCGGCCGGGCCTCTTCTCCCTGTCCCAGTGTCCTGACCACCCTCGCCCCACCCCCCAACAGACGCGCCCCAGGGGCCGGCCTGATAGACCCCGTGGCCGTGTGCAAGGAGCCCCAGGTGGCACTGTGGGCCCATCGCCACCCCTCAGTCCTCGAGAGCAGAGAGCACCAGGCGGGGCGGGCGTGCTGGGGAAGGGGCGGGGACAGGCGGGCGAACCGGTCGGGCGGGCGGGCGGCTCAGCCCGGGCCTCCCTCCGTTGGGACCTGCACTGACAGTCTGGTCTGGCGGAGCTGGCGCGGCAGCCTGGCGGGGCAGGGAGCTGGGGCCGCAAGGCCACCGTCAGGTACCAGGGACCTGGGGCTGGGGGGGGGAGGTGGCAGGCAGGCCCCCAGCCCTCATCACCCCAATTCCCTCTGCCCCTTGGACTCCCCATCCCTGGCCCCCTACAGCATCCTTCCCCTGTCCTGCTTCCGGCTCTGTTCGGTCTACACCCGGTACACCCCATCCCGCCCGGGTGTGCTGAGCCCCTTCCGGGGCTGGACCACTGCGATTTCATGGCTCCCCCAGAACTGCCCTCCCTACACCCCTCATTCAGCCCCCCAAGTGTACCCAGCACTGAAATTTCAATCACCCCACATTCCCGTCTGCTCCCCAGTTCACCTCACGGGTTCTGTGTCCCTTGGAGCCGCACCAGCCTCCCACCCCCACAGCGCCCCTCCTTAGTGCCCCCTAGCGTCACTCAGCTGCCACTCTGGCTCCCCCAGTTCCCAGGCCCACGTCTGCTCAGCACTCCCCAATGTCCTGGCTGTGTGGAAACTCCCAGGGGCCCCCACACAACGAGCCACCCACCCCCAAATTAGCGCCTGGCCACCCCTCCCCCATCCTGACCCCGCTATTGTATCCTGACAAGCTCACCCCAAGAAGGTAACCCAGGATCATCTGGGACCAGGCCTCTCACCTGTCCAGGCTGTCCTGGAACAGGGCAGGGACCCAGCCTCAGCCCTGCTGCTGGTGCCCGAGGGGGCTGGCCGCTGAGCCCGTCGTCTTCCTCCCGCCACAGGAGCAGGTCCCCGCCGCCCAGCCGCCCGGCCGCCATGCACAAGCGCTACAATGTCCACTTCGCCAAGGGCCCCCAGACCCCCACCGACTGCTACTTCTTGGACCCAGAGTTGGGGCAGCAAAAAGGTAAGGCTTCGCTCTGGGGGGCGGGCATGGCAGGCAGAGAGGCCTGGGAGGCGGCCTGGGATGGGGTAACAGAAGAACCGCCGTCCCCACGGAGGCATCCGCACGGTGGGGCTGGGGCTGGGGGACCACAGCCTTGGGGGGGAACCAAAGGTAGGAGCCAGGGCTGGAGACGGAAGCAGGGGAGGGCCCCCTGGCCTGCCCCCTCCCCCAGTGTGGGGGCAGACCCCAACCTGGGGGACAGCAATGTGGCAGGAGTGAGGAGAGGGAGACCCCACACCGGGTGTGCTGAACGAGGTGGGGGCTCAGCATCCGGTGGTGACCGCAGGTGCCCAGGGTGGGGAGGGGGCAATTACCTCCCATTAGGGCTGATTCAGCCTCCCGGGGCCGGGCGGTGCCCAGCCTCCCTGGCCAGGGCCTTCCTGCCACCCTGGCCCAAGCCCAGGGACAAGGCCTCCTTCCCAGTCCCTGGCGTATCCCCTCCCCACGGCCACCACCTGTCACTCTGGCCTCCCCTGGATCAACAAGGCCACCTCCCAGTGGATTCCTCTCTGCCCCAATCCCACACTGGGGACCCCACCAGGGACCGACCTCAGGCGGCGTCCTCTGTCCCAGCCCCTTGCCTGGGCGCCTCTTTCCTCCGCCCGCCCGTGGGGGAGCACAGACCTGGGTCCCCTCGCATCCCCCCTCCTCGTGCTCTCTCTGACTTCTTTGGGGCCTCTGGGGTTCCCAAGAATGCTCCAGCCCAGGCTCCACCTGGAGGGGCGACCTGGCCCGTGCTGGTGTCCCCCAGGGGCCAGGGACCCAGGCCCAGTCACCCCCACTTCCTTCCTTCCAGGATGCTGTCATCAGTGGCGCCATGACCCAGCTGCCCCACGAGTCCACGGGCCCTGTTGGCCATCCCCCCAGTCACGCTGGCAGCAGGCCTACCACTGCCACAAGGGGGTACGTGGCAGCTGCCACCAGGGCCCCCAGCCCCCCGTCCTGCAGCACCGGCGGCAGCCCCAGCTCCCACCTCCCAGCCCCTCATGGCAGCAGCTCTGCGCCACTCACAGGGCCCAGAAGGGGCTCCCTGCTACCACCACTGCCCCCAGGGGACCAGCCAGCGCCCCCCGGCCGCCCCCCAGGCCTACCACCTCGCCTAGCACGGCACCCGTCATGGCCAGCGGCGGCCCAGCGCTGCCCTCCACAGCCGGCGCCCTCCTGGAGCCCAGCGAGCCCACTGATGCCCGGCCCCTGCCCGCGCCCGCGGCCTGCGGCTCCTTCACCTACAGCTCCGGTGCTCACCCAGCCCCTGAGGGCTCTGTGCCCGGCTCCCGCCGCCTCGCTTCCCGCCTGGGCCTCCTGCTCCCTGGCTGGCGCCTCGGGCCCGCCCTCATGCCACGCTCGGGTCCCTGCCCAAGAGCGGCGCTCACCCCACCCCGGGTCTCGGGCCGGCTGCCTCTGCTTCACCTGTTGGGGTCTGAGGCTTCTGCGCCAGGCCTGTCCACGGTGCCTCCGCCCGGGCTCGGCTGCAAGGGCCTCCCTCTCCCGCTGCCAACGCCCCGGCTCTGCTTTCTCTCCTCCCAGCCCTCCCTCCCCTGGCCCGGCAGGCCACAGGGGACGTGGGCAGGGGGTGGTGGCACCAGCGTGCTGGCTAGCTCTGGTGTGGGGGAGACAGACCAAGCGTGAAGCTGCGACAAGAGGAAGGGAGCAGCCTGGGGAGAGAGAGGACAGTTCAGTGTCGGAGTGACTCGCTTGTTCATCCATGCCATGACTCGGGACCGAACACCCACGTGTGTGCCAGGCTCTGTCTTGGGGGCACGGCAGGCCCAGCAGAGAGCCGTCTCCGTGCAGCTCACGTTCTGCTGGGGGTGGGGACAGGTTGGGGACACAAGATAAACAAGGAAGCTTAAGTGTGCCACCCAGTGACAGCCACATGGGGGGACAATAAAGCAGGGAGAGGCGATGGGGTGCAGATTAAATAGGGTCATCAGGCCAGGCCTCGTGCGACATTTAAGCAAAGACGGAGCAGCAGGATCATAAATGCAAAGACTAAGGTGGCGAGTTCCAGGGACAGCAAGGAGGCGGGAGTCCCGGCGAGAGGTGCTGGCAGCCTGACCAGGGTCCTGTGCAGCAGAGATGGGGACATGTGGCTGGTTTCTAGGTCTGGTTTGAAAGTAGAGCAACAGGGACTCAACAGGGACCAGCTCTAGGTCTGTCCCAACCTTGTCACTGCAGCCTCAGGGCCTTGATGCCCATTGCACATGCAGGGACATAGAGGCTAGGGGAGGTGAGGTCACCTCTCGATCCTGCCCGTCACCTCAGCCGACCCATCCAGCTGCTTCCACCCGCCTTCTGGGCTCTTCCGCCAGGCGTGGCCTGTTTCCTGCAGCCCACCGGGTCTCTCGAAAACTGGGCTGCACCATGAGGCTGGCCCAGCGCCCCCATGAGTGAATCCTACCTTTTTGGCACCCTAATTCCAGGTCCAGGAAGTGGACCTGCCGTCTGCCCTCTAGAGTGGACACTGCGGTGCTTATGCATGGCGCCCAGGGCCCTAAGTGGCCCCTGGAGACACCAGCGTTAGCCGAGGGCCCAGCACCGGCCAGACCCGTTGGCAGCCCTGCGCCCTGGCGTCTGTGCCACCCGCTCTTGAGAGGAGGGCGCTGAGCCTTGCAGAGGTGTCTCCCCAGGTCCTGCAGAGAGAGGTGGTGGGGCTGAGACTGGAACTCGGGTCTGCGCACCTCTGTCCCAAGCCTGTGCTGCGGTGGGACTAGTGACTTGTGGGCGTGAGGGCACAGTAAGGGAGGGAGGCCAGGTGAGGGGTGGGCAGGAAGCTGAGAGGGGCCCTCCACGCGGGTGCCAGGCTAGCAGAGCAGGCAGGAGTGGAGCGGGGACTGTCAGGGTGGAAAGCGGTGTCATAGCACTCGAGGGCCTCATGTCTCAAGAAAAGCCCGTGGGATTTTCCTGGAGGGGACCACAGGTTGGTGGCCAAGCCAGCCTGGTGATCCAGGGCCGGGACAGCCAGTGTCCCACAAGCCTCCGGTCTGGGGCTGGGGAGTGTCCAGCATCCCAGCCTCAGCCGGGCGGGACCAGGGTTAGATCCTCCTGTAGGCTCCAAGGGACAGATGCGGCCCTGGCAGTGGAGGCTGCTGGGGGCCACAGAAACCTCTGCTGCAGGCTTTGACCTGAGTCACTTCCGGGGATCCAAGAGGGGATGCTGGTGCAGGGCGGGCTGTGTGGGGCAGACGGGAGGAGGGCAGTGCCTGGCCAGCTTCACTGACTCAGTTTCCCCACCCCCAACCTCCAGGCATCCTGACAGAGGATGACGTCTACTGCAGCTGCCTAGCAAAGACACTCTGCCACGTGCCTGTCCCTGTGACTGTGGGTTTCTATGCCCCCTTCGGCTGCCGCCTGCACATGATGCTGGACAAGATCACCGGTGAGGACGTGTGTGTGTGTTGGGGGGGATTGGGGAGGATGAGAAACGGAGCCTCTGGTCCCTACCGAGCTCCAGCCGTCCCCACATCCCCTCGCCCCTGCCCCAGCCCAGGCCCTCCCGTGCCCACGCCTCTGCCCCCGGCTCCTGCCCCACCGGCCTCCTGGCCGCCTCCAAGTCTCACCTCCCTCCAGTCCCCACCACCAAATCCACTCCAAGGAACTTCTCTGAAATACACATGTGGTCCTGTCCCTCCCCTGCTCAGAGCCTTCCATGCTCCCCAGCACCCGAGGGAAAGAGCCCAGCGTCCTCACTGAGGCTGCAGGCTCCTGCCAAGCCCCCCTGGTCTCTGTGTCCCCCGACCCACCTCTTCTCCGCAGCCCCGGCCCTGTGCTGGGCCCTCACAGACACCTGACAGACAGATGTCCCCTGAATTCATGAGCTAAAACCCAGCCTGGCTCCGCAGCTGCTCTGACCTCGTTCACCCTGCTGGGGCTCGGACCTCAGCCCAAAGTGTGGCCAGAGGGGCTGGGGGTGACTGTCCTTGTGCCCAGCCCTGGTGCAGGCCCAACAGCCTTTCATTCCTGAGCACCTGCTAAACGAGTCCATGTCCTGCCCCTGTGTTGTCACAGAGGAACAAACAGGTTCCCGGGAAGAGATTAGGATATAAGGAAAAAAGCGACAGCATCACGGGCAGGTCCTGCTCTGTGCGCGGTGACTTAGTCACTCCCGCTCGTTCACTCCCTGCGCTCCGAGACAGATCCTGCCCCCGACTTCTCATGATCCGTCCTTCACACATTCCCCTAGCACCTCCTCGGTGCCCAGGGGACACAGCAGTGATCAAGACAACCGGGGCTCACAGTCTAGCAGGGGAGACAGGCTTGTCCTCAGACAGTGATGACCCAGAGTGGGAAGAGCTGAGCGCCCTTGACCCAGCCTGAGGGTCAGGGAGGGCTCCCTGGGGGAGGAGCAGCAAGGCAGGGAAATGGCACTTCTCTTCCTCAGCGTCTCTCATTCATTCCTTAGGACCACCCGCCAGCCCCCCAGCCTTCCCCCCTCTACCTGGGACCTCTGGATCTGCCTCCAGCCCCTTGCCCAGTCCTGGCTTTTTCTTGTGTCCCTTCTTGCCCCCGCCCCAGCCTCGCCCTTAGACCCTTCTGCGGTCCCAGCTCTTTAGGGCCGGCCGGGAGGCACCTTCTGAGGTCCAGGCCCGCCTCCCGCCAGGTCTGGTCTCCTGTTCTCTGCTTAGTGCCCCGGGTCTCTCCGGGGACACCCGGCCCGTCGGCCTCTCACGTCCCCCGCCCTTTCCACAGCGCTGATGCAGCAAGAGGCGGCGCAGCGCGAGCTGGAGGAGCTGCAGCACGTGCAGTGGCAGCCGCGGGGCGTGCGCGGCTGGAGCCTCCCGCAGCTGCTGTGGTACCTGGTGTTCCTGCAGCCGATCATCACCGAGGTGCACCTGCGGCGCAAGAACGTGCAGTTCCTCTTCATCCGCTTCAGCGCCTGGCAGTACGCGGGCACCGACAAGCTGTGGGCCGGGCTGGTGACCACGCTGTGCGAGGGCATCCGCCACCACTACGGCCCGCTGCCCTTCAGTGTGTACTCGGTGATGGGCAACAAGCCGCTCACGACGCCGGGCTGCTGCCAGCGCGAGTGGCACTGCCGGCGCCGCGTGTGCCTGGGGCTGCTGGGGCTGCTGGCGGCGCTGGCCCTGGGCGTGGCCCTGCTGTACCTGTCGCTGGGCGGCCACGAGCACGGCCACGGCGGCCCGGGCGGCAGCCTGCTCAAGGTGTTCGGCGGCGCCGCCACCACGCTGTCGGGCTCGGGACTGCTCATGGCCGTGTACTCGGTGGGCAAGCACCTGTTCGTGAGCCAGCGCAAGAAGATCGAGCGGCTGGTGTCGCGCGAGAAGTTCGGCAGCCAGCTGGGCTTCATGTGCGAGGTGAAGAAGGAGGTGGAGCTGCTCACCGACTTCCTGTGCTTCCTGGAGATCTACCAGCGGCGGCGGCTGCGCGTCGTGCTCGAGGTCACCGGGCTGGACACGTGCTACCCGGAGCGCGTGGTGGGCGTGCTCAACGCCATCAACACGCTGCTGTCCGACAGCCACGCGCCCTTCATCTTCATCCTGGTCGTGGACCCCAGCATCCTGGCCGCGTGCCTCGAGAGCGCCGGCAACATGAAGGGGACGGCGGACAACGGCTACCTCTTCCTCAACCGCACCGTCACGCTGCCCTTCTCCGTGCCCATCATGGGCCCCCGCACCAAGCTGCAGTTCCTGCACGACGCCGTGCAGAGCCGCGACGACCTGCTCTACCGCGAGATCACGGGCAAGCCGCGGCCGCTGGCGGGCGGGGGCGGGGGCGGCGAGGGCGCGCAGCTGCTGGCGGTGGAGACGCAGGCGGGGCCCGAGCACGCGCAGGGCCGCGTGGACGCCGAGGCGGCGCGCAGCATCCAGGAGGCGCTCTTTTGCCTGCACGACGAGCGCGACTGCCTCTACGAGTACGTGCCCGACAACGTGGTGTCCATGCGGCGCATCGTCAACACGGTGCCCATCACCGTGCGTCTGCTGCAGCAGCAGCAGGGTGACTTGGGGGGCCCCACGCCGCGCCAGGCCGTGGCTTGGGTGGTGCTCGCCAACCAGTGGCCCTGCCGCCTCAGCTGGGCGCTGCAGTGCCTGGAGGACCGGCAGCAGGCGGGGGGCGCGCCCGACGGCCGCGCGCGCCTCTGGGACGTGTTCCGCGACAACAGCCGCGAGCTGCACACCATGACCAAGGCGTTGCAGAACGTGCTCGACCTGGACGGTGACCCCGAGCTTTTCGAGCGCTTCTTGGGTGCTGACTTCCCCTTCACTGTGGCCGAGGCGCAGAGCCTGCTGCGCTGCACGGTCAACCTGGACCACTCCATCCGCCGCCGCATGGGTCTCATCCGAGCTGTCAGCGCGCTCAAGCCCCCCAGCCCGCCCAAGTCCCCTGCCCACGACGCCCCCCACGCTGCCAACGGAGCCAACCACGTCTCCAGGGCGTCCCCAATAGGCCACGCTGCAGGACACACCAGCGAAGCCCACCATCCCCGGGACCGGGCCCATGGGAGCAAGCCAAGGCCGGTGGCCTGAGCGCCCTTCAATCCGGGGAACCCAGGCCAGGGGAGCCCTGAATGCAGCACTGCGCAGGCAGCAACAGGCGCCAGCCTCTCCACCTGCCCACGCTGGACGGAGGGGGCGGGATGGGCCCAGGATCCAGGGTCTGAATGAGGCCTGCGGGGCTGCCCCCACCAGATGAACCTGTGAACTTGAGGGCGCGTGGGCAGCAGCCTGCAGGAGCAGGGCGGCGTGCCAGTGCCGGTGTGCGAGCGCAGGCACAGGGCCAGCCAGGAACTCGGAGCACAAATGCAGTAAATGAAAGAGTCAAAGCCTCGGGTTGGTCTTTATGTCCTGGTCTCCGGGCTCAGTGGGATGGGGGACTAGGCCTGCCCTGTCCCACCGTCCACTTTCTCCCCAGGGAGCCAGGCCGGAGCTGCCCTGGTGCCTCAGCTGGCATCCAGGCATCCGGGCAGGTGGGGCCGCGGGGGTGGTGGGCGAGGCGGGGGGCGGGGGGCGGGCAGGCAGAGATGAAGGGCGGATGGCCCAGTTGACTCAGGCAATGGGGAGTGCCCAGGCCTCAGGGGATCCAGGTCCTTGTCCCCACGCCCTAGCCTGCCCCTCTGTGAACAGGGCAGGAGGTGTCATTTCCGAGGGTGGTGTCCCTGGTGGCCTCAGTAAGCTGCTCTGTGTCCCAGGGTGGCTCTGCCCTCGTGGTGATGGGTTAATTAGGCCTCACTGGCACCTTGGCCAGTCGGGTGGGTGGCACTGCCTCCCCCAGACAAGTAACTGTCTAGAGCGTACCTGCTTTTGGGGTCACTCAGGGACCACCCAAGGGCCACTGGTTAGTCACTGACACAGAAACCACCTGATCAGCCCCTTGAGGACAGGGAAGTTGAGCAGAGATGGGGACACTTGGGGGACACACAGGGTCTGAGCCAGAGTCAGGCAGGAGGGGTGTTACTAGGGCTGGAGCTGGACTCTGCATGGGTGGCTCACTGCCTTCCCTGCCCAGGGGGACAGAAACCTCGGGTGGGGCTGTCGCTCCTCTGCGCAGCTCCTCATTGGTCAAATATCTAAGCACACAGGCCTGTGGGGTGCCTGGGTCTAGTGTGGGGGGGGGGGGAGGGCAGCAGGGACTCAACATACCCTGGCACCAGAGGTCAAGGGTGTGACTTTTTTTTTTTTTTTTGAGACAGTCTCACTCTGTTGCCCAGGCTAGAGTGCTGTGGCGTCAGCCTAGCTCACAGCAACCTCAAACTCCTGGGCTCAAGCGATCCTCCTGCCTCAGCCTCCTGAGTAGCTGGGACTACAGGCATGCACCACCATGCCCGGCTAATTTTTTCTATATATTTTTAGTTGTCCAACTAATTTCTTTCTATATTCAGTAGGGATGGGGTCTTGCTCTTGCTCAGGCTGAGCTCAAGCGATCCACCGGCCTCGGCCTCCCAGAGTGCTAGGATTACAGGTGTGAGCCACCACGCCCAGCCAAAGGTGTGACTTCTGAGCGAGGGCCCTGAGGGCAAAAGGGACAATCCCCAAGGACCCAAGGCACCCACTCTCAGGCCATGGGGCTGTGGGGCCATTGGCCTCACATGCCTTAGCTTCCAGGCCAGGCACAGCATCCAGGCCTGGCCGACCCCAGCACTCGTCTCTCCTGGCCACAATGATTGTGTCACAGGTAGACACAGGTCAGTGGGAGCCCTGGGATTTTCCCTGGAACTGTCCGCGCAGTGGGGGCTGATTTTCATGCCTGGCATGGCCAAGCTGGGGGCACAGGCCTGGGCCTGCTGGGAGATGTCCAACAGTCGGGGAGAGCTGCCCAAACATGGAGCCACCACAGAGGGAGAGACATGGGGCCTCGTGACACTGGTAAGCCAGTGTGTCTGTCAATGTGCTGTTGGGGCCACTGTATCTCCTTCCTTTTTGCCTCCCTTAAGCCAGTTTCAGTGGGTTTGTTTCTTACCACCAGAGTCCAGGCTGAAAATAAATGTTTACTCCTGGCACCAGGAGCGGGTGCTGTAAGAGACACTAATGTGCGGACTTGGCTGGAGGCGGGGAGGACTGAGGACGCCCCGTTAGAAGCTGCAGCCCGTTACGTGGTACCCACGCAGTGGTCAAAATGTTGTCCGTTTTTTCTTAAGACTGACCATGGTCGGGCACAGTGACTCACGCCTGTAATCCCGCACTTTGGGAAGCTGAGGCAGAGGATGGCTTGAGCCCAGTTCAAGGTTACCGTGAGCTACAACTCTGACCTTGCGCCTCTACAGCTAGAGTTTTGGGAGAGTGTGAAAGGAAACAGGACGTCAGAGTGGCTCGCCATGGCTGGGGCAGCTTGCTGTCCCCCAGGTCCCACGTTCCTCTCTACAGTGTGGAGCTTTTCTGGGAACGTGCCCCTAGGTGAGGCCGGGGGACTAGTTCTCACCGAAAGGAGCATGCGTGGCGCTCGCCCCTTTCCCGCCATGGCACCGAGTGAGAAGCAGGTTTGCCTGCGCTCTCCTGCCTCGTCTGCCTGCTGGATCCAGGGGCTCCTGAGCCCCCGGGGGGTGACAGAACCACAGGAAGGGGCCTGGGTCCATGAATCACTTGGTGAACAGCTGCCTGCCGCTATGAGTACCAGTAGTGACAGCAAATGTCATCTTCTGTGTTAGGGCGCTGAGATCTTTAAGATTTGGTACAGGGTCAAGCCAAGTAATTAAGGAGACCCCTGCTGTCCTCAGCAAAGGCTACAGACACACGACACGCTTGGGCGACGCCTGGGGGGCTGAAGGGGAGCGAACACTTGCCCAAGGGGCTCCTCTCTGCCTCCAGCCATCGATCCAGAACCCCCAAAAGTCAGAAAACCGGGAGCGCTTCGGAGAAGCTGTGTTCCTTTCCTGCGACAGCTACAACACAGCACGACAGCCTGGGAACAAGTTCATTGTCTCGTCGCTGGAGGCTTAAGTCCAAAATTAAGGGGGACCCTTCCTTGCCTCTTCCCAGCTTCTGGGGCGTCACTGGCACTCAGGCGTTCCGTGGCTTGCAGATGTGTCACCCCATCCTCTGTCTTCAGAGGTCTCCCTGTGTGTCCCAGTTTCCCTTTAGGGACACCAGTCATACTGGATTAGGGCCCATGCTGATGACCCCATTTTAACTTGATTAGCTTTGTCAAGACCCATTTCCAACTAAGGTCACTTCCTAAGGTACTGGGGGTTAGCACTTGAACATACCTTTTTTGTGTGAGGGGACACAGTGCAAACCCCTAACTGTCGCAAAGGTCCGATTCTTCCCCCGCCCCCAGGCTACATGGAGCACAAGCAAGGGCAAGGGACAGGCTGGGGAGGACCCCGGCCCCTCACAGGTGCCACAAGAGGGGCAGACAAACTGAGCCCCCCACATCCCCAGCCCCACCTCAGGTGGAGGCAGAGGGACAGGGGCTGGGCGAGCACCTGACACAGCTGTCCCTGCTGAGACAATGCGGAACCTCGTGGCAAATGGCTGAAACTGACCGAAGGCCCACGAAGATCTCTGGGGTCTGGACAGACCCCAGCCAGGCAGGCGAAGGGCTGCCGAGTCTCAGCACCTTGCGGGTGCTACAACTGGCGCTGGCCGCACCGTGTGGCTTCCATGAGCCCCTCGCCTGAATGACAGTCCTAACTGCGGTTGTTCCAGGGAGCAATTAGGACACTTGTAGCTGCAAGTGACTAAAGGATAAACCAACTGGCTTAAATAAGCAAGGTGTTTACCACAGTGCCAAGGTATCTGGGGCCAGGATGACGCCGGGTTTACGCAGGAGCTGAATGACACCAGGGCTCCTGGCCGGCAGGTTCCCATGACCTTGCCACCTTCAACTACATCAGCCACCCACACAGGGAAGAGGGTGGGTGGCCCGGGCCTGCCCTGCTGGCTGGTTCTCTCATATTCTAAACGGAGAAACATCTCCCAGATGCTCACCAGTGTCCCGCCGCGCCCAGGATCGTGCTGGGGAAGGGAACAGGCCGCGCAGACAGGCTCCTGGGGCTGGAGGGGACAGGCTGGGATCTGCTCTCCCTGAGCCGCACGACTGGGCAGAGGAAAGACCTCTGACCCCACGTGCCACATCCAGCACCCTGAGAACCCAGACCTGAAGCTGGGAGTTATTTGGGGCGAGGGTGGGTGTAAGCAGGGCTGCCGGTGAGTTGGTGGGCGAGACCCCCGAGCGTGGACACAAAGAGGGGGCCGGGGCACCGAGGATCAGCACGAAACAGAGAGCAGGCAGGTGGTGAACCCAGCCCCGATTTATTAGAAAAGGTGTGAACAGAGTTGCACCGATAGGAGTAGCCCCTCCCCTGCCCTCTGCCCACCCTCACCCGCACCCACGCCGCCCACCCACCCTCGGGTTGTAGTGCCTCTCAGGGCGCAGCCTCAAGTGGCCTGGCAGCAGGGTCCCCGGAAACCTGGCTGCTGCCCGCCCCAGCTCCCTGATAGATTTATTGCACTTAAGAAAAGGAAAGCTCTGATCCTCTGCTCCCATCCCCCCGCCCCCGCCCCGGCCCTCACCCTGTCTGGGGCTGTTCTACCAACGTCAACCACCACCATCACTCACCGCCCCTCCCACGCCACGTTTCCTGTCTGGTCCTGTGCCCAGGACAACTGGGGGGCCATCCCGCCACCACCCAGGACTCCTGCCCGCGACAGGGCAGGCCTGGCTGGCCAGGCCCCTCCAGAACAGGAGCCTGGTCCCGTGGCCTGGTGGCCTGATGTCCTTGGAGACCTCCTCCCCCTCCTCTCCACCCCCAGCCCAGAGTCTTCGAGCGGAGGACACATAAATAGAAGTGCTTAGGTCAGGGTGGGGAGGGCCACTCCCTGTAGCTGCTGCACCCTTGTAGTGTTGCTGTGGGGGGAGGGGGTCCCAAAAGCGGCCCCACCCCTGGCGTCCTGGGCTCAGGAAGGCTGGGGGTGAGGGCGAGCAGACTCTCATGGCTCTGGCCTCAGTTCATCGAAGACCAATCGGGAAAAAGGAACTTGGGGAGAAGAGATTGGGGGAGGGGCTGTCAGAGCCGGGGGCTCTCCCAGCCCCCGCCCCAGCTCCCTGGGCCCCCCGGCCCCCGCCTCACCTAAAGTGTCACAGTGTCTCCTGCCCAGATTCCTGACTGGCTTCCAGAAGCAGCTCCTCGAGCTCCTTCTCGTTCTTGGAGCAGCTCAGTTCTGTGTGGGGAGGACAGGCGAGCGGCCTCCAGTCAGGCGGGTGGGGTCAGAGTGCAGACACCAACCTGTCCCCGCCAGTCCCGCCCAGCCAGCCCCTCAGGCCCGCAGAGGGCCCCGGTACCAATGAGACCGCCAGACTCAAGGCAACAAACTTTACATGCCCCACCCCTGGGGAGAGCTCCCAGGACCCAAGGGAAGCAGGGTGGGACTGAGGACCAAGCCCACTTGTCCCTGTCCCCTCAAGGACCATTTTAAAGAGGGGGAAACTGAAGTCCACCAATGGCCAGGTGCTTGCCTGGGGTCACACACAGCACCCAGGGCCCCCTCGTCACCCTGCCCCAGAGCCCCTCACCGTGTTCCAGGCCGCAGCTGCCCGCCTTGGCCTCGGGGCCTGGGGGCGGCTCTGGGGGCAGTGCGAGGGCAAACTCGGGCTTCAGGCCGTTGGGCAGCGGTGGCCCCGACTGAGGCGGCTCCGGCTGTGGCTGAGGCTCAGATGACCCTGGGTCCTGGGTGCCACCGGCCCCAGCTGATGGCAAGGCAGGTGAGGCAGGTGGGGAGGTCAAGGCAGGTGGGGAGGGAGGAGCGGGGGACACAGGGGGTTCTGCCCTCTCAGGTGGACTCTCCACCCGGGTCACCACAAACACCTTGTGGCCCCGGCCTGGGCTGGACACAGAAATGCGCTGCTCAGTGGGGGAGGAGGGGCTGCCTGGGGGGCTCCTGTCCCCAGGGCCCAGGGAGTCCGTGGGGGGCACCAGGGCAGGACAGGGGGCTGAGGGACCCTGGTCGCCATCAGCCTCATCCCTCTGCCTGTCCTCTTCTTCCTCGTCCTCCCCGTCAGAGTCTGAGTCTGAGTCTGAGTCCGGGCCGGGCCCAGGGCTCGGGGCCCCGTTCTGTGCCCCGGCGGCGGGCTCGTCGGTGGGCTCGGGGTGCTCGGGCTCCTCGTCAGGCGGGGGCTCGGTGACGGTGATCTCGGGCATGGAGGCCGACAGCTGCAGCCGCTGCTCCTTCTCCTCGCGCTCCCGCGCCAGCACGAAGTTGCGCTTGCAGCCATTCTGGATCTCGGCCAGCAGCGCCTTCTGCGTCTCGATGAAGCTCTTCACCTGCGAGCGGAGCGGCCTGGCTTGCAGCCATTCTGGACCCCGCGGCTGCCCCGCCGCACCCGGCCTGCCACCTGCCTCCTGCCTGCCCGCCGACAAGGGCCCCGGGCAGAGCCCCGCTCACCGCCTCCTTCTTGGGCTCACGGTCGATGTCCAGGCGCAGCAGTGAGTGGTTCACCTTGAGGGCCAACGACAGTGCCATGAGCCCGCCCGTCTTGATCTCGTTCTCCCGAAGGTCCAGTCTCAGGAGGCGGGGGCTCTCGGCGATGAACTCCGCCACAGCCACCGCGCCTGGGGGGGGACCGCAGGGGCTGGCCATGGGCCCCACGCCTGGCTGGCCACCCAGCCAAGGCCACTGGCCCGCTCCCCACGCCCTGGCCCCATGCCCTACCCTCGCACGTGAGCTTGGTGGAGGCCAGGCCGAGGCGCAGCACGCTGCGGTTGCCGATGAGCCCGTTCTTGAGGTTGCGCACGCCCTCGTTCCCGATGGGGTTGTAGCCCAGGTTCAGCGTCTCCAGGCTCTGTGTGTGCGGCTGCAGGGGAGGGGGCGTGAGGGTGAGCAGAGGCACCCATTGGCGGAGGAGAGGCCCAGGAGGACAAGTCAGGAAAGAAGCCAGAAAAAGAACCAAACAGGTGCTCCTTCTCCTCGGCAGCACCCGTCAGGGCCGGCCAGATCCTGCCCTGCTGCAGGCCTGGAAGGGTGCGACCCTCGTGTGCTTCAAGTCTCCCCAGTGCCAGGGCCCCCCACCCCCCGTCCACTCCCACCGCTCCACGGGCCCAGCCCGTCCCCACGCCCCACAGCCTGGGCTGTCGGCTCTGCACTGAGGCTCAACTGAAGGGCTGAGCCTGGACTCAAGTGTCCCTAAGCCCTTACCATGGGTGACTCTTAACCCGGGTGCTGGGCACAGGGGTGCTTGCCCTGAGTGTCTTTGTACCTACTTGGCTTGCTTTAAATATTTCATAATTAATAAGTTGAAAACTTGCTGAGGGCTTCCAGAAAGCCTAACTTTGTAAGCAGCAGCACTGAACTGGTCTATCGAGTTGGATGCACAGAGACAATTAAAGGGGAAGTTTCCTGTTTCCACAGGGAAGACAGAGCACAGAAGCTGAAAGAGGGACCAAGCAGGCTGAGAGTTTAAACAGTTCCTGAGCTCGCAGGATGGGCACGGCTGGCACAGTGACAGCTGGGAGACAGCTGTGTTGGGATCTGGGGGTGGGGGGCGGGGACTGACGTGCCTCCCTCCCGCTCCCAGCCTGACTCACCAGCGTCATGCCCAGGAAGGCCATGCCCGTGTGCGTGAGCTGGTTGTTCCACAGCACCAGAGTCACCAGCCCCTTCCTCTGCTCCTTCAGGCCCTCGCAGATGTAGGCCAGCCCTGGGGGAGGTCCACGGTCAGAGCCCTGCCTGTGGTCTGGGTGCTTCCCCAGGGGTTGAAGGGTGGGAACGACCCCCACTGCTCAGAGCCTCCGCGGCTCCGTCCTCATGGCCTGCCCAGCCCCGCAGGCCCTGGCCCTGCGCCCGGCTCCCCTGACCTCTGGGCTGGGAATGCGCCTTCCCCAGCTACTTCCATCTCTGCACCCCCAACCTCAGCAGCCGCTCAGCCCTGCCGGCCCCCATGGCTGCCCTCCTTTCCTCCGGCGCACACCTTGCCAGCTGGCGGGCTGCAGCTCACCAGTGTACCGTGTCTGTCTCTAGGTTAGAGCACAGGCTCATGAGGGCAGGGCTCTGTGTCCCTCACAGCTGTGAGCCGGGAGCCCAGAAGAGCTGTGGCCTGTGGTGGGGTCTGGGCTTCACTGGCCCACTCTACCCCTCCACCCCTTTCTGCACAGGAAGTTCAGGGGGCTCTGCCCACCGGGCCACCTATCCTCCTCCACGAGGGGATTAGGATTCCTCCTGCTGCCTGCTCTGCTCACTCAGCCCTGTGCTCCCTGCAAAATACCAAACATCAAAGGTCCACGCCCCCTCAGGGCCTTTGCACTTGCTGTTCCCTCTGCCTGTCCTCCCAGGCTTTTAAAATGGCTGGTTCTGTTCTCAGCCTCCAGATCGTGGCCCAGAGTCCCTCCCTGTGGGGCTCCTCCCTCCCTGCATCATCTCAGAACAGCCACCAGTTGACCCTTTATCCCAACAATGTTGTTTCCTTACGGGCACTCTTTGGATTTTAATTATTTGCTCAACACCTCCCTTCATGCTCTGGATGTCAGCTGAGCTGTCCCCTTCTCCGGGAAGCCCTCCCTGGGCCCACAAATTGGGCTCCCTCCGCCCAGCCCTGCCCAGTCTGGGTCGGCGCTGTCTAGGGCGGGTCTGTCTTTCCCACAGGACTGTGGACCCCAGGACAGTGTTGGGATTGTCTTGGCCACGTCTGTGTCCCCAGCACCACCCAGCACAGGGCTGGCCACAGAGTGGGTGATGGGTGGGAGTGGGCAAGACGCGCACTCACCTGAGTCCAGCACGTGGTTGTTACGGAGGTCCAGGATCTGCAGGGAGCAGTTGAACTTGAGCAGGTTGCCCAGCTGGGCCGAGTCCTGCAGGCCGTTGAGCTTGTTGTCGGCCAGGTACAGCTCCCGCAGGTTCATGTTCATCTTCAGGGCCGTGGCTGGCAGGGAGGGCGTGTGTGTGCAGTGACTGGCCGGGCCACCCCGGGGCAGGCTCTGCCCAAGAGACCCAGTCAGCAGCCCCCGCCCCCCAGCAGGCTGCAGGAGGCCACCCCGCGTCCCTCAACTCGGGCTCACCGAGCAGCATGAGGGGCCGGCCCGACAGGCTCGCGTTCTCCAGGTGCAGCACTGCCAGGCTGCTGCGGATGCGCAGCGCTCGGGCCACGAAGGGCGCCGAGTGGTCCAGCAGGGGCGTGTTGCGGGCGTCCAGGTACTGTAGGCAGCTCGTCTGGGGGCGCAGGTGCGGGGGCGCTGGGTCAGGCCTGGCCCCAGCCCTCCCTCGCCTGGGGGACCTGCCAGCCCACATCTCGGTGAGCAAGGCCACGGCTGTCATCTGGCTCACAGCTAGGGAAGCTGTGGCTGGCGAGGGAAGGCTCAGCCTGGGGTCCCATGAGTGCGCGAGGCAGGACTGATGGCAGCCACACTCCGTGACTCCTGTGTGGCCGAGATGTTCCCAGACAGCCCCACCCCCTCCCTGGGCCCAGCCTTCCTGTTATGTGAGTGAAACCACAGCCACCTCCAAGCGACGGCATCACAGAGAAGAGGAGGAGGAGGGAAAATATACCTTGCAGGGAGAGAAGGGACGAGGGTGGGTCTGGGGACAGGGCACCTCTTGGCCCCGTTTTCCTACTGCCTGGAAGCCAGGCCCAGCACCCCCGCCATAGCCCACGCCCCGGGAGCTCATGGAATCAGGGCCTAAGAGCTGGGTGCCGGGGAAAGCGCCTAGACCTGCTGTTCCTGAGCTCCCCCCACCCCGGAAGTGAGAGGGCAGGAGGCGCCCACCTTGCGCATCATGTGGGCGGCGGCCTGCCAGCCCCGGGTGCCAATGTGCTTGTTGAAGGAGATGTTGAGGTGGGTGGCCGACTCGTAGTACTCGATCATGTCGAAGAGGGCTGAGGCACCCTGGAGGCAGAGACACAGGGGCTCAGCCTCGGGTCCAGGCTGCCCCGGGGAGACACGTGGCCCCGACACAGAGACGAGGGGTTCTGGGTAGGGAGAGAGCCTCGAAGGAGAGGAGACAGGTGCACACAGGGCACCCAGCCCCGACGGAGGGGCCGGGCAGTGGCACCCCTGCTCCTAAATCCAGCCGGCCACAAGATGCAGCCCGCACCGGTGGGTTATGGGAACCAACCCTTTCCCCTTAGTCTGCTGAAGCCGGTCTGTTTTCTGTCATTTGTCCCCCAGAGTCCCGACTGATGAGGCTGTGGCGTCCCTGGGCCTTGGCCAAGTTCTCCAGGGCCGCACCCCCTGGAGCCCATGGGATCTTTCCCTCACACCTGGAGCCTGACACCCAGGGTGCCTGGGGATGCCCACATTCTGGGGCGGTGAGGACACCCGGGCCTAAATGGTTTCAGAACGTTTCTCAAACCCACTCTCAGCACAGTCAGCTCTAGGGTGGCGTCCTGAAAAGGCTCCTCGTGGCCATGGGCATCCCCTCACTCGGCCCAGCTCCCCAAATCCCTCCTTGCTAAAGAGGATGGCCCATGGGGGGCCACAACACCCCCTTCCTGCTCCGGTCACACTGGATGTCCCTCTTGGCCTTCAAGAGGCCCTGCCCTTGCCCTGCCCCTCAGCCTGAGTCTAGGGGTCCCTCCCCCTGCAGTGTGCTCTCCCACCCAAACCGCAGAGGCCAGGGAGCTCAGGGAACCGCATGGGCGGTGGCAGACCCACTCACATCTTCGTCCAGGTTCGTCTGCTCCAGGTCCACGACCTTGAACTGCAGCCTCTTGAAGACCTCTTCCAGGGCCTCGCAGGTCTTGTAGTCAAGCTTCTCACCTGGGAGGAGACAGAGGCCATGCAGGTGTCTGAGACCACGCACCTGTGCGTGGTGAGCGCTAGAGGCCAAGGGAGGCGGAGGGGTCCTCTGCCCAATATTTCCCACCTACCCGACCTAGTCCCTGCTCCTGGGCTCGGCTCCAGAGGCCGCTGACCCCCATGCAAGCGCAGGCTCACGCCCTGCCCCTGGCCCCAGCCCCGCCCCCAAGGAGGCTCCGGCCCCGCCCATTACCCAAGGGTTCCCGACCTCTGTCCAGACACACACCTTTCAGGTCCAGACAGTCGATGCGGCGCCCGAGGTCCGTGAACTCCTGGGAAAGCAGAGTGGACAGTGGTTAAGGCGTGAAGACACCTGAAGAAGCCAGGTGGGCCCCCTACAGTGGGGCAGCCGTTCCTGACGTCAGGCAGCGTTCCGGTGGGGTCTAGGGGAGGCAGCTGGATGAAGGCCCAGGGGGCGTCCACCTGTATCCATAGGGCCTGAGGACAAGCCCCAGCAGCTCCCTCTGCCCCAGCTGGACGAGGTCAGGGAGTGGCTCCGGGCACCCCTGGGTGTCCAGGCAGGGACAGGACCCAGTGCAAAGGCTGGGAAGCTGGCAGGGCATGGCCGGGTACCTCTGAATAGTAACCCACCCCCTTGCAAATGCACAGAAAAGGCCAGAACACTAAAATACCAGGCAGTCAACAACAGGGGCTCCAAGGGAGGGAGTTCTCAGGGCAAGAAATGAGGAGTGGATTTTGCTTTTTTTATGTCCGTGGTATTTTAATTTTGTTAAAATCAGACAATATATATTCCTTTTGGAATTCAGACATTTAAGAATAAATTCTGTAATCTAGACTTATGAGAATCATACCCATGGCTCTTCCCTGGGGAAGAGAATTTCTTTGGGGGCTGACAGATACTTGCATTTCTTACTTTATGTAATTCTGTACCGTTTAAATATTTATGAAGAGCCTGATCTGTTTTATAATTGAGCAGACCACTTTCAAAGATGGATTTACACAGGCCCTGGGCTGGGGGCCGGGCTGGGGAGTGGGCGTGCCTCCTGCGCCGTCTCCTGTGGGGTGGGGGTGCTACCCCAGGGACCCTCCACCCCAGGAAGCCCCACCCGTGCCCCGCCTGTACCTGGAGCTGCCTGAGGAGCTTGGGGATCTGCCTGCAGTTCAGCTTCTGACAAGCCTGCTTGTAGGCGCCGATGACCTCGTCCACGGTCACGTTCTGGGCTGCGGGCACAGGGGACCCAGGCCTGTGATCCTCCTGTCCCCAGGACTCTGCCAACACTCCCCTCTTCAGTCTGCCTCCACCCCC